>NC_143016.1:88270406-88598739 GCF_055824585.1 Amblyomma mixtum
GTTTTCAATGATTTAGTGATTTAATGTAGAAATCTTATGCAATAAAAAATCACTTAGTCTGTATCGGCGTTTTTGCCTGCATGAATAGTTTATTTACCAGTAATTAATGTGCACTTGGGGTAGCACTTCGAGCTATGCTTGTGGAAGGTATTGCTATCGTCATTAAAAAACCAATGCAAGTTTGAGATAGCCGGCAGACAAAAGGCAAGTGTTTACTCCTGAAAACTAGGTTAACTTGTTATCTTTTGGTTTTCGCTCATGATTGAGTGAGAGGGCAGGGCATCACATTGTCTGCATGTGTGTGGGAGCGATAGTACTGCCATTGCATTGTCTCGGTAGCTAGAACATGGTGCTTCTTCGTGACACGCATGCACAATTTTGTATCAGTGCCCACGCAGTTGATAAACCTACTTAACCGACTAACTGCTCTAAGCGGCTATGTTATAGCTAGCAGGTGGCGAGGAGGCATTGCTAGGTATAAGAGCAAGCAGGGCAGTACCACGAAACACACCATTGTGCTATTTATCTAAGAGTACCACCGTCTTGTCACGACCCTGGCTTCCCTACTGAGTAGCTATGCCTTGCATGCCAAGAATACTGACCTGTTTGGTTAAAACTGAATCTGGCATACGTTCTTTTTTTTTTTTTTTTGCTATTTAAGCTGGAACGTCGAACCAATGGTTATCATCTAGTATGCCATCGCTTGTGAATTTCACATTTCCCCTCTTGAGTTGTTACACCGGTCGACGCACAGGGTCTTGGTGGCTGACTTTCTTTTGTCTGTATTCTCTTCAGGATGAGGTTCATGAGCGTGACAGGTTTAGCGATTTCCTCCTGACTGTGCTGCGAGACCTGCTGCCAAAATTTCGCAACCTCAAGCTGATTCTGATGTCTGCAACCATGGATGCAGAGTTGTTTGTTAAATACTTTGGTGGCTGTCCTGTTGTGCAAGGTGTGTTTGTGCGTTTTTCACATTTCTTTTTGCGCTAGAGGACCTTTGAACCTTTTGACTGCAGAGCTGCATTGAAAATTTGACCTCATTGAAAGGTGAAAAAAAAAAAAAAATCTGAAAGTAATAAAATAAAATAACAATAAGAGTAAAATTGCAGTGGCAATGAAAATTTTCAGTTTATATTGGGCTTTCCAGTTCAGCAAACCTTACTGTATGTACAATAATTGTGGCAAGAAGCCATCAGAATACAGTCAAGCCCACTTATAACAATACTGGTTATAACAATATATTGGATATAACAATGGTCAGTCATGGCACCATCAGCTTTGCCACGTGTTCTATAGGAAAATAAACTGTTTATAGCAATGCTGTCAAGGCACATTATTGGTTATAACAATTAAATCTGGTAATTGAGTGTCAACCATTATAGAAAAAAAAAGAATGAAATGCTACAACCACACCAGCAAAACCATGCTTACAACACAAAAGCGCTCATGTGGGGGGCCGACCAATGGACTAAGCTGGCGCAGCAACGCCACGAAAGCAAAAGAGGCAGGCGTCATCGCTTCAGGAGAGCTGCTGCATTGGCTACGCGCATTGTGCGTACCCCCAATCAGTCGGTACAGTGCGCGCGCATGCAGCCAGCGCGGTTTTTCTCTTGTCAGCTGTCACCACACCCTTAGTTCTGCATGCTTCTTGAATTTTCCATAAGAATATCTTCTGGAAAGACGGCTTGATTCCTGTGACGTGGAGGTGCGCGAAGCTCTCAGTGGCGCAGTGATGGCGGTGCTTTGGTCATCGGTGAACATTGTTCCGATTCCCTGAAGTTCAAATTAACGAGCTTTTACAGGCATTAGAACAATCAAACCCCTCCGGGTATTTACTGCCAATAAATGCAGTGAAGTTTGTCATCTTTTCTTTTTTTCAGCACAACCCTGTTATAACAATTATTGGATATAACAATGGTATTTCCATGGCACTTGAATATTGTTATAAGTGGGCTTGACTGTATATGAATTGGAATCAAGCGCGCAAGGATTCCTCTCTTATTCACACCTTGTTTGGTGTGGGCATACAGCTGTCTTCCATTGCAGCCTCCTTGCCTTGCTTCTTACCCAAAAGGCTTGTACTGGGGGATCGATATCTTTTATTCGGGCCTAAAATGTTTTTATTAAAAATAATGCACTTGAAGGGCCATGTGATCCTGCCTCAGCTGTGTGTCTTTTAGAATTGAGAAACAATAGAGTTGGTGACCATCACAGTCTGTTAATTAGCCAAAATTGCTTAAGTGATGTTTTACCATGTAATCTCGTGTATGGGCTGCACCCCTTGTTTTGGACTGGATAATTTAGAAAAAAGTGTGCTTATCTGTCTTTTTTTTTTAATTTGTGTATGGGCTGCACCTTCAAAATTCACACCCAAATTTTTTTAAAAAGAAGTGCGGCCCTTACACGTGTCTTTACAGTAATTACCTACTTGCTTCGCTAGTCGAAATCAAGAGAAAGAAATATTATTAAACATGACAGACTGTAAAAAGAAGTAAAGTGATGCTTAGATTAATACCTAATCGTCATATTGCAGTAAACCTCTTCCACTGTTAAAAAGTTGCTTACATCATTGATTGATGTTATGCTTTAATGAGCTAACTGTTTCATACTTAGTATCATGTGATTCACGTTGAAGGTTTATTCCTGAAGGGCACAAGCTGAGTGCTTGCATTATCTTGACATTGCCATTTTGCGGATCCTTTTTACCATCTCTTCATCCTTTATGTGTATAGCACAGTGTCACTTAATATGCCATATTGTTTGGTTCTTTTAGTGCCGTCAAAGTCATATGAAGTGAAGGCTTTTTTTCTGGAAGACATCCTACGGCTGTATGTACCTTTTCTTTGTGTATGCATGCAAGTTGTTGTAGGCAGAATCGAGCTCGTATCTTATGTTCATCCAGTCAGCTTGGATCATGGAGATCCTTAGGTCCGGCACTCTTTCCTGCAGTGTCTTGCTAGCAAGCATGGTGGATTAACATGAAATACTTGGTGTGTGCACGCATCCTTTAGTCAACGTTAGGCGCAACTGTAAATTTTTGTGCAGAAGGGGTCCGGACACTAAGGCGCCCAAGGGTAAGATACTTAAGTGAATGTGTGTCTGCATGCTCATTGGCATAGGAGCAAGCAGAAGTGGCCCTTTCCTTGTTTCTGGTAGATGCAACAACACGTCACTCGCACATTTTTGTCAAGAAAGTGGTATTGACTTAGGCATCTGCAACATGGCACCTTGGAGAAAAAAGAAGAAAAAAAATGCATTGCCTGACCATACAAGGTGCTGCAAGCATCTCGCAGATTAGAAGCATGCTTGTTTGCACTGGGGCACGTTTTGTGAGCATCCTCCTTTTCGGTGCAGCACGCTTGATTGCATTTTCCCTTGTCTAGTAAAAGTCTCGTCTCACAATGCTAACGTAAATGTGCAGCCTGTGAGTGGTGGTAGTCCACTGATGTGGAAAATGAATGTAGGACTGGGTACACGAGCCAGGCCATACAGAAGCTGAAGAAAAGCTTGCCTCGGGCTGAGCAGCAGAAGGCGCAGCTCGCCAAGTGGTGCGACAGCCAGGGTAGGACCACAAGTGGAAGTGCCTCTCCTCCTGGCGGTCTCCCAGAGGACCAGGTATGGGTGTCAGTCCTTTGTACATGCATGCACCTAATCACCCACTTGCTGGCTGGCTGCCCCTTTCTCTCTCTCTCTCTCTCTCTCTCTCTTTGCTGTTAAACAAAGCATGTTAGATAAAGAGAGGCCTCTGCCCCTGCTCTTTGCACAAACTGTGCAGGCTGCTTCGAAGGAGGAGGCTGATGATGGTGATTCACCCAGCATTGATGCTCACCAGGCTGCAGAGATGGACCGTGCCTTGCAGAATGCCTGGATGACAGGCACAGATGAGGCCTTCTCCCAGCTGTTGTACTACTTCCTTTCGGACAACGTCCCAGGCGAGTCATTTGATGCCGCCCGCTTGCACACCATCATCGGGCAGTTGTGATACCATCCTTGGGCGTATGGCACCTATTTTGCTTCCCGAGTAAATTATTCTATTCTGAGTCACACTAATGTTAATAGCCTACATGTAGTTGCATTGTTTTGATGGCATATGTTGTGGAATTTTATTGGGGGGATAAATACGTTCTCCCCAGCTCAACCGTGGCTGACACAGTTCAAAACCGCGCGGACCCCACCCTGTGGTCGCGTACGCTACCGAGCGCACGCCGACCACGGCGGGCCTTGCTCTGTGGGAACAAAGGAACGACACACTGGCTGACACAAACAAGGCATTTATTGCTACAGCAACAATAATGCCAGCTAGCAACAAAATACACTGAGGAATCGAGGATGTCCAACTCACCAGCACGGTTACGAGCGAACGTTCGCCCACGCTAGGGCAAAAGGGAAGCTCCGAGGCCGGACGGGACAGGGTGGCGGGAGCATGTTCCGACCACGAGGCGCCCGCGGCGAAGAGCGGAGCAACGCGCGACACGTCTGCGTGCTTCCCCGATCCCAAGCATAAGAGAACTCGTCTCTCCCCCGCGTGCGCACATCAAAGTGCCATCCGTGGCGCTGGTGTCGCTGCAACGCGAGCACCCTCCTCTGTTAGCTAAAGTAACACAACTAAGGAGAGTGCGTTGCGGGGAGCTAACCACAGTTGTGGGTGCATTGCGGGAAAGCGAACCACAGGGCACGAGGGCGTCCCCGCAGTGTGTATTGGTAAGGCACATTTTGATGTAAACCATCAACACGATCATTAAAGGGACACTGAGGAGAAATTGAAGTTGGCTTGTATCGACAGAATACCAGCTCCTGATTACAAAAACGCCACTCATACTGACAACAAAGCTTTTGTAACGTAGAAAAGAGCAAGAACCAAAATACAGGTATCGCCGCCACAGGCCAAACTCGCAAGTACAAGCGTCATGACGTCATATAACAAAACAGTGTTGCTAGAACCAATGGTTCTAGCAACGCTAGGACACGAGAAGCACAAATCACTGAGGCGCAGCCAATGCATGCGCAAATCTCCTTGACGTCGCCAGATGGCGCCACGTGCCGGGCAGCTACGCGCTCGCCTGAAGCATCGGGACCAATCAGCGCCTGCTCGCCGGCGTTAGGCGGGCTCCCGGTATTCCGCTAGCGGTATCAAGGTACACGGTATGCTAAAGGTGTCTATTTGCGAGAACTTCGTTGACGACTTCGAGAACGAGATCCATCGTAACGCTCGCAAAACGCCGGTGCAAACGTAAGCGAAGCGACTGTAGCGACGGCCGCAATAGCCGATAGATGCCTTCAACGTGCGGCCGGCGGTAGCTTTCTTTTCGGCTGCTGCTAGGCCGCACTGCTGGCCGCCAGAAATCACGGTGTCTGCATCACGTCATGTCACGTCATGTTTCACGTCACTTAGTCCTCTGTCGTCATAGCCGAATCCCAAGTTTGAATCACAGCGGCGGGAAAAACCTTTTCAACTTCGAATCCAAATTTCTTAGAAAGAAATGCATTTTTCGCTGCCGGCCAAGTGGCAACAAAGCCATGACATGCCGAACTATCGGATTTTGCTATAAAAAATATATTAATAGTGCTCTCCTCAGTGTCCCTTTAAAATGGAGTGAAAGTAAATTGAAATACGCTTTAGTCAGTAGCAGCAGCTTGGGATGCTGATGTATGGTAGAAGGCTTCAACATACACAGACACGTGGCAGCCAATTCAATAGAACACTTAGCCTCAAAATTTCACATCAAGCGCTTTGTTTTTTGAACACCTGCAGTTGAGTATCGCCACAGCGAGACGAGTGCCACAGCCCTGATGCTAGCTGCTGGACGGGGCAAGGTGGAAGTGGTGGAAGAGCTGCTCTCCCTGGGGGCGGACCCACTGGCTCGGTCATCAAACGACTGGACAGCCCATGACTGGGCTCAACACTTTCACCAGTCAGAGGCGGCCGAAGTGATCCTGGCTCACTTGTGAGTGTGCAGTTTATTGGTTTGGTTTGTTTTATCGGCTTTAACGTTTCAAAAGGCGGGGTGGGTCGTTGGCCTTGAACTTTACATGCTTCTATTCGTCTCTGTCCTCGCAGATTGGTGACGCAGAATGTGCTTCCGAAATCTGATATCTGTGGCAGCGTGCCAGAGCAGGAGCTCACCGCTGTGGAACGTGAGACGCTGGACCTGTACCTGCGCAGTGTCAGTGACGACCAGACTGACCTGGACTTGCTGCTGGCCCTGCTGCGCAAAGTGCATGCGAGCCCCCAAGAGGGTAAAGAAATGTCTTGCACTTTTCACACTGTGGGGGACAGACGACTGGCTTTTGTGGTGCAGACACTGCTCCACACTGCAAGTTGTTGCTCATGTTTGGGGGCTTGTGGTTTTGCTGGGCTTACCGACTGTCTGAATTGTAGTCACACATAACACCCTGTGCTCATCATTGTTTTCTTTTTTTTCATCTGAAGATTTTCCTTCCCTCTTTTCAGTGCGCACCACATGTGTCACATTTCCTCTGCCCAAAACAGCCTCTCGGAATATTAAGAGGACAGTTGTAGGCAGAGCGGCTAACCTTACCTTGTGTGGCATGACTATGCTGCTATTGCATCGTTGCCTTATGGAAAGAAAGGTTTTTTATAGTAACATAGCAGAGGTTATGTTGTGGGGGGGGGGGCTAACAGTATTTTTGATGCTGTGCATATAAGGACAAAGAGGAGAATGTATGCCACCTAACAGAGTGTCAGTAAAGGCAAAAATTGAAAGTAGAAGCCCTTTTGTTTGTGCACTAAGGGCCCTACTTCTTTATTGCCTGAAACTTCAATCAGTAACGCATGTATTTAGCGCATTTACTTGTACATACTTAATGAGACAACGAATATAACGCAACTGGAGAGTATGGAACCTTCTGGAAAATAAAAAAAATGTATTAATGTATAATATTTTTTTTTGCCGTGTTATCCCCACCCCTCATGTAATGTCCCGAAAGGGACCTTTGAGGAATAATAAA
Organism: Amblyomma mixtum; assembly: GCF_055824585.1. Taxonomy (NCBI): domain Eukaryota; kingdom Metazoa; phylum Arthropoda; class Arachnida; order Ixodida; family Ixodidae; genus Amblyomma; species Amblyomma mixtum. The sequence continues at coordinate 88,277,376 of NC_143016.1, forward strand.
TAAAATAAAATTAAAAAATTATAACACGATCACTATTTGTTAAGCCAACTACAACATAGGTGCCAAGGGCTCGACAAAAAAATGGAAATGGCTGGCAAAAATATAGAAGCAGCGGATATATTGATATTATTAGAGCGGCAGAGCGTTAGAAATGTATGCAATATCACTGACCACAGCAAAGCCCCCAACGCATTAACACATGCAGTTTCCCTGGTAGCTGCAGCCACCATCATCCCCGTGCCGCCGCTGCTATTAGTTTTGTGCTGCCCAGTCCTGTGCCCGTTCACCCTTCTTTCCTTTCCTTGCTCCACTCAGTTCTTTCAGGGCCCTCTCTTTCTCAGCAGTTCCATGTTTGCAGCCACCCTCTCTTTTGCCCGCGCACCTCACAGCTCCAAGCTCATCAGGAAGTTGGCTTCTTTTAGGAGCTCGTGAGTCTAGTCGTGAAGCTGTCTAGAGAAGCAGCAAGAAAAAAAATTCGCATTACTGTAGAATCTTGATCATACGAATCTCATGGTGTCGCGAAAATGTTGGTATCATCCAAAATTGCTATAATCTAAAACAAACAAAATTCTTATGCAGAATTTACGAAAAAAAATTTCCGGCTGACAGGGTTTACTTATGTCCGAGCGCTACTGCTGACTCACGATGACAGTGCTGTGCTGGCACGTCGCTGTGCTGGTCACGTGCCACCACTCACTGGTTGCTGCACGTGCTGCGCAACTGGCGATCGCGACATCAGTGATGTACGGGTCGCACGCTGCCGTTCACTACTAATGGTGTGCATTGCACGACTGGGGATCCTAGTGTAAGAAATATGCAGGCAGCAAGTACTTGGTAGTTGAGGGTACGATCATATTGTTATGAAGAAGACTGAAGTTACGAAGAAGTCATAACAATATCATCAGCAGTGGGGCAGGGGGTTGCTTGCAACATCTGAATTTCTGCCCATTGCACGCAATGCACTCTGACCAGGACATTTTATGAATTCACATCATCCTGAAATTTTTATCAACCGGGATCGCATCATCGAGATTCCATTGTGTTTTCTAACCGTGGTTTTGAATCTAATGCAATACGGTGTCTGAAACCGGCGGAGTGAGAAACAAAAACTATCATTTTATTCGTGTACATACGTTGTTTCAGCCATTTTTTTTTTTTAAACAGGATGACGAGAATTCCTGAGTAATTTCAGTTGCAGGCTAACACAGCTTGAGTACCTTGTGTGGAGTAGGCCATTTATCTCTGTTCCAACTTTTCAGGTGCAATCTTAGTGTTTCTGCCTGGATTTGACGAGATGAGCACCCTGAAAGAAAAAATCCTGGCAGACAAGAACTTCAGTGGGCAAAAGAGGTGACTGCCTTTTCAACTACTTTCAGCTTGTTGAAGGCTGGTTGCTAAAAAGTTGTCAGATGTGAAGTGTGTAGCATTAAAAGATTTCTTTTCATGAGCCTTTACTGATAGATTTTAATGTGATTTTTCTGCCTTTAAGCTTGTGTACAAGTAAGTAGGCATTAATTCTGATTATGTATTGCCTTTATTTGATTAGATCTTTTAAGTTCGTCTTTTAGCTCTGTAAAACAAACCTTCACTGCAATAGGTCCTACTTCCCTCATTCCTTGCAGGTACTCCCTGTACATGCTACATTCAAACGTGCAGTGCAGCGAGCAGCGGCTTGTCTTCAACACAATGCCTCCTGGAGTCCGAAAAATTGTATGTTTGCTTCATTTTGTTTCACTTTGTTGATGCCTGTTATAACAGATAGATCATAAAAACTGGTAGGGATAGTATGGAACGTGTTATGGTAGACCATGCATTAACGCTATTTGATGGAAACCTACTCATTGGTGCTGTGGTGTAATTGAATCGCTGATGGATTTTTCAGACTCACCGGGACCCGAAAAATGTCACGATAATCACAGTTCGAAAAACTCGTACACTTTCAAAAATTGCCTTTAAAAGTACCTATTGCTGATTTTTAACTCAGCTTCCACAAAATTCATTTAAAAAATTCTTGCTGGAGTATATTTCTGAAGCGGCGCTCTTTGACATCCCAGACATACCGCAGCTTATTGAGAGCACCTTTCTGGGGCCCTTTAAGGTCCAAAAAAATCGGTTGGCTGCTGTTGATGCCATGAGCTTTATGTTTTTGAAAGTGGAAGGCAACTTTTCAAATCCACTTGCTGGTGTGAACTTTTTTGCTTCTTACGCTCATATTGAACTGTGGGCTAATTTGCAATCTCCGCTTGGTGTGCATTACCTTTTGGGTCAGATGTTGAGATGCCTCTGAGCCAAAGCCTCTGTTCATAAAGGTGATGGGTAGCTATGAGAAGCTACTGAAAGCTATGGGTCATATGGGTCATAGTATGCTGTTAAGAGAATGAAAGTACATAGGCATTGCTGCTGATGACATGCCTCCTTCCTAATCTCGCCCTTTTGTGCTGGTACTGAGCTTTGTAATGACCAACAAATTCTCCGTTGCTACTTGTGCCGTTGCTGCGGTGACCTGTGAAGGGGCCTATTGCACTTTTATTTGCTTTTTTTGGTGTCCTAAAATATTGCAGGCGCTGCATGACTTACGATGCTCATTTTGTTATGTTGCAGATTCTCTCGACCAATATTGCAGAGACAAGCATTACCATCAGTGATGTCACTTTCGTTATTGACTCTGGCAAAGTAAAGGAGGTTGGTTGGATTTGTTCATATTTATATTTACAGGTTAAAAACCAGCTCATTTTGTATAATCTACAGAGGTTAAGAAGTAACGAGTGTGTAATATTTTGGTGCCCATTATGGATTTCAGAATGTTTCATACATCATTGGTGCATTTGGGGTAGATTTCATTTTTCAGTGTGAGTTGTGAAATATAAATCTATGGCTTTTGTGTTTGTGGCAAAAAAAAAAAATGGATACCCCAACACATTGAAAAATGTAATTTCACGGATCTGGGTACAGTAGAACCCCGCTATCATAAACTCGCTTATAGTAAAAACACAGGTATAGTAAAGTGGAACAGGCGTCCCATTTCGCCTTCCATAGACAACTGTGCGTTTGTTTTCCATTAATAGTGAGGGCATCTTTAATGAAGGATTGGTTATAGAAAATATGGCCATGACGACATAGTTCCCGCAGGATCGCGGCATCACGGCTCGCGCGTAGCCTAGGACATCTTCGAGCAACAGACACATAATTGGAAGGGGGAAAGGGGGGGTGATATCAGAGGCGATGAAATGGCGTTCTTTGAGGTGGCGTAATCATCAAACTCATGATGAGCTGTGTGGAAAAGCCAATTTTTCAAATGCCTTTGTACCATGAGACAAAGCCTACAATGTGCACAGTAAAAAAAAAAAAAATGCTGGCTATGAACATGAAAAAAAAGGCGATGTGGGCTGATGAGATGGGGTAGGCATTAATAAAAGGGCTACGAGGAGCACCGAAGGGAGAAAATGGGAATGGTCGCAGTACTCAGCTGCGCGAAACCTGAAAGCAGCGTTGGCAAGAAGTGGAGGGGCAGCAACACTAGTTGAGGTTTTGCCCTGCTCGATTGTGTTGCACACTTTTATTTACTGCAACCTTTTATTCAGTGACACTTGAGGCCACTAAAGATAACACCATGTTCGCGCAAAGCTTTTTTTTTTTTTCATATCTGCTCAAACTTCCCCCTTTGCATTATCTTTGTGGTCGCATTACGTTTTAACAAGAACAGTGCTACCGCAATACTTAGACAGAATCGAAAACATGACATAAAATGTGGTAACTGAAAATATATCTTTAGCACATTGTGAGATGATTAGAGCATGATGGAAGTACTATTTTCATGTTTATTTTTTGATGCAACAGCATGTGTTTAGCAAGTAGCCAGCATCCTCAGAGCTGCACCATCACCAACAGCTGATATCGTAAAGACACTGATATGGTAAAGATTTTTGCTGGCTCGAGTGACTTTACTATTCAGGGGTTCTGCTGTATATTTATTTATTTATTTATTTAGAGCATACTGCAGGCCCAGTGAAGGGCCCTGGCAAAGGGGTGCACAATAAGCACAATACAAAAAGTACAAAGCAAAAGTACAAGGCAAGTTATGAAACAAAAACAGTTCAATGAATGGCCTGTTCTAAGGCATCAATGTCAACTATTGATGATGGTGGTAGCTGATTGCACTCGGTAATGGTGTAGGGAAAAAAAAGAAAATTTGAATATGTTAGTTCTGGCAAAGTAAGGTTTTAATGCTTTCAAAGCAATTCAAAGTGCAAAGTGATGGAAGTGCAACTTTAAAACATTGATATTTTTTGTTTTGCCATCCTTCCTTTCTTTTTTTTTTAGAGATTTAGCGATGGTGTAATGATGGTGTAAATCAATATTTTGACTTCTCTAGACGAAATTAGCATTAGTCATTAGCAAGTTTAGCTGACACCAATGCGGTGGTCGCAGAACAAAAGGGTTGCTAAGCTTGTGTTTGTGTTCACCTATGTAACAATGTTCATTACCTGAGGTCTGTTTCAAGAACTGCTCTCTACTTTGGGGCGGGTGGCAACCCTTGCAGAAGTCCTTTGACAGCCTCACTGGCACAAGCCTGCTCAAGGCTGTGTGGGTGAGCCAGGCGAGCGCCGTGCAGCGACGAGGCAGGGCAGGGCGCACCCACCCAAACGGCGTCTGCTTCCACATGATGAGCCGACAGCGCTTCTGCAGCCTGGCTCCCTTCCAGCAGCCAGAGCTGCTGAGACTGCCCCTCCAGGAGCTCTGCCTGCAGGTGAGTCGTGGTAGAGGTGACAGTTCGTGCACTGTGTTGTTACCTTGAGACACAAGTGACCTCATAGGTGCTGTATCACTTATTAGTTGCGTTGCTGCCACTGTTTCCAAGTCTGTGGTGTACAATTTTCTAGCAGAGGCTAAATCTTGCAGTGCCTACATTACTGTCATATTGTTCTTGGCACTTTTCTGCAAGTTTTGCCTCATTAATCCCTTGATTTGCCACTGTGTTGCAGGCGAAGCTTCTTGTGGCACCGAATGTCCCCATTGCTGATTTCCTGGCTCGAGCTCCTGATCCACCTGCGTTCTTGGTCACCAGGACGGCTGTCACCCTCCTGAAGGTGGGATGCCTATGTTTTAACAGACTGCTCAGATCACTGTAGTTGTCTTCGTTGTTTATAAAGATCTTATTAAAATTGTTAATTGCATTGGTTGGATGTTTTTCTGTAGAAGGCACAGCACTTTTGGCTGTGGCACTGAGCTCTGATTATGCTTGGCCTGCATGAGTTCTGCTATGGGTACAGCTTTACAGCTTATGGTACAGCTTTATTTGTACAGTGGCATTTGCACATCTGGTGATTGATGAAATGACAGGGTGATGTTTCTGGTGAGTTAAAGTGGTGCTTAAAAGCTGAGACCAGTTCACTGGATGCAAAAAAAATAGGCATGCTAAGTTTTGCTACTTAGTGCACAAATTTCTGGCCAGAGCTAGTATACTGCTTGCTTAGCTGTGCTGCTTAGTTTCTTTGCTTATATAGTGCAGAGCAGCTACAGTAGGCACAGGTTAGTTATGCTGCGCAAAGTATGTGCAATAAAGGCAGGCAATATTTCGCAACTTCTTTATTGCTTTCGTGCATGGCAAGGCTTCTCTGCAGCGATGATGGCTTTCACGCTGCCGAGCACGACAGCGGGCAAAAGCTTCTTCGTCAGCAACATCACTAGCAGAACTACAGCTGACAATGAAAATGATAATGACAGCTGAAAATGACTCTCGCCTTAAAAAATTAAACAGGGTTGTTACTGTTAACCTCTTCACTGAAAGTCTCTTTCTCCTCATCTCTTTGCTTGTTCCCCTTCTTTGCATGGCACCTGGGCAGACAATAGATGCTTTGGACCCATCAGAGCAGTTGACTGAGCTGGGTCTACACTTGCTGGACCTTCCCATCGATCCACACTTGGGGAAGATGGTGCTGTACGCAGTGGTGCTCAAGTGCCTCGATCCAGTGCTCACCATTGTTAGCTGCCTCACTGTTAAGGATCCATGTGAGTAGTGCTTTGTTTTCTTGGTCCCAAATTAGTTGGCAAATGGTTGGGAGTTCTTCACATTCAACCTCGCTGATGTTTCTGCGATCGCTGTTTTTTTTTCCTTCACTAGTTGTGCTGCCAACACAACCAGGTCAGAAGCGTTCTGCATACCTGGCACGCAGAAAACTGTCTGCTGACACCTACAGTGACCACATGGCTCTGCTCAGAGCATTTCAGGTTGGTTTGCAGCTGGCATACTTTGGCATTTTGGATTTGAAATGTAAATAGTATCACACTCTGGCAATACATCAGCAGCATGCATATGTTGTGTGGAGATCAGAGTGAGTAGGTCCAAATTCCAGAAAAGCAGTATGTAAAGAATCAGACAACAGGCAGCGTAGTAATGTCTTTACTGTTGTGAAGCTCATTTGGGAAGTCATGCCTTGTCACTTGAAGGAAAGGTAAACTGTAAACTGTAAAGTTTAATGTTCCAAAGCGACATATGGGTTATGAAGAACACCATAGTCGAGGGCTCACTATAAATGTGTGCCACCTGGAGTTCTTTGGTGTGCGGTGACGTCACACAGCACACGGGTGCTTTTTTTATTATTGGACCTCCAACAAAACATGCCGTCGCGGCTGGGATTGAGCCTGTGACCCTGGGTTTGGCAGCCAAATGCCAAGGCCACTGAGCCATTTTGGCAGATTAGAGAAAGGAATGCAGTTTCGGGTGACTTTTATCCTTTCTGAAGCATAAATCGTTGAGGTTGCCATATGCATTGGCAGTAGTAGTAGTTTTCTGTACGTGGTGCGCTTGAATGATGATTTACTCAGAAAGAAGCAAATGGAAATTATTGTAGGTCCATTGTCATGGATCAAGAGAACTGCACTCTTGATGCAAGTTTTCTACTAGCTCCTGCTTTTCTCTTTACTGCAGCACTGGGTGGTGTGTGGCGTATTTCAAAGAGTAGATTCATTTCTTCTCACTTGTCATCATGATTTAAGTTAAAGCTGGATTAAACCAAATTTTCTTTCCTGGGGATAGAGTCATTTCTTCTGACCTGTTGTAGTGATTAGTATCACGGGTACATCAGCCCCACTATCTTAGTGCTTGTACGATTAACTAGAAGAGAAGAGGAAACTGTCGTGATTATTTATGGTGTTGATCAACCACTTCTTATAGAGTACAAGGTTTTTGTTCCAATCCGATTAGCAACCCTCTTCGTGCACTTTTGGAAGCAGCCATTGTGATGGCTATTAATGAGTTCAGTTGTGGCGCACCAGACCTTCAACACATCCAAAGCTGCTGCTACACCTCATTGTTACGTTGTTCTCTTGCAGGGATGGCAGAGGGCTCGTGCAGAGAACCAGGAGCGCTTCTTCTGCGAGCGGTACTTTGTGTCGAGTGCCACAATGTCCACAGTTCTGGCAGTGCGAGGCCAGCTGCTGGGCCAGCTCCGAGCATCAGGCTTTGTGCGGGCTCGCGGTGGTGGCGACATCCGCGACCTGAACAGCAATGCTGACAACTGGGCAGTGGTCAAGGCAGCTCTCTGCGCAGGCTCCTACCCAAACCTGCTGAGAGTGGACAGGGAGCGGCGGCAGCTGGTCGCTCAGTGAGTGCTCTCACACAGCCAGGATTTGTTAAAGTTTCTGCCTGCGCTTTGAGCTTGAAGATGTTCTGGGACACCTTGCAGTGTGGCAGGCAGATAATATTTTTGTGCCCCTGCAGAGATTTTAGTGTTTCTTTCTTTCAGATTTATTTGCATGGTTGTTGTAGCATTTCTCCCTTTCTTTAAATGAATGAATTCGAGCAAGTTAGCATGCACTACATGATGGCTCCAGCCTACAGCAGTCTGAGAGATGTGTTAGGTTTCTTGCCTCAGGTTAGCTGTTTTTTTTTTTTTTAATTAAAACCACAATGCAGGGAATATACAGACTTCAAGTTGATGCACACACTTCCAGCGTTTATTCAGAAGAAAGAGGCAGTCCTGATAACTTTTGTGTTGTCATGCAGTACTCACTGACATGCACAGCATTGGAAACCACTGACATGAATTGCTAACTAAATGTGCTATAGTCTTTTGTCCTCGTCTTGGTTGTTTTATGCTTTCAGTCTCGTATGTTGCACTGGCGTATTCAGTCTGTGACAGTTGTTTCTGGTTCCCCAGCTATCATCTCACTGGGCCCTTTTTGTGACATGTTGTGCCCAGGCGTGCCTCTCGCGTGCGCTTCCATGTGCGCTCGTCCCTGTGCCAGCCAGAGCCTCACGGTTCGGGCGGACCAGGGGCCAACTCTCGGGAGGCAGCTGTGGCCTCACTGCCCACCGACTGGCTCATCTACGGCGAGCTGGCCAGGGTGGGGCCGACAGCCTACGCCCACCTGTGCACACTGGTCTCACCAATCACGGTAGCCATGTTTGCTGGACCCATCCGCCTGCCCCTGGATGCCCTGTATGAGCCACAAAATGGTGTGTGTAGCCTCGTGGCTGTACTCGTAAACATTCTTGCTCACTTTTAGTTTCCAAAAGATTAGTCAGTGTAACTAGGTCAACCATCCATCCAATTCAAAGCACGTGATTGGGTGCACAAGAATATATAAACATCTGTGGAATTTAAAGGACGCCAAGAGAATTGAAGTAATCTTATTTGAGTACTGTCCACCTACCAAGCATATACAATACACATAGAGCCTTTTGTTTCCAGGTGAATCTCTGTTTTAAGTGATTCATGCATTCCAAACAAATTTTTTGAAAATCAAATTAAATGCCATTTCTACTTGAAAATGTGCCTTCTAGAGAACTTAGTTTTCCTGCTAAAGCTGAAGACAGTGCACAGAAATTAGTGGATGCCTCGTGCTTTTCTAGTGGGGTGTCGTTGGTAACTTCGGATTTTTAAGCCTGTTTTAAGGCTTGTTATTCATGACCTGGCTCAACAGTAAGCTCGTAAAGTATGTTTTAGAAGCGAAAGGCCAAAGCACGGGAGTTGTTGACCAAATGCCTTATTGGCATCAGAATCAAGCACTCCCCATGCTAACGTCATCCTGCTTCATGTCTTGTGTGCATTTTAAATGGTTGCTTGGATGTTGAATGAATGTTTTGTCAAGGTACAAGCAAAGGCACTCAGGTCTTGCACGGACATGGAAGTGCTGTGCAGGAGATACATGGTAACGTGCGTGTCAAAATATTGTAGTAAATGAGAAAAAAGTATATCTGATGGGGTAAACAGTTTTTTGGTGCGCCTTCCGTTACCACAGTTTATACAAATAATGAGCGAAAAGTTAAGCATTTTATGTTCTTCAAAGAAGCAAGTGCTAAGAGTAAATTTTCTTTTGCTGCAAAAAAATGACCCAAAAAATTGCCTAGTTGTGGAACTTTTGGCTAACTCAGTTTGTACCTAAATTTGAGCTAAAAAATTATCGTTCGGTATTTCCCCCCTCCCCCCCTCCTTTCCCTTGCAATTTCAGAAGAAAATTATTTATCCACATAATATGCGTACTTTTAACATGAGAGCATTAAGGAGCCCATAAGGCGGAAAAGCCAGTGTTGTCGGCGCCACCACAGTCTAAAGCTGCCGCGGCTTCGTTGCGTCATTAGTGCGGGAAAAACCTTGCGCATGCTTTCCAGTTCTCACAGAGCCACCAGAAGTGCTGTGAGTGAGTGTGCCGTCACTGTCATCCTTGAAGAAGCAGAGTTTCGTTGTGCGTGGGGACCTTTAGGAGGGTGCGGTGGGATGCTGTCTTGTGGATGGTATAAAGAGTGGGCGCTTGCTTGCTCTTGACACACGTGTGTGATGGAGCTGGTAGCACCTTCTAGCGTTGGGCTTTCTTCTGAGCCTGCGCCTTCCCTGAATACTAATTTGCCATCTACATCGACGGGTGCTCGATCACGAGGGAACGCTATCGCGTTTCACTCTTAAGGCGAAGCTTAAGTGTCTCCCAAGTTTTTTTTCTTTAAGTTAAGGCTTCAAAAAGGGGGTGCACAAATCATGTGAATATTTTGCGAGAGGTCAGAATGCGCATTATACTGTATAATACCGACTGTACATTGACCCTTCAACTCTCACCTTTTGCCGGCTAAAAAAAAAAGTTGAATCCAGACATAAGATGCATACCCCCCCATGCCCCTCATTCTCATAAATTGTTGTCTTCTTCCAAAAAGGAGAGAGAGCCTGATAGCTTACGAGGATATGCATACCATTTGGGAAGGAGACGCCCAATTTCTCAGCAGGAAGTCTTGATATTTTTACTTACCTTTTGAAGAGGTTGGTCATATTTATCAAGACAAGTTTAGCGTAAAGTCGAAAGACAACAGGCACGAGTTATTAACCACCTGAAACACATTTCTTGTCTTGCCAGGGGCTTAAATAGAGGTGGAAAAGTTAGGTAAGAGACACGTAGCCTGATATGCTCTGTGCTCGTGCCACAGACCATCGGATGCCATTCCCGTTCATACAAAATGAGCAATAGCAACATGCAGCACAGTGCATGCAGGTGGTTGTGATCCCAACTAGTTATCAGTGACACTCTAATTTAGTCAGTTGCTGCAACTTCTGACAGTCTTTGCGAATGGGTATTTTATACTGTAAGCCTATTCTGGCTGCTAGGTTAGGCAGGCAGTTTTCCTTTTCTCATTCTGCACGTTTCCCCTTGTGCGGCTGGAGTAAAATCTGCCTTGTGTTCACATGACCCCATTTTTTTTGCAGATGCGGCATACCAATTTTAGCTTCTAAGAATTGTGCCGTTCCTATTGGAGATGTGGTTTTCATGTTTGGGCACTACAGCTATGCATGAGCATTGTGAGCACGAAAACTAGGCATATGAAACTTTCTTGATGGTCTTCTTTTCAGTTGCATAGATGGAAAACTTAGTGCATAGCTGTGATTATTTTTTGATGACATGACTGTTTCAGCAAGGCTAGGCAGTGGAACTCTTGATATATCAGGCATAGCAGATAAAAAGCAAACCTCAGGCAGCCATTATGTATATTTTGATTTTGACTCCAGTAGATTTCTGTGGTGATCTGTTTCTGTTTTTTGCGAGCATTAAAGGCTTGGCGTGCTGTTCTCATTTGCGTCTTTTTTTTTTTTTTTTTTACTCCCCCCTTCATTCCATGGCCAGCAAGGACCATGGGTCTGGGGGAGGACAGCGACAGTGAAGAGGAAGAGGAGTGTGAACTTCAGAAGTGCATGCTTAAGCTGGACGACTGGATTTCCCTCAAGGCAGAACCCGAGGCAAGGACTGGTCACACTGTTGTCTAGTGTCTTGTATGGCTTCCTTGCAGTGAACTAGTGGTGGCATGCTTGCCTCATATGTCATTCTTCAAAGGAACACTTGAGGTCAAATTGAAGTTGACCTGCATTGGTAGATTACCGCAGTCTGACAACAAAAAGGCTACTTTCATAGAAAACAGAACTTTTACTAGCTAGATAAGGCCAAAACATGAAATACAGGTTTGGCCATTACCGGCAGATTCCGCAAGTAAACAAACACATATTTGACACCTTTACCGCAGATCCCATAGGCTAGGCTACACCGCATTCACTTGGAATAGTGATCTTGAGTCCGTTTCTGTGTAGATGTCAGTGGTTTGAATCGAGTGGTTGTAAAATTTTCAAACTCTGTTTTCTCAGATGCTGCTGTACAAACCCGAAACATGACCCGAAAGAGCTAGAGGATTGATTTTTACTAAGAAGAGAAATTAAATGGAGTTGTCCTTGGTGTCCCTGGTAGAATTTCTTGCATGCATAAAAAAAATTAAAACGAAAAGCCTGGCATTATTATTTAATATTAAGCATTGCTCGTGTACGGTGCATTTGCAGCACAGCCATCACACCAGGCGAGCACATTCCAAATATCTGCTGCCCTAAGGCAACATTGGCGGTGTTACTGATAGTGGGAGCAGCCTTTGCGGGCTGTTACCGAAGGGTTTCGTGATACTTTCCTGCTGCTGCATTGTGCTGACTTAGTAACTAGATTGGTTACTGGTTACCACAACATCATGCCAGTCGTTTAAGACTGTGATGCTAAATCATTCAAATGCTGGGGTCACATTTACCATGAACAGTCTCAGGAACTTTCGCATCTGCAATTATTAAACAAAGAGCCAAAGATTTATTGACCTGCAGATGAACCATCCTAGACACTTAGTAGCATGTTTTGCAAATCTAAAGTCTATTAGTGTTTATGGCACTGACCACAAAACGTAAGCATGCAAGCATTGTATTTGTAACAAATACTGCCACTGGGGTGGCTCAGTGTTTATGGTGCTCGGCTGCTGACCCAAAAGACATGGGTTCGATCTTGGCTGCGGTGGTCGCATTTTGATGAAGGCGAAATGCTAGAGGCCTGTGTACTGTGCGATGTCAGTGCACGTTAATAAGAACCCCAGGTGATCGAAATTTCCGGAGTCTTCCTCTATGGTGCCTCTCACAGCTCAGGTCGCTTTGGGATGTGAAACCTTGTAAACCAAACCTTATAACATATACCAAATTAATGTCTACAGTATGGTGCTACTGCTTTGTTTTATTTGTCAAGCAAAATATGCGAGTTTTACTGAGATTGCACTTGCTAGCTGTTGGGAGGAGTGTTATAACATGAGGCAGTTGTAGATTGTGTGTCTCTTATCAGCTTTTCTCATCTCCATGTCCTCCCTTCGTTTAATGCTGAAGTCTTCACAGACGGACAACCAGTGTAACCGTGTGTGACATCCGTGGTGCGCAGGGAGGCCGCCTGGCACTGCAGCTGCGCCAGAAGTTGCAGGCACTGTTTCTGCGGCGCATGCACGCCCCAACCAGGCCCTGGTCACAGGCCGACGACGCAGTCATCCGTGCCGTGGTCGGCGTGCTCACTTCAGAGGAAGATGCCCTGAACTTGCCCCGCCCACCCTCGGGCATTGGACAGCGGCCCCGGCCTTCTGGCCCCGAGAGCAGCACCCTGCCTCAACAGGCTGCCAGGTGATAATTAGGTCACTTGTTGTGCTAGCAACTAGTTTTTGCGTAGACAGTGCCGAGGTCTGGTCCGCACGTTTGTCGTATTTTTTCCGGGTGGCCCAAGGTGTGAATGTAGAGCTAACGAATCTAAACAGTTCCTCGTGTTGAATTCTTATGGCAGTTAGTCTAGCCATTGAGGGTACGTGAATCCTTGAGTGAAATATAATAACCACTAAGACATTTCAAACTGAAATGTTCCTGTACTTGCACAGATGTAACAAAACCAGAGGTGTGCAAATATCAAATTCTAGGCTGCAAAGCAAAACTGAACAACATTATCTCCCATCATGGAATAAGGAAAGCTCAGGACAGGCCTTCGCTATCTGAGCTGCACAGAAAAAGTGTGCCGGAAGTCGCGCGCTTTCGGAAGGGCTACTGGGACTCTTTGGCCAACGGCGGAGCCAATGGTTCTTTCCTTCCTCCATGTCTCCCATTACGCATTTGGAGCACAGATATTGTCTACCAAAACTAACTGAGCAGCCGCATTGGCAGCCGGAATGGGCTTGCAACCAAGTGACGGCACTACTATCTTCAGCGCTGGCCACTGCTTCCTGGTTGCGAGTGTATGTAAACTAGCTGACATAAGCCTGTGCCATCACTCACTATGACAGCACTCCAAAGGTGCAAAATTGCTCGCCGTACATACTGCCTGCTTATCGTTCAAGGAAGGAGGGCGAGAGCACAGGCTTACTTACATCAGCCAGTTTGCACTCGCAGTTGGGGAGCAGCGGCCAGCGCCGGGGACCGTAGCGCCGCCGCTCGGCTGAGAGAAAGCCGCTCCCACTGCCATCACGGCTGCTCACTTACTTTTGTCAAAGATGGTACATGTTTTAGCTTGAGGTGCTTTCTTCAAGCTAGTCATTGCATTAAATAAATTTGTGCGCTGTATCTGTGCAAATACAGTAGTCATGCCAGCAAGGCCTCCAAGATCAAAATTAATTGTTGTTCATATTGTTACGTAAATGTAGGCACACAAGAAGTAGTCACTGAGGGATGCTGACAGCAGCTCACAGCAGCTCAATCGAACCACTGCCGGCCAACGGCGCACAGATCACACTTCGTCCTCTTCGCGCTCATTGCACGAGCACAGCACTGTCTTCTTCGTTGTCCACTGACACAACTCCCGGCGGCGAAAGCATCGTCCCGATGCTAAGTGGAAGACGGAGCAGGTACACGGTATGGCTTGAGGCGAACCACGTGAACAACGTCAGTGGTAGGGGGGGCTGATGACGACGGAGGGTCGAGGGGGGCAATCTCATAAGTCACGTCGGTCACCTGACGGAGCACGCGATAAGGGCCCTTATACTGATGTAGGAGTTTTTCTGAAAGGCCGACACGGCGAGAGGGATACCAAACGAGGACGAGTGATCCTGGCGTGTAGTGGACTGGGCGATGTCGGCGGTCGTAAACTGACTTCTGGTAGGCCTGGGAGGTGGTGAGACGGTCGCGGGCGATTTCGCGGGCCGAGGTTGCTTGAGCGATGGCGTCACGTGCGTACTCCGTGGTCGAGGCCGAAGAAAGCGGCAGGAGTGTATCCATTGGCAACGCAGGATGCCGGCCATACAAAAGATAGAAAGGCGAATAGCCCGTGGTGTCATGCCGCGATGAATTGTAAGCAAATGTTACATAGGGCAAGGCAATGTCCCAATCACGATGGTCGGGTGCGACGTACATGGATAGCATGTCAGTGAGGGTCCTATTCAGGCGCTCGGTAAGCCCGTTCGTTTGAGGATGGTACGCTGTAGTGAGTTTATGCTGCGTGGAACAGGACCGGAGTATGTCGTCAACTACCCGGGACAAAAAGTAGCGACCGCGGTCCGTCAGCAATTGGCGTGGGGCACCGTGATGAAGGATGACATTTTGCAACAGGAAATCGGCGACATCGGTGGCGCAACTGGTTGGTAAGGCACGTGTGATAGCGTACCGAGTGGCGTAGTCAGTCGCGACGGCGATCCAACGGTTGCCGGAACTGGACGTAGGAAAAGGTCCGAGGAGGTCTAGTCCGACACGATGAAAGGGTTCCAGGGGTACGTCGATAGGCTGCAGAAGGCCGGCAGGCAAAGTGGAGGGCCGCTTCCTTCGTTGACAGAGGTCACAGCTGGCAACGTAACGGCGAACACTACGGTAAAGGCCGGGCCAAAAGAAGCGGCGTCGGACCCGATCGTACGTGCGGGAGACACCGAGGTGTCCCGCGGTGGGCAGGTCGTGTAGTTCCGCGAGGACAGACGAGCGGAGACGCTGAGGAACGACGAGCAGGAGCGGAGGGCCGTCAGGGCGAAGGTTGCGGCGGTAGAGGATGTCATCCTGAAGGACAAAGAGTTGGAGCGAAGGATCGGGGTTGGCACAGGTGAGGCGGTCAATAAGGGGACGCAAGGAGGAATCTTGCCGTTGCTCGGCCGCGATGTTAAGCAGATCAGAGATAGCGAATAAGCACGGGCCAAGGTCATTGTCTCCAGGATCTGGCGGCTCCACAGGGTGACGAGACAGGCAGTCAGCGTCTTGATGCAGGCGCCCGGACTTGTAAACAACAATGTAAGAGTACTCTTGCAGGCGCAATGCCCAACGACCAAGCCGGCCTGTGGGGTCCTTCAGCGAAGAAAGCCAGCAAAGAGCGTGGTGGTCCGTCACAACTGAGAAAAGGCGGCCAAACAGGTAGGGTCGAAATTTAGCAACCGCCCAAACAAGGGCGAGGCACTCGCGCTCCGTTATGGAGTAATTGCGCTCGGCGGTGGAAAGAAGACGGCTGGCATACGCAATGACACGGTCTTGACCTTGGTGACGTTGGGCGAGCACAGCGCCGATACCATATCCGCTGGCGTCTGTGCGAACTTCAGTGGGTGCCGACGGGTCGAAATGGGCCAATATAGGAGGGGAAGTGAGCAATTGGATTAAGGAAGAAAAGGCCTCTCCTTGGGCAGGGCCCCAGGTAAAAGGGCTGTCTTTCTTAAGGAGGTCGGTGAGGGGACGTGCGATGCCAGCAAAATTTTTGATGAAACGTCGGAAATAAGAGCACAGGCTTACAAAGCTGCGTATGTCCCTGGACGATTGCGGAAGAGGGAAGTCTTTGACAGCTTGAACTGTAGCAGGGTCCGGGCGGACACCCGAGGCATCGACCAGATGTCCAAGGATGGTCAGTTGGCGACGAGCGAATTGGCATTTCGACGAGTTGAGCTGCAGCCCGGCTTTACGGAAGACAGAAAGAATGCTCGTCAGTCGTTCGAGGTGCGTGGAAAATGAGGGCGAAAAAACCACGACGTCGTCTAGGTAACGCAGGCATGTAACCCATTTAAATCCTCGAAGCAACGAGTCCATCATTCTCTCGAAGGTAGCTGGCGCATTGCAGAGACCGAACGGCATAACTTTGAACTGATATAAGCCGTCTGGTGTGACGAATGCAGTCTTTTCACGGTCTTGGTCATCCACAGCAATTTGCCAATAGCCGGATCGAAGGTCGATGGAAGAGAAAAATTTGGCTCCGTGAAGGCAATCCAAAGCGTCGTCAATTCTGGGGAGAGGATACACGTCCTTTTTCGTGATGCGGTTAAGGTGCCGGTAATCAACGCAAAAGTGCCAGCTCCCGTCTTTCTTTTTAACTAGGACAACTGGTGAGGCCCAAGGACTCGACGAGGGCTCTATAATGTCTTTGGTAAGCATTTTGTCCACCTCCTGCTGAATTATGTTCCGTTCTGTACTGGAGACCCTATACGGACGTCTGTGGATAGGAGCGGCGTCACCGGTGTTAATGCGATGCGTAACCACAGAGGTCCGAGCCAAAGGGCGGTTGTCGAAGTCAAAGATGTCGTGAAATGAGGAAAGAAGACACCTGAGGTCGTGAGTTTGTGCTGGTAAGAGGTCAGGGGCAATCATTTTTGCGTATTGGTCAGATGGTAGGACATCGGACTCGGTGCATTTCGGCGAGGGAGGTACACAGCCGGTGACAGCTGATACAACGCAGTCGGAAGCAGGGCACAGCGTGGCGAGCGACATGCCTTGGGGAAGCGGCTGAACGTGCGATGAAAAGTTGAGGATCGGAAGGGACGCTCGATTGGCAAACATAGTGACCACTGTATGTGCAAGGGCAACACTCCGTGTGAGAGGCACATCAAGGGTTGGAGTAACGATGTATTGGCCATCGGGAACTGGTGGGGCGGAAGAGAATGATACGTAAGTGACGGCTTCGGGGTTCAGGCGGACAAAATCCACGGTACACAGGCGATGGACAACTGGAGCCGGTGGCTCCTCGTTAAAAGGTAGGGCGAGCTGAACGACACTTGTGGCGCAATCAATGAGGGCAGAATGTTCGGAAAGAAAGTCAAGGCCAAGGATGAGGTCATGAGGGCAGTGTTCGAGAACAGTGAAGAGAACCGAAGTATGGCGGCCGGCGATTGACACACGGGCTGTGCACATTCCAACGACAGCGGAAGTACCGCCATCGGCGAGACGAACAACAGCGGAGTGGGCAGGAGTGAGCACTTTCCTTAGGCGACGGCGTAGAGAGGCATTCATAACGGAGACGTGCGCTCCCGTGTCGATGAGAGCGGTAACAGGGATCCCGTCCACGTATACGCTAAGTATATTCCGTCGGGCTTGTAGAGTCAAAGGAGGATTTCCAAGGTCGGTCGTCGGAGCAGCATCACCTCCAGACGCTGCAGCCATCAGTTTTCCGAACGGGATCGAGCATACGGGCCAGGAGATGATGGGCGTTGAGTTTGGGGCGACGGAGATTGACGACGGTAAGGAGACGACGAGCGGTTAGTTGGAGGGGCCTGAGCGTCGGAGCTTGCGAGCTGTGGTTCATGGGGCGACGACGAGCGGCGGGGATAAAAAGAATCAGGATAGCGGCGGTAGGTCGATGACGGACGGCTTCGGCAGTGTCGGGAGATGTGACCAACTCGGGAGCAGTTAAAACAGATGGGCCTGTCGTCAGGTGTTCTCCACTCATCCGGGTTGCGGCTGCGGCGAGTGTGGTACGGATGTCGGCCACCGAGCACGGGAGACACATTGCGAGCATCTGGGCAACTAATGGAGCATACAGGTCGGATCCCGAGATTGGCGAATTCTTGTCGGACAACAGCCTGTATAAGGGATACTGCAGGGGCACTGTCCGGTACCGATAATTGGGAAATTGTGGGAGACACTGCCTCTAGTTCTCGGCGTACAAGTCGTGTCAGGCTGTCGGATGTTGGCAGGGAGCACGGTTGGGATGAGTCTACGCAGGACGACGTTGCCGCCGTGTTCGGCAACCGCGTGAACTGAGGGGAAATACGGCGGCTTTTCGCTTGTTCAAAGCGGCAGCATTCTTTTAAGATGGCGTCAACCGTTCCACAGTCCTTGTACACCAGCAAGTTAAAGGCGTCGTCTGCAATTCCTTTGAGAACGTGACCTACTTTGTCACTCTCTGACATGGCGGAATCAACTTTCATGCAGAGGGCTAAAATGTCCTGAATATAAGACCAGTGATGTGATAGCTGCGCCAATTGCGCCGATGTGCGCCAAAAGGCAAAACCTGCTACATCCTGCTACATTTTTGTTATTCTGCGCCAAAGCTGCGCCAAACACATATTTTCACATTCAAACGCGTATTCTAGTCATTTTTAAATAAAAGTTCCAGTGAATTCCTTGTTGTCCATTTATAACTGCTGTCCTATAGGGGCTTGGCGGCTATAACACAGGGCTGATCTATACTTGGTCGCATAAAAGATTACATGACACTGAAGTTCTAAAATTAGTTATTTGGGCCAACATATGATGTTTCACAATTGCCTCTAATTTAATTAAATTACTACCAAAACCACGATCTGATTATGAGGCACGCCGTAGTGGGGGACTCCAGAAATGGGCCACCAGGGGTTCTTTAATATGCACCTAAATCTGAGTACACGGGTGTTTTTGCATTTTGCTCGCATCGAAATGCCCGTAACATCCTATTGAACAGCACCTTTTTGTTCCCAAAGGTTTCCTCCTTATTTTACTATTTTACTTCTCACAAAGTCAATTTTTTCACTTGGCAATGAGCCTTGAGCTGCTCCAAAAGCTTCTTTCCCTGCTCCAAAATTCCCTTTTGGCTGCTCCAAAAAGCTGCTCCAAAAGGGCTTCAGCCAATCACATCACTGTAAGACACATATGACTCTGTTGAGGATTGTGCGCGGCATGCAAGCTCCTTCTTCGCAGCCAGCTGACGTCCGAATGGCTTACCGAACAATTCGGTAAGCTTCTGCTTGCACAGGTCCCAACTGGTCAGTTCTTCCTCGTGTGTCTCGAACCAGACCCTTGCAGTGCCCGTCAAGTAGAAAATGACGTTGGCCAACTTCATCGTGGGGTCCCACCGGTTGTGTGTGCTCACACGCTCGTACAGCGAGAGCCAGTCTTCGACGTCCACGCCATCGGTACCGCAGAATGTGCCCGGGTCTCGAGGGTGGGCTAGGACGACAGTTGGCGTGGCAGGCGCGTCGGTAGCTATCTCGACGGATCGGCTCGTCGGCTCGTCGGGTCAGCGGCATGGCGGCTCGTACCCCGGCACCTCCACCAAGAGATGTTACGTAAATGTAGGCACACAAGAAGTAGTCACTGAGGGATGCTGACAGCAGCTCACAGCAGCTCAATCGAACCACTGCCGGCCAACGGCGCACAGATCACACTTCGTCCTCTTCGCGCTCATTGCACGAGCACAGCACTGTCTTCTTCGTCCACTGACAATATTTCGAAGCCCACGGCACGATACCAGTGTTTGTCTGCACTCAGTAATGCTATCCATTTCCATTTCATTTTTTTGGCTTCTCTCTTGCAAAACTTGCCCTTTCCAACTGTCAACAGTATGGCATCTACCTGTAGAGTGCCCAGTATGGCTGCCGCATGCATGGCTATTGTATTGATACGCAAAATGAATCACTTAGTATATGTATTTTGCTGAGAAGAGAATGGGCAGTGCTCTTTGATGTGTAACTGTTTTATTTTTGGTGGACTCTAAGAATTCCTGTTGAAGTGTGAATCTTGATTCAAGCGAAAATTTCACTCTTTATGCACTGCACACTCCAGCCCTGGTAGTTACGTGCTCTGGACACCAGTGTTCAGACGCAGTAACTTATGCGTGTGCTGTCTTTGGTGGTAGCAGCCCTGGAGGCCAAGGTGGGGCAGACTGCTTCTCCGGTCGTCGAACTGCTTTGCGCCGTGGTGGGTCCCTGGAGTACGGTTCAAGGTCATCGCCATCGTCCCGCAGGGGGTCTGGTGCGAGCCTTCCAGCGACACCACTCGGCATGGGACGCTCAGACACGGGTGAGTGTGCAGTACGAGACCTAATCCCCTTTAGGTAAACAAATTGAAGTCCGCAAAGAGATATGAGCAAGTGCAGCTGGTTCATTTTGAGTAAGCACAGCATTGTGTGCCTAGCATGACTGTTTAAAAATCGTTGAAAGGTACTTTGCGTCCTTGCACTTCTAACACATCCAATATTATCCAGCTGATAATGTTGGATGGATGTCATGCGGCAATCTGTTATTTAAAGGGAGACTGAAGCACTTTTTTTGAAAATCAGGCTGGCAGCGGCGTCCGATAGTTTTTCATGCTGTATGCTCGAATATCAAACCCAAATAAGTCAAAACCAAGCGCAAATTGCCTTTTTTAGCAGAAATATGCGGCCTGTGCCGTGGGGCACACCGTGTGGCGCGCCACCGCCCGTGATTGGTCAAGAGAGGTTGTGACGACACTTTGAGGTCTGGAGAAGCTGCCGATGCAGATCCGGCACTTCGTTGAGTGCAGATCGCAGCTTTCCGTGGTGTTATAAAAGCGAATGAATATGGCGGCTATCTTTTTTACTGACCTCCAAAAAAAAAGATACTACAGTTTGCTCATTCCACGTATCACCTGAAACCAAAAAAGACTCAACCAAAAAATTTTACGCCTAGCACAAGCATACGCCAGCATGAAAGATGCATATGCATCCCAAGCGTAAGAGGTGCCAGCACAACCTCGGCTCGTATTCTCGGAAAGGAAGGAGTGCGAACAATACTCAAGTCAATTACGACCACCAGACGCCTCCTGGCTGGCCAGAAAGAGCGTCGTCCTAAAGAAAAGGCCCAGAGTGTTGTGTACAAAAAATCTTGTTCTCAGTACCCGGTGTTGTAGGTTGGGGCAAGAAAGTATTTCAAGGAAACGATGAAGCAGCACAAAGTTGATGTCAAAATGAGCGAAGCACAGTGGCCTAGCATTGCGAGGCATGTGACAGTAGGATAGTGACGCAATCATTGTGCGCTGGAAACCAAGCCAAATACGCACACAAGGCTGCTGCTTCACTCGTGGCGCATTCAGCAGATGCCAGAAAATATTAATTGCTCCCTCGGAAACGTTGCAACTCACCCGCTGCCACAACTTGATGAAGAAACCGAGTAAGGTTGCGAAACATGGTGTTTTTTTTTGCAACAACTTGGTTGGCATTCATTTATCTCTTAAATTTGCATCCGAAATCAGACACATCTGTCGAACGCTTTCATTTAATTACTTAGCTACAATTAAACGACTTGCCGCATATGAAGAGCTTTGATGCTTGCTTGCTTTGCTTTGCTTGCTTGCTTGGACATGTCGAACCGAGCATAAAATCACTAACCGAGCCTTGCTGAGCACGCCTCAGGTGGTCTGGCCGCACCTAAGCTGAGGAGAGCGACACATGCTTGAGCTTCTATAAAGTTTCAGCAGGGGCTAAGTGCATGTGCATGTTTCTACTTTTAGTAGAGGCGCTTCTTTGCAATGGTGACACGCACTTAATACGCGAGAAAATTGAAGGAACTGTATGATGGTTAAGCCATGCCTCTTTGACAGAAATCATTAGAGATCACACTAAGGACCAAGCTCTGCATGCAGCCGCTCTGACGAAAGTGCTTCGAGCAGAGTACGCTTGCTTTGGTTCGCTTGAATTCTCTCTCGTCACAGCAGTGAGCGTCTGCGCTGCAAGCTTATGATCTTCACAGTCACAGCCGTAGTTCGTGTACACGAGTGCAGAGCAGTAGCTCGTGTTGAATCTGATGCTCAAGGTCGGCTGGCACGCTTTGTACGTCATAACGCACGCAATACAAGGAACAACGCACATACCACGAAAAACAGCGCTGGCTGAAAGTTTGCTTGGGTGCGTCAAAGTATCCCTGGCTCCTCAACGTGACATCACGTTGGCTGACATGGACGCATTTTCCCTCTCCGCTGATCTCCTCTCCTGCCCTCGCGCGGGACGCGGGAGATTTAAACATCACGCTTTCAATAAGGAATATTCAAAATTCCGCAAGTGCGCTTTCCCGCATAACAATGTTGCCCCTAACAAGATGGCCGACTTCGCTATAAAGGAACTACATGGGCTTCAGGACAGGCGCTAAAGGTATGGATAGAATGTAAGAAACGTATTTTGGAAGAATCAAACAAAAAACCAGTCTTTCTTGCTTTGTTTCAGCTGGAAACGCATGGTCCGCCATCTTGTTGAGGGCAACATTGTTATGCGGGAAAGCGCACTTGCGGAATTTTGAATATCCCCTATTGGTGATTGCGTTCAAGCCTCTTCTTTTAGCCGAAATCGAAAAAGTAACTTCACAGACGTTATTAGCACTGACACTACTTCAGCACCCTAGAAGGTTTGCTGATTCGAAAACCGCCTCAGTATCCCTTTAAAGCAGCCACGATGCAAAGAAAGCTTTCCTTTGTCTCTTTGTTGCCTTTCTTGAAGACTGGTGCAGTCAAATCACGCTACAACAAAATTCACGGGACCCGCAAACAATTTCGTTGAAGGGGGAGTTTCGTTGTCATAAAATAGGACCAGAGCATCAGCAACCTTTGTCAGGTGCCAATAGAGAGATGACCAGTGGGACAAGGCTTTTTTTTTCATTTTGCCATATCCATTCACAAACAAAATGTATTGAAGCACGACACTTGAAAACATGCATCACTATGCCGCCGCCAGTCTGGCATCTGTCTGCTACTTCTATGGATACCTTCATAGAGGCCTCTAGATTATTTTCAACCACTGGTTTGTTTTTTTTTAACATGCACAAGCATCATACAGCACATGGCCGTTTTTGCATTCACCTTCATCAAAATGAATCTGCCACAGCTAAAATTGGTTTGCCACTGTGCTCTGCTGTTTGGCAGTAGTATTCGCTTGATTTGTGAGAGAAATCTCATATTCTGTTGTTGTGCTGCCATGCACAACCGTTCAGGCCAGTCGAAGGCATTTTTGTGAAGCATCATACAGTTGAATACCGCCATAGCAAAATTTCCATGACAGCAAATAATTTTTTATTCCCTGTCAGTATCTCATAGGAATTAATTTCTTAAATTTCTCTGCATAAAAAATGTTTGGTCAAATGTTTTGGCTGCACTTGGGTGGACATCACTGAGTAATTTGCTCCCTTATTACAAACAATTTTTGCAGAGCTTTTTTACTTCAATGAAATTTTTGCGGGCAAAATTGAAACCGAAACAAGTGTAATTGGCGAAATAGAAGTCCAAGTCAAATCCAAAGCCATAATAAGCATGAAATCATGTGGTTGTAGTTTCATGGTCGCGTCACTCGCAGCATGTCTCTTCAGCAACGACGAGCTTTCATCCGTGCGGGGGACACGATGTCAACGCAAGTGAAAAAACACAAAACCCTTTCTTTTGAGCAGAAAGCAGCAATCGCTGAAGATTTCGGAATTCTGCAAGTTCGCTGTCGATGATTCTAGGAAATAAGAACAGTGTTAAAAAGGCCCTTGCTTCAGGCACATCCTCCTAGCACAAAAAAGTGACGCAGGCCCTCCATGAAGAGTTGTACAAAGCAGTGCATGTGTGGTTTGTTGAAGCATGAGCCAGGAAAGTCCCCATCGCTGGAAGCATCGTCCAGCAATAAGCCTTGAACTATGCGTGCCTACTCGGCATTGATGATTTTAAAGCCAGCATTGGCTGGCTAAACCGTTTCAAGGCCCACCATAACATCGCATAAAAGTGCTGTGCGGCGTATCGATGTCCACAGACACTGACAGAGCAACTGCTTGGAAGGCGAGCAACATGGCCAGCATTTAAAGCAACTTCGCACCAGCATACATCTGCAACGCCGATGAGACTGGGCTACTGTACGAGATTGTACGAGATTTTGCCAGCCAGGACGCTTGACTTCAAGATGCAGCGCTGTCACGGTGGCAAACGCAACAAAAACATATCACGGTGCCGCTTTGCATAAACATGGATGGCTCGGACAAGTGTCCGCCATTAGTCGTCGGAAAAAGTGCCAAAGCGCACTGTTTCAAGGGAACCCGTAGCCTACCTGTGCAGTACAAGGCAAACAACAAGTCGTGGACGACCCGCGCTATTTTCACCGAGTGGATGGCGGCATTCGATCGCGACATGAAGCGGCAGGGCCGTAAAGTTTGCTTGCTTGAGGACACTTGTTCAGCTCATCACACCGACGAAGTCAAGCCCACTAAGAAGGAGCTGAGGTTTTTCCCTCAGAAATGCAAATCTGTCCTACAGCCTGTCGATCAGGATGTGATCCTAAGCCTGAAGCGTGCTTACCATGGGAGGTTAATTCAGCGGCTGCTTTCAACTGTAAAACCGATAGACACGAAGGTGGACATGTACGTGGCGCTGTAAATTATGTCTGCTGCCTGGAGCACAGTGGATCATTTAACAATTGCGAACTGTTTCAGGCACGCCAGATTTGCCGAAGATCGACCTGTAAACTCGGCTGGCGTAACACGTTACAGATGGCGACAATGAAGAGCCATCAGCAGCTCCGGGGTTCACGGCTACCTGGGAAACGCTGGAAAATATGGGAAACATGCCACCTAATCTCGACCTTGACGAATACATCGGCGCTGACACTTGTGTTATAGTTCACGAAGATGTGAGTGATGAGTAGATCATCAAAGCTGCCCAGAATGATGAGGACTTTTCCGATGACAAAGATAAAGACGTACAGGACGCGCTTGCTGTGGCAACTGCCTCAGAGGTGATGGACACTTTGGATGTAGTCAGGAATTTCATTGCTGTCTATGATGATGATGTCGCAGTGGGTTTGCTAACTTGATGTTAAAATTGCATGACGGCATTTCTCGCTGTGAAGCGCAAGCAAGCCAAGCTTACCGATTTTTGGCATTAAAAGTCTTTGCTGCTGCTTGGGCAATTCTTTCTGTGTTTCACATCAAATTTTTGTGATAATGAAGTTTCGTGCAAAACAAACCTTTTTTTGTGTACCATGAATTTCGTTGTAGCGGGAGATGCAACTGTAGCAGGTCTCACTGCAGTGCAGAAAGTTGCTTCCTTCTGGCAAACTGACAAGCGAAGGCCTTGTCATTTGGCATATGAGTAGTCAAGCACCAAAAATGAAGGCAATGTAACGGACAGGTGCTTGCATTCTTTTCATCCTTTGTGTTGTTTCGTACTAATTGTGTGAACAGCATGTTCTTCATTTTCATGCAGTTCTAGTAGCTGCACTATGTCCACTTTCCACTGAGTGTGTGTGTGCACGCAGGCGGTTCATGGCGCTCTGACGATCGGTCAGACTGCTCGTCCCTGCGCTCCGCGAGCAGCGGCCAACCCAGCCCCTGTGGCATGAGTCCCAAGCACATGGTCAGCAGTCACCGTCGGTTCTACATCATCAAAGCCAGCACCCAGCGGACTGTGGATGTGTCTGTCTCCACGGGCCTGTGGTCTTTGGGACCCAGCACTAATCGCAAGCTGCAGGCTGCCATGAGGGTGAGTGGCAACATGCTTTTCTCTTTTTTGCAGGGAGCAAAGCATAGTGCACTGGCTGAAACCAGTGAAAAGGCTACGTTTGGGTCATTTTGTTAGTTGCAAATACTGGAGGGGACACTTAAGCTCCTCCTTAATAAAGGTATATGCAGAATATTCTCCACTTGGAATTCATACATCACTGGGAGTCCTCATCATACTGCTCTTTGCGCAGTGGTGCAGCATTTAAGCAATGTGATGCACCACTGCAGTGGCCTAGCAGTTTGAGCATTCACCTCGCATGCGGGAGGTGCAGGGTTCGATTTCTAGTGCTGCTGAGTACCCACCAGTGATACAGTGGGTACCAGCTTTTTCCCTGACCCGGTGCTCGGCTTCTTTAAGGTGGAAAGGTTAGGAAGTGGGTCTTTGAACCCGCCGTGAGTACGCGAAAACACTTTGGGCCGTGGTGCTGTTTGGCCACAGATGCCCTTGTGCAGTAAAAATTCACAATCATCATCAGTTAAGTGATGTGCCCTGGCAGGTGGCTTATGCCACCGGTGGGGTTTGTGAAACCCAGGTTGCTCTTCCCATGCAACCTCTCATGGCCAGTCATTGATGTAATTGCCACCTGTAGCAGTGGGCAGGTTGGGATGACATCGTCACGTGACCTAGGTGTCAGGTGGTCCATCTGTGACGACAACGCTAAATTTTCTGCCGGATGGAAACCTTAAGGGCCATCCCTGTTTGTTTGTTTGTTTGTTTGTTCTACAGTACTGCAGGCCTAGCAGGAACGGCATATTTTCAAAGTGCAAAATATCGTGAACCAACCAAAGGATTCAGTTGCTGGTCCTTCATGCTACATACTGTTGGCACATTTGTTATGCAGAATGTTTTCTTTGCAGCTGTTTATTGCAGCTCTTGTGGGAGATTGTAGTTTATGGAGCTGATAAAGGTTTCGTACGAAATAGTTTCGACGTACTGAAACCACTTGTACTGCAACATGCTCGTGCAATTCGCTTTCAGTGCCTAATTCCCTTGCAAAATGTGAGCCACATTTAGCGCCAGACATAACAGAAGCCATACCAGCTGGAATGAACATAAATCACTTTTGCTGCAGACATGTTCATATCTCTCGTTCTTTCTGCACACTGATGTCGTCCTTGTCTTTCTAGTGATTTGTCAGCACACTACTCTCACGAGGCCATCCCAGTTTTGCCCTTTGCTGTCTGACCAGAGTGCATGTCCTGCTGCAGTGCCTTATGGCACAAGCTACACTCTGTTTTTCACTTCGCCCTACCAGGAGGGCAAGGAAGTGGTGCTGATATTCTCCGTGCAAGGCAGCGGACAGTTCCAGGGCTATGCTGTGCTCCAAGGACCTGCCTCCAACATGAGCTGGCCGGCAGATGACCTCGACGGCAGCTCGGGCGGCCGCTGCTACTTCATCGAATGGAAACACAGGCAAGGGCTGGTGGCAATTATTATTAGCCTCCCATCTTAAAGGGTTGGCTGTCGGGTAGCAGTCAAACCTGAGCCTTTGCTGAACTTGCCTGGAACCTGAATTTGCTGAAACACTTGTATTCACAGTGTCAACGGTGACTGTAATCGTGTTCGCCAAGTTTAAGTGCCACAATTTCAGGGGCCTACTTTGTTCTGTACTGGTGAGAAAAATAATTTTATAGAAAGAAGGAAAAAGATGGGTGCCATAGAAACTGTCTTATACCCCTGTCATACGGGCATTTCGAAGGCCCTCGAACCGATAGTCTATCGACTCGAAGGCGATCGAGCGCTGCTACACGGCCAGTTTGAATAGCCATCGAGTCAATAGTCTATCGAGTCAACGGAGCAGCCCGGAACTCTATCGAGATTTCGAGGGCCTTCGAGCCTTGCCCGATGTTACTAGCATTGCTTCGAACAGCACCAACGCGCACTTTCGTGCACGATACATAAGCATGAACAAACATTATTCTCTCAAACTTTAATACAAGCAGTAAACTATTAGTGTGCACAATAATTTTAAAAAAATCTATTGGTCTGGTTTAAAGTGCATTATGTTTATGCTCTCCATAAAAAAAGCCGATCGGTCCAGACCGATTTCCGAATCGCGGCGACAAACAAACATGGCAGCGCCCTTCAAAGCCGGACCTCCCGCTTCGAACTGAATTCTCATCGTTGCAGCCTTTTTCAGTCCGTTCACTGGTCGTTAATTGGGAACCGGTCTTTCGCTCATCTCACCTTGCCTATAAGAAAACGTACAAACGATAAATTTGCTTTATTTTTTTATTTAGAGTGACAATTCTGCCACTGCTAGGCCTAAGAGGACAGTCGGTTTGTTGACAGCAATAGTTCCCGTCCTGACAACGAGATGGCGCCACTATAGGCTGAGTTTATTTTTCCATCTGTGCTAGCATACGCTGAACTAGAAGTGAGAACGCGCTTGTGTTTAGCTTACATAAGCATGCATACGCTTGTGGTACGTAGAGAGCGTAAATTTATGCTCTTTTTTCACTGTATCTGTGTACGCCGCGAGCGGCGAAGTGGTGTGTAAAAGCGAGAAACAGCAGCGGCGTGGCGGGTCCACCTCGCCCGGCGTCAACAGATGAGAACAGGTCCTAGTTTTTGCAGCAAGCGAATCCGCTTCTTTCACCGGATTTTTGTGACAAGTATGAACGCGCCTTATGACTGCAAAAACAGTGTACTTCAACTTTTAGTTAGGTTTCATAAAAATATTATTGCTATTTGCGCAAAACCGAACGCAGCAATTGTGGCGCCACACGAGCTTGGCATAAGACGTGAGATCCATTTCAATGGCCATTAAGATTTGCCGTGTAGCAGCACCACAACTCCCTCGAGTTCGATGGCGATCGAAAATCTCGAAGGCCCTCGACTCGATGGCCATTGAAACTGGCCGTGTGACAGGGGTATTATATCCATTAGACACTTGATCTGCAGCTGGTGGAAATAAATAACGGGATGCGGTAGAGAGACACGAAAAATGAAGCAACAGCATTAGCAATAGTAAAAAAAGGATAGCAGAGGGAAGTACTATTTACAGTTCCTGTATACAGTCGAACCTGGATATATCGAACCCGCATATTTCGAATTATTGGCTATATCGAACACACAGATTACCCCCTTGAAAATACTATGTAAAAGTATAGGGCAGTTGCGTTGTATATTGAATTCCATTTTCGCCGAACATTGGATATATCGAACGCCGCGCCACGCCCCTGGAAGGTGCGCTTTCCCCAAAGACATTCCTGTCCGGTCCTCAGCCGCCGCAGCGGAGAACATTTCAGCAGTCAGTCAGCAGGCGCAGGGCCTTCATTTTTTTCCGCGAAATAAAGCGCTTTCACATTGCGTGCCCATACTATGTGATTCGCGGCTGTTCTAAACGGTAAGCCACAATTTGTTATGATCGGGAGTGCAGTTTTAGCCCATATATGTATATCGAATTTTTGCTATATCGAACTATTTTCCGATCCCCGTCGAATTTGATATATCCGGGTTCGACTGTATTGCTGATTATAAATTATAATAATCATCATCTTGTGAGCGACTGCTGCTGCTGCCCATCAGATGTGGCCCTGGGATTCTGCACGTGTAGAACGCTTCACAGACCACGTTGGCTGGCAGTCCATATCAGGCATCGTTGACACATTGCGCTGCTTTTTGAATGGCTTGTTCAGTGCCATGTCCGGCAGTTAAAGAAAGGTGTTGTTCAGCCCAGAATAATGGCCAGGTCACATCTAGTGTCTGCTACCGCGTTTTTCATGAGGTCAGGATAAGCATGCTACAGGGCTTTAGCAGTGCAGCCCAACTCCTGTGCCACATGATATAAAACCATCCGAGAACAGTTTCATCATTAAAAAAACCCTGTTCATTCACCCGCACGCAACAGTGCGTGCCTCCTCTTTAACATTGTTGTAACAAACACCCAGGTTCATGCCTCTTTGGTCATTAGCCCAATCTTGAGCTGCCTCCGCAACGGCAGGGTACCGTCCAAACTTTGGTCCGCGAAAGGAACGGCATAGAGCAGAGCACGCAAAGATGTAGCTTCTTTGTTTCCTACATCCCCTCACGCCCCTTTATGACAGGTCAAACTGGCTGTCACCTGTGTGAAATGAAATACATACAATAAGGGCAAAAAGGCATGCAAAAACACTCAAAAACACTTTTGGGTGCGTATGACTGATCACATGGTATAGTAGTTCCTTGCGATGCATTGGCAGTTTTTCCGTGGAATGCCCACAGCTTGTCAGTAAAGCTCTTCCATTGTATGAAAACAAAACTTTGGAGCTTATATCAATATGGATTCCTGTTTTTTAAAGCAGACCCGATTTCGCGCCATGTCTGACAACCATAGTGAAACTATGTGTCCTCTGGGCATAGTACTACCCACGGCTCTGTTGAAACTACTTTTAACCGCTCACATGGATCGACTTTACAACTCCGCGTATAGGTCAGATCTAATTATAAATTGATCCCCTTCTTTTGGAAGGTCATTTCTTGAATAAAACGCCAACGTACAATAGGCAATATATGGTATATACAGCTATATATGTTGTTAAACCTCTTACTCATGTCTTGGGGACATAATGTTTCCTGTTTGCACCACTATCGTGCTATAGGAACCGTTCAAAGTGCATCACACCTAAATAGCCTTGAAGGCTGAAAGCTGAGGTGCATTCATAAAGGAAAAGGTATTTATTGCCTCTAATAGTATGTTTTTTCCTAAATCTTTGCAGTTGTGCAACAAATACCTTCCACCTTGCCTACCCTTGTGGAGTTTACTTATGCCTTTGTATGTCTGTAGCTCTGCGGGTTTTGTTAGGCTGGCCTGCATATGTAAGCATACAACAAATTACTATTGCACCACACATGAGGCTACCTATGTTAAGTGTTTTACAGCAAAAAGCTGTTTAAAAGGGAATCATCCGGTATAACCATCAGTGTAATGAGTTCACAAAGAAAAGGGAAACAGGCGAGAAGCCACTTGTATTTACTATCGGTATATGCATTGCTCATCTAACACAAAAGCCAAACAAAAATAAAAGCCAATACCAAGCTTGGATCCATATGACAGCTTCTCGCTGAAATAACCACATCAAGCTGTAGCTTACTGGCCACTTTTTGAAAAATGCGTTTGGATGCTCGCAACTCTTGTCTGTTGACATTTGACCTGTTTGCTTGTTGGCATGGTTTAAGTATTGAAGTGGGCACCAGTGCAGTTAATCATATTTTTAAAGATAAATGGATTGCTAGTCACATGCAGTCTGGGTTTTCAGCTCCTGCTGTACAAAAGGAAATTTGAGGATTATTGTTGGGCACCAATTTTCTTTCAAGATTTGTCGCATGTTATAAGGTGACAACTTTATGCAATACGATAGTGATCCGGTGAATGAACATATTTAGTGAAAATTGCCTGTGTGCTTGCAGGTGTAACCTGCCTTTCCAGAACACAAGACATCTGCTGAATCCTTGGAATGACAACAAGAAGGTGCAGATCAGCCGAGATGGCCAGGTTAGTTTGATGTCCTGCACCTACTGAGAAAAACTACTTGCAAATGAGAAATGGTACGCATCTGAACCAGCTGGCTGTGAACCGAGCGTGACAATAAGTAAGGAATGATGTGTCAAAGGGAGACTGTCTTTTTACTGGGGTGTGCGAATATTTGATAATTTTGAATATTTGGTTGAATAGTAAAGTATTCAACATTTGATTCGATCCGAATGTTTCGGATTCGAAATCTGAGTTTCGCAAGCGACCATATGGTGTTTCTGGAATGCTTGGTTCATATGGTTTCGGTTCAGCGTACCACCTCCGGGATGGCATCGCGGCATCTGGGTATTGAAAGCCCCTTCTCTATGGACACTTGGTGTTCTGTACACGTGCTCGGCAGCAAACTTGACTAGGTGCAAGCGCAGCGCCTACATCTGCATCTGCCAGACATATGCACCTGCGTTACCTGCATTGCGCATGCATCGATTTCAGAACGCACAGCTCCCTTGACTTCCACGGGAAGAGTCTCGAGCTGACTGTAGCTGCCCCAGCTGCCTTCTCCACGAACACCAACAGAAGCTAGCATGAGACGCATGGAGCTCGGTGTCCCTTTCTAATGCCTCGCACAAGGTGGCGCCGGGCGCACAGTGCGTATAACCAGCAAATGTCCGTGGAGTCTTCGCTGAAAGGAAACAGCCACGCAACAATGCGGTTGCAATTACTGCATTTACTCGCGTGATTTGTGCACCCCTAATTTATTACCCGGATTTGTAAAAAGAAAAGAAAAGCTTTTACTTTCATATTTTGCACTCCCTGCTACCAGCATGCACACGGGTGCATATGCAGGGCAGGCTTCGGAAGATCGGTGCACTTGCGTCGCAGCACGCGGCTACGGAAGTTGAGTGAATTGTGTTTGCTGAATATTTTGCACTCCCTGCTACCAGCATGCACACGGGTGCATATGCAGGGCAGGCTTCGGAAGATTGGTGCACTTGCGTCGCAGCACGCGGCTGCGGAAGTTGAGTGAATTGTGTTTGAAATTCAGCAATTCGTTTGTAAATTGGTTCCGATAAAGAAAAGTCAATTGCACGCCTTTTTACCTGGCTCGCCTGCGCCGACGGTCGCTTTCCCGTCCGAGCGGCTGCAAGAGCAAACTTCCAGTTACCTCCGGAGCGTGCATCACGCCAGAATCGGAAACTGCCGAACCATTGGCTGCTCTGCCACCACTCTGCCAGGCCGCATGCGAGGGTGCCATTTTCTTGCCTTGCATCTCCTTGTATATGCGCATGCACACAGAAAAGCATATTCTTACGCAATCGAGTTGACCACCGTCGCTCATTTGGTAGAATATCCCTTGGCATGTGCAGAGGTGTGTGGTACGATCCTCACTTGTGGTGTGTTGTTTTTCACTTGTGTTCAGCATTTTGTGCCATGCTTCACTTTGAGCACTGATAGTGTCTTTTATCATGTAAAGAAGCTTTGCTCTTGAGGGGCTAGTTCTCAAAATGTTGACATGATGTTTTTGGTGCAGGAGCTTGAGCCTGCAATTGGCGAGGCCCTTTGCCATCTTTGGGACGGCCTGCCCAACGCTGCTACCAGCATCGCTAGACACTGAGGGCCCGTTCATGGTGCTTAGTACCCGCCACCGCTGAGGACTCAACGATCTGCTTTGTGCTCAAGAAGTCGAGACTGGCAAAGGAAGCAAAAGGCTAGCACTCATTGGCAGCTTGTTCAAGGAGTTGTCCTTGTGTTAAATTGCGGGTTGACTCATAAGTGTGTGTGAGAACCACAGTTTCTGTGGCTGAGGTTGTTTTGGCTTGATATTTTTCTTTATCCGGCTTGATTTTATTGGGCCCATGGAAGGATAAGGTCTGTGAACTATCAGCACTGATGTGCAATGTGTATGGCGTGGCATGAAGTCTCCAGTGGCAAAATCTGCAGATCATTCGCATTTGCCAGGCTACTTGGACTTGTAGTGCAATCTGAAGTGGACAAATTGCAGTGCTGATTGGTGGAATCTTTACACTTTTTACAAGCAGGAGTTGCTCAAAATGTTTGGCCATCTACACTCTGGCTAAATGCAGAACATCAAAATTGGCATTATGGCCAGTGCTTTGGTCACTGTTTTGGTCTGGCTGGCAGCTTCTGACTAGTGAAATAAGCTCTGCTGTGGCCATGGTATGAGTTAATGCTCATAAATGCATGCCTGTGTGAATGAGCATCGAGATTTATAGATAAAACAGTGGAGCAATTATCTGTCGTAGCTGTCATTTGGGGCAGAAATTTAATCCTGAATTCAAATTTTCATGACAGCAGTCATCAGCACAAAACACATTTTCAGTTTAAAAACAAAGAAAAGAACAGTGGTTTGCGCTGCACATGAAGTAATCCTTTGGCTTTGAATGAAGGAAAGGAAAAAAAAAAAGGATGTTATTTTTTCTTGTGTTGATTGTTTTCATTGGTACTGCAAGTAATGTATGTCGCTGTCTTTTTATGATGTGGTTTTGATGTTGCAACTATCAAGGTGCAAGTTACGGCCAATAACTGAAAACAAACAGAGGCAGTCCGGGGAAGTTTGTCAGAAAACCTCTGCAAAAAATTAGCAAGCCATCACTCTGCAGGTACACCTTGTACTTGCTGATCCTGCTTGCAATGCACTCGAAATTGTGATGAGAACACCACACAAACTGCGCAAGTCCAGAAGGTCATAATTTGTCGCTGCTGTGCATAGATTTTTGTGGCAGGCTGCACACTTGATAAATAGTGCTGATGAACTGCTCTTAGCTTGTAATGGCTGTACTGTGTTTTTCAATGGTGAAGACCATTCTTTACATTTGAAGTTGTGCTTCTGTCACGACTTCTCTGGTGGAGAGATGTTTGGACCATAGAATTGGTTTGCAGCTAATCATTTCTGTGGGTGCAGATTGTAGTAAATGCATTTCACAGGGACATGAGGTGTGCGACTTTTGTTGGATTCTTACTTAAAGCAATGAGGACACTGTCATTCCAGTTGAGCATTGGCGTGCTCTCACAGTGGTGTCTGGACTGATTTTGTAGCCTTGTTTTCGAGCTCAAATGGGCATTTCCTCATACACAATGAAATGGTTAATTTTATTGTTTGCAAGACATATCAGGTTCAGCTTCACTCAAGCGACTTTTCTGATGCAAGGGTGGGACAGTGGGTTCACTTATTCTTGAATAGATACCCTGCTGGCTCATTCGTTAAAATAGGCAGCCTTAAATGGCTTCTGTATCTTTATACTCAAGTTCTGCGAGACACGTTGAGAAACACATATGTACATACAGATGGGTTCAATTGACCATGGCGCTAGGTTTCCAGCGTCTAGTTTGTTTACTGTTTTCAGTTTGTTTTCATCTTGCATTTTGCTGGACAAGGACTAGTTGTCTGCAGTAAGCATGTCGTATGAGTGGGATGGTGAGAAGGGAAATGGTCACATATAGTTGACGTGCCGTTACCATCTGGGTGAATTCTATTGTTTGCAAGACATATCAGGTTCAGCTTCACTCAAGCGAATTTTCTGGTGCAAGGGTGGGATTTTGGGTTAGCTTATTCTCGAATAAATATCTTGCTGGCTTGTTTGTTAAAATGGGCAGACTGTATCTTTACGCACAAGGTCTGCGAGACACGTTGAGAAGCACATATACACACGTACAGATGGGTTCATTTGACCATGGCGCCAGGTTTTCCAGCGTCTAGTTTGTTTACTGTTTCCAATTTTTGTCATCTTGTTGCATTTTGTTGGACAAGGACTAGTTGTCTGCAGTAAGCATGTCGTATGAATGGACAGTACTAGTGCAGAGGAGGAAAGTGGTCACGTATAGTTGCCATGCTGTTACCATCTGGGTGTTTTACAAAGTTGGTGCAAGGTATGATGCGGTATGCAAAGGCAGATGTTGGACAATCCCTTGCTAAGGGCTTTCTTAGTTTTTCAAAGCACAGTCCTCTTAAAACACTCTCTCAGGACACTCATGTCTACATTGGGGTAGATTGTTTAAGAATTATTTTTCTTTCTTGCCCTGCGCTCTGTCTGTTTATATAATAGTCTGCAAGGGCATGGTCAAATTATTGAGCACTTAATGTGGTCTGTTAAGACTGAGCGCCTTGTGGAAGGCATACTGTGTATCTAGTCGCTAGGTCTGTGATCAAAAATTCTGTCTGCACTGCCATTTTCTTTTGCAGTGCCAAGTGATTTACTGCTCAGTACTTTTGTTTTTACTGTGCTTTATTTGCTTCTCCTAGGACTATAACAGAATTGCTGCACATTGTTGGAATTTTCATTGTACATAGCATTCTGATGCAGTCCCGAACAATAAATTCAATAATATTTTGTTTGTGATTCCAATGTGCTTCATCAAGTCCTGTCATGGGAGTGTCAGTTCAAACATTTTAGCTAGTATACTCCGTTTCATACACTGCAGAGGCTGTGGAAGTAGTGTGTCCGCGAAATCATGTTGCTCCGCCACAAATAATTTGTTCTTCTTGAAACTCCGATGAGTGTTTGGATGAAAACAAAGCAGTGTAAAATGTTGGGGTAGCATTGAAAATCGTGGCCGAAGCTGTGAGGTGCTCACTGTTTGGGCTATCTGGCAATCATTTGCACTGAGTGTGAACTACTTTTTGGGCATGGATCGAGCCTGAGCAGTTCACCCTGCCAACCGTGTATCATACCGCCACATGTAATTCTTGCTTCTCAAAGTCTCGATGAGTCGCAGGACAAAAATGTGTCTGGAGGCAAAACGAAGTCAAGGAGGTGCCAGTCACGGCACTTTAGGGTTGTCGCAACGAAATATGCTTGTGTTCATTTTGATTACATGGCAGACTACTTTCTGGGCACAGGCTTAGCCTGCACAGACAGACGCACGCTAGCTTTGGTAGCGTTGCCTCTTATGCATGAAACGGAGTATACGCTCCCGCTGGTAAACATATCCTACTGCAAAGTGCCATTTCAACAGCCTTTGTAGCAGGCTTTTGCTTCGACCATGCAATGGGAAGTGAAAGTCACAAGCTTTGACATCTGCACCAAAGCCCTTATCCATATCTTCAACCCAGTACCACACACATCACTGCACATAATTTCTTGAACTAATTGCGCAGCCGAGGCAAAAAGCACACAATTAAGCTGCCAAATCGGCACTGCAGTAAGGTACCAGCAACTGGTGCGTGTTCAGCCGACATGCCTGCAAATACATCCCTTTAAATGTGCGTCTTGACGGCGTGCTGTTTTGCTGGAGAGTGGCACAGACAGACAGGCTTGCTCGAACACACTTACATGGTCTGCAAACTTTTTCGATTGCACATTCTTCTGCGCCATCTAGTAATGATGGCATAAACAATCCTTAGACCAAGCAAAGGTCACTTTTCGATCTTGCTCCTCGCTACCATTACGCTGTTGTGCAGTCAGTGACTAGAAGTAGTCCTAGCAGGCAGATGTCAACTTATGCAGAGCTATTCAGGAACATGTGATAAACACTGATCTCTCCTTCATATTGCAAGACAAACCCTGAGCCTGCCTGCAGACTTCTCAACAGTGGTAGCCATGTCCATTCGATGCTTTGATATGCGCGTCAAACAGGCAAGACACCGCACTGTGTGGCATTCCTTCAGGTTGCACGCCCTGCTTGTTTCTGTCCTGCATTGAAGCACTGCACACATACAATGAATGCATCTTGCTACACCAGTCACAACACACATAGGCGACCGGTCACTTCAAGGCGTCTTTGAGATCTTCATTACGAGCCAACTTGTGGATGATGCGCCGGGACAGTGGTTTCATGTACAGTCCATTCTGAATCAGAAACTCTTTGCTCTGGTGGGTCACAGCACCACGTTCCAACTGGTGACGACACAGCGTCTGCAGTGGCCTCGTCAGCACCTTTGAGGTAAGAGATGGAAGGAGAAGGATACCAGTAATATTAACTGTTAGTCGCCACTGATGCAGTAAATAGTTAACATGTTGGTAAATTTTGTTACAATATGTGAGGGCTGCTTGTTGTTTTCAACCTCGGCATACATACACAGCTGGCCACTTCGTCGGCATGCTGCAATAGCAACCCTGGTTAGGATGTCTACAGTGCCAAGCCAAGCATGGCACACGCTAAGTAAGGTGGACCTTTCGCAATCTAACAGAGATAACCGTGACAGTGGTAAACACTTTTAAGCATCCAGAGGTATTATACTTGCTAAGCAGCAGCTAGACTGGCACCACCCCTCAAACTTGGTAAATGCAATGGACAATCTACTAAGCTTGTATATACGGTTAGGTTAGGCATACCTTTTGTGGAGCTTTAATAATCTTTCACTGTAGCCAAGGTTGATCTCTGATACCATTTATGGTTGATAATGGCCGAAGTGGTCATGGACAGAGAAAGACTTGCCTCCTGTAAGTGTGGCTTTCCTTCAAGGGCTGCCAGGGCATAAGCCACTGTTTCCACTGTCGAAAGGCATTCACTGGTTGGCTGAGTCCTTATCACGTAGTGACTTGCTTGAGACGCGTTTATCTGTACCTGGAAAGACCACAGTAGGATACAGGGGTCTGTACAAAGCTCACATGAGAACCTTCCCTGCATGTTTTTGCACGTTTGAAGCACCATAACAGTTTTGTACAAAGAAAGGAAAAATGAAAAGGCGAGGCAAAAAATTCTATTCTGCATATTACATTTTGAGGAAGATGCCACTCAAACCAAGCACTCAACTCGCGCCTTGCTTAACTAGCTAAAAGAGAATTTTTTCTTACATGCTCTGTGTTAAAGGCCAATAGACACGAAATTACAAAGCTAAAAAAAAAATACGACCACCTTCTTGGTTATACAGAGATGCCCCCCAGGTAATAGTAACACTTCCTTTGGCCAAGAAATTTTAATTTGGTTTTAATCACAGGCCGTACAGAGACCTCGCAATTCAACACCCATCGGTAGCGACATCCCCATGACGAGCAGTCGATGTGACGTAAACAATGTGACGTCATGCAGATACCTATGACGCGTAGCAGAGCGCCAATCTCACGAGTCGCGACCTTATTGGTCAGTGCTCCGCAAAGTACGCATGTGCGTCACTGGATGGTGTGCACACAATCACAGCCTTGCAGCAGTCGGGGGGCACTTGTGTGACGCTCGTACATCAACCTGACGTCACACTATGCCCGTGCTGTCCAAAGTCGAAACCGAAACGGACTGTATTAAATGGCCTGATATTAATTACGTCACACTCAAGCTTTTCAGTTCAAATTTTCAACCTTATGTAGGAAAATAATATACAAAAAGGTGCGTTCCAGACTTTCAGTACCCAGGTATCAAGGGTGAGTATCAGTCCTACTTTTCATGCCTGCATTTGTGTTTACTAACCACACAGTCGCTTGTCTATGAGGGTATTGAAGGCTTTTTGCAGTGGCCACCAATAAACACAGACTCTACGATGTGGTTTAGGCTTTGGCGTTTGACTCCTGAGCCTAAGGTTGCGGGATCGAATTCCGGCCGCAGTGGCGACATTTCACTGGAGGCAAATTGCAAAAATGCGTATGTGCTGTGCAATGTCTGTGCATGTTAAAGAACCCTAGGTGGTCTAAATTAATCTGGCGCCCTCCACTACAGCATCCCTCATAGCCCATGTGCCGCTTCGCGACGTTATACCCCACATACCAATACCAATATAAATAACACAAGGTGCCTGGTGGGTTTATCAGCCGAGAATGCCAGTTGTGTAAAGTGTGTAATTCTAAACACAAGGCTAGCCATGGCATAACACTGCAAACACTTTTTCAGACGTGCATACCTGTAGCAACGAGTGTAGCTGCGGGCTATTGAAGAAGAGCGAGCGAGCTTGCGACCATGTGCCATCCAGAACCACAATGTTGTAGCCTCGTCCTCGCTGTTGGACAGTAGACAAGGTCTGCACATCCTTGGCTTCAGGGCCAGGGTACAGCAGGATGGTGTCTGCTGATGCAGACTCATCGAGGATGCTTTCAAGGGCTCTGCAGCGTTCCCTTGAGAACCTACGACCTCGGAGAATTATGCATCGCTCGCTGGATAGTGCTGCTTCTAGCATAGGTGCTGTAGACAAGTTCCGTTTCACCTACGAAGAAAGAATAGAATTTGCTCACATGAGGCAATAAAGGAGGGCCTAAACACGATCGTTGGGGTGTGTAAATATTGCTTTTTCGAAACCGAATCGAATGCAAATAATGAAACTAACAACCAAATCGGACACAAATTGAATAATGATGAACTGAATCTAATACGAATGCAATACTCAGATTAATACTCGAATATTCTAAAACCAAATATTCGTAAAATACCAAAGTTACTTGCATAATTTGCGCACTTTTTTTTTCTTTAAATTAAGGCTTCAAAAAGGGGGTGAGCAAATTACGCAAAAATTATCTGAGTACGTCCTAAAGAACCTTGCAAAGGTCACAACACGCAATATATACAGTATATTGCCACCTATACGTGGACCCTCCCACATCTCGCACCTCTCGCTGGGTGAAGAAAAAAATTTTGACTCCAATGTAAGACGCATACCCCCCTCGCGCACCGCCCAACATTATGTCGTTCCCAGCAGGATGGCATATGATGACTCGTACGCAGCTCTAAGCAATAAACGCACAATCCCAAAGCCAGCAGTTGGAGGCAAAGGAGATAACTGGTGAAAAAACTGTGCCCTACCGGACGGCCCAGCCGACCAGCGGCAAACTGAACAGCAAACTGTTCAGTAGTTCCGGATTCGGGCGCGCACAACTGTCCATTCGGCAACGGGCCCGCCAGCGCAAGCGAGCCAGGTAAACGGCGCACAATCCCACCTTTCGCAACAACCGCACTCGGCGAAGCAGCCACGCCGATTTTTCTAAGCCTGCCCTGCGCACACCGGTGTACATGCTGGTGAACAAAATATACAGAGAGCGCAAAATATGCAATCAAAAGTTTTTTTTTCTTTTTATCCAGGTAAAATTTTTGGGGTGCGCAAATTATACCAGTAAGAACGGTATTGTATGAATATTTGGTTTGACTCCTGGCATGTGGGTGCCTGCCGCGGTGCTATAAACTTGTGTAGTTATAGCTTCCAAAAGATGCAACATTGGTTACCATAGGGAAATGCAACACATAGTAGGTATATTAATATGCTGGCATTAGAGTCCACATTCCACAAAAATGGCGGCTTGTGTCACGAAATCCTTTGACTGGTTGAGAGAGGCCACAACAACCGTCATCACTACCTGCCCACAGTGGCAGGTGGAGATTTAAGGGTTCTGAAACGCCTTCTAAGGAGAGTGCATAAACTCGCTCAATCACAACACTGTGTCGTCACGAACACCTGAGCCAAATAAAACACTTCTACATGTGGCAGAGAACCCACAATCACGCGCTCACGCGCAAAAGTTTGCAAGCCCTTTCAGGGTACTTTTTCATACTCGCATCTGCCTCCGTCTCATGCGTCTACGTAAGTCACTACAGATAACTCAGCTTCTACAAAACGCATTCCAAAAATTCTTGCTGGAGAATATTCATGAAGCGTTGTCCTTTAACACCTCATGCATACCGAAACTTTATTGAGAGCCCCTTTAAATAGACGATTCCTCGAGAGAGGTCAAGTGACCTTGTGATGTATTTACAATCGGCCCACAGGACTGTGAGCGAGCACCGGACAGTGAGGTCTCGAGAAATCAACTTTTATGTGGTGCATCAGTACTCAACCAATCCTGTCTCACCTGCTGATTCAGTTGTGCAATTGAAGTGGACCGGCAAGTTCTGATGAGTGTCCGAGGAGCAACCCCGAAAAGCATAACAAATGACACAAACACCAAAGTAGCAACAATGGGGGTCTCTAATGCTCTCGCATTCCACTCTTAAGGTGTGTTGTGTCTCCCAAGTTTTCTTTAAATGAGCAATGAGGACAACTCCACCTAATTTTTGTTCCAACCAAAAATTGACTCTAAGAAGCAAACGGTGGTGTACCCTACTGTCTCGACACCACAGCAGTTTGCTTGCAAAAATGCCCAGTGTTGGTGGTACCCCCATCTCTGCCAATACCTCTTCAATCATCTTTTGTTTTAATGAAGTCTTTTCAACCAATCAATCAATGCCAATCATCAATTTTTGGTCATTTTCTACCTTACGAAAGCTCCATTTTAAGTGAAAGTAATCTCTTTGTCATTAGAATGCACTAATTTATTAAAAATGGTCAACCTCAATTCG
Source organism: Amblyomma mixtum (assembly GCF_055824585.1). Classification (NCBI taxonomy): domain Eukaryota; kingdom Metazoa; phylum Arthropoda; class Arachnida; order Ixodida; family Ixodidae; genus Amblyomma; species Amblyomma mixtum. Next base: position 88,318,743 of record NC_143016.1, read on the forward strand.
TTCTGTTCGTTCTTACTGCTGATGATAAGAAATGAACTAGCACAACATCTCGGCAGATGAGAGATGTGCGAGCTATGATCCATGGCCCGAGAGATCGGGCATCGTGACAGGTCTAGCTAAACCCCGCTGTGTCTCCCAATCTTGGAGGTCATGCTTATTTATTTTATTTATTTACATAATACTGCAGACCAAACTGGTCCAAGCAGGAGAGGGTACATTCATTTGTTAATAAGTACTGCTAATAATGACCATAAAGGGCGTTGCCACACCAACGGACTGCGTAGCGTCATGGATCTTCCTGCCCACATAAACCAATTGCAGCAGTGTGTAGTGCGACATCAGAGAGGGCCCTTTTTGAAACAGCCGTCGAAGAAAACTACTTCTTGAATCAAAAACAGTTTTTTTTGTTTCAATCCAAAAACTATTCAACACGTTTGAGTACTTTTGAATAATTTAGAACACCCATTATTTTATTCATTGAGCAAACTGAATAGGAAGATATTCGAATCACTGTCAGAGAATTCTGCACAGTCACACACCCCTACACGACAGGCATTTGTAAGGAACCTGTCATTTTTCCACTGACTTGTTGCATCACTTAAAGACACTAAAAGAGGATCTCTGACAGTTGGCAATGCTGGCCATGCCGGCAACTTCAGCTGCTACAACTGTAACATGAATGCATTGTCTACCAAATGCCGTCCTTTGAGCTATTCTTTGAGTGCGTAGTATGGTATTATCGTGCAGTCAGTTAACAAGCAGTCACATTGCAGGACCTCTCAGGTCAAAGCATCGGTATGTTGCCTACTACAGCTTAACATTAAAATAATAATAATAAACAACTGGTTAAGCTTACATCCACACATTACACTGGCTGAAAAAAAAAAAATCCTCAATGATATGCAGATAAGCCCCACTAAAGATATGTGCAAATGAGTGCGTGTAGAGCATGAATGCAAGAGAGCAGTTCTATGTACGCGATTTAACTGGAAGTAGTTGGATAATGCCGTATGTTTAGTAAAGCAAACACTGATAATGTGTGCCGTTCATGCTATCTGGAGCAGAAGCATCTGGCCAGCATATCTCTCATCAATTTTTTTTTCAATAAATAGAAGTCGATTCACACCGGCGCTGAGCACATAGAGCCTCTCCGTTACATCAGCTGCCCAGAGCCCTCGGCGCACGCGTAAATCTCGGCGCACTGGATTTCTACGCTTAACCACAAGTCAACATGTTGAAGCCAATTTTGAGAATCGGGCCCACGTCGGGGGCATCAAATTGAGGCACGCCGTTCTTACCTCTCCGGGATGTTGGAGGATGTAAACTTTGCTGGCGGTCACAACGGGGCTTTCCGGCAACGAACAGCACCAGCACACCGACGGTGGCCGCCTGCGTGATTTTAAGAAGAGAGTTGAATCAAGGATAACGGTAAATCGCAATGATTTTATCAAAGGCGTCAGCTCAAGTTCCCACCTACCTGCACTTGTTGCACAAGTCCCGCTTTGGAGGTGGGTCGGCCAAGATGTTGCCGAGATGGCTAAAAACCTCAGTCTCGTCCTCGCTCGTAGCCATGAGCTTAAATTACCACGCACTCACACAAGTTAATCAAGCTAATTTCGCGAGAACGCAGGAGCTTCCAGAAAGACGCATTGCAAAAATGTATGGAAGAACCAAGAAAACAAGGCTAGCTGCGCGCCGCCATATTAGTTTTTTTCTTTTTACTTTGGTCGTTGGGAGGTTTTTTAAACTTCGCGCTGTTTTTACAACCGTTGAGTAAAGAAATTCAAATGCACTTTTTAAGCAAATCACTCAAAGTTTAAACACCACCGTGCTGATTCATAGTTTCAACGCAACTAAAAAGCGTCCAATCTGCTAACGAAGTACTCGAGCTCAGGCTTCTGGATTCTGCTGTTTAGCTTTGGCAACGGCTTGGGGGCCCGCCACTCAAACCGATCCGCCGATGTTTTTCCTGCGGTCTCGCTCGCTTTTTGCTTGTTTCCAAAAAGCGGTGCGGTAGCTCTTTGCGTAATGGTAGTCCAGTGCGCCAAAACGGTGAGCTGGGACAGGTAGCTGCCGAGTTGCATGACAGGGTAGCGCTGTGAGCCTTTGTGAGCGAGTTTCTTTTGCGCGAAGCCTAAAGACTCGGGACACTGTGACAGCGATCAGACGCCAACATCGGGAGCTCAAATCGAGCGCGGACGCGACGACTGCGCCAGGTCTGGTGAGTGGTGCTTAGTGCACGTTCTTCTGTACAACGCTCGTTTTCTTCTTTTTCTTCCCGCCTAGATTTGATTAACAGCGCCTGTCGCACGCGCTGCACGTTTCGCGTGCTTTCGGTTGTCACGAACTTTGCTCCAGAGTGCGAGAGACGCTTTTATGCGTCACTGAAATACGGTCGTGCTTGTGTAACGCGAAAAGTAAATCAAATTTTTGATTAGCTGAATCGGATCAGGAACAAAAACTGGGAAGTAATCAATCGTCCCTGTGAGCATCATAAGCTCTGCGTTTGTTCTTCTTCCAAAATACCACTTTATTTTGCGGACGGTCACGCTCAGGAATTTTGCTGGGCTTCGCGCTTGCGCGAAATCTTCTCGTGTGTGTGCACGCTTTACAGCGATACCTGAAACGTGCTGGACCATCGATTGTTCTCGAGAAACGCGGGCATCATCCGGAAATTCCAAGGGCTGTGATTCACGTCCCTTGTCTTCGGCTGGGGAGCCGGCGATCGCGGGGCCTGCGGATGCAATTTATTGGTTCCTGCCACTCCCCCTTCTCTTTTTGTGCTTCCTCTGTGGCCCGTGGTAGACGGTGGTTGCTGTCGTGTGACGCTTCTGTTGCGCCAATCTCGCCGCTGTCCTACGGAAACGACCGCTACTGTTTAGCTTCTGATAAGAATGCTACGAATTGTCCATGCTGGCTGCACTCTTCGTGCGCTTTATTTTTCTCCTCTCTTTTTTGTTTTCAACACGACCGCCTCTCTCCCTATCATGCGAGCGCCGCTCATTGGTCGGTTTCGTTCCCTTGCTAATCGACAGTGTGTACTACACTCGATTTTAACGTCGGTAGATAACTAGTTGGTCGGTGACTGGTGGGCTTTGATCTCTAGCGTTTGTCACGCTAGTTCTCGTGTTTAGAGCCGTTTGACCTTTAGTTCCTGTGGTTCCAGTTTCATTATAAAAGAGAAAATACTTTTACATCTCAATAGCCCTTCAGGGCAGTAAAGTAAATGCGCAAGCATTGTGGACATGGCTGAGCATGATCCGGTAACGGTGCCCCTGATAAAACCATGGCCAGAAAGTTTGAGTTTGCACATTCCCCTCAATCATAGCGTTACACTGGCCTCTTCATAACTGTTCACGCATTTGTTATGGTTTCACATTTGCATGGCAACCACAGCATTTGTTCTGGAATTCGGTAGCATAAAATGTCTAAGAAGACTTGTCTTGCAATCCTTTTGGCTGTTGCTGAATGGCATTGAAAGACCTGCTAACCACTAACCTGAGGCTTTCATTGCTGCCCAACTGTGTGGAGAAAAATTAAAAAAAAAAAGTAAAAGATATGCCACTGATTGATTCAAACTTTTCTCACTATCTGTGGGGCACTACTGCTTAATGTGCTACCATATCTAGTCATCAGCTGTTCATGCAGGCAAGTTCTTGTGCTATTGACATTTATTTAACTCAAATTCTCTTCTAAAATGCCCTGAAGTAAATGTTGTAACTCTACAGCAGCGCAGCTTAAGCTTCGTCAAATTGTTATAGCAGAAGTCATCACTTGGAAAGCAAGACAGGGTTTTAAAACACTCTTAACTAGAAAATTCAGTCACTGTAAATCACTTGGTTTCTTTTGTACCAGTTGCTCTGATTGAACTGCTCTCAGTGTGGGAAAGCATCCGAAGCAATTATCTCTTTCTCTTGAATGTTAAGTCATCATACACTTGCAGTGGATAGCAGCGTGGACATTCCACAGTAGGTATCGAGCTGTTTGGCTTTCTATTAGCCACCAGCAGTAAAATGAAAGCAGTGGTAATTTAGTGTAGGGTACAGGCAGTATACGAAAATGATAGGAGTAACACTGGAAGAGAGCTACATTGGATCCATAGCTAAAATTGAGAAGAGGAAATGGGCATGGGCAGGACATTTGATTAGGAGAAATGATCTCTCTTAGGTAATGGAGTGTATTCCAAAAGGAGGTATACACAGGCAGAGGATGACTGAGAGTCAGGTGCAGAGATGAGACTGGAAATGTAAGGAGGCAGAGTAGTCACAGCTGGCATAGGGCAGGGCTAATTGGAGATCAACAGGAGAGGTCTTTGTCCTGCATTCTGGCATATGACTGAGATGACATTAACGATGAAAACAAGTCTACACAAGACTGTGATGCATTGTTAGCTTGCAATGCCAGTGCACTGCACTCAGATGTTGGAGCATTAGGCTGAGGTGTCACTTTCAGTTAGAACAACAGGGAATGCAATCTTGATGTCATCTTTCCGGCCTTTGTGACATGGATAACCTCATACCGAGAAAGGATGCTCATTACTGTACTAGCTACCCAAGCAAGGAAACTTTTTCCAGAAGTGGTCTTGCCACTGTTCACACCTCTGAAAAAAAAGCCACAAAAGGAAGCGTGTCACCAGGTTGACCATCTTGGTGTTGCAAACGTACCTGAAACCTTCTGATATTATGCCTGCTTGGGAGGTGCCTTCCTGTGTGTAGCAAAGGTGGGAGTAGTGCATAAGCCATTCTGTGTATTTTTACGTTGATACTTGCACTTTTTGTGAATGGAGAGCTGCAATATGAACTGTTTATTGTTTAAGATGTCATCCCAATAAAGAACTACAGTTGCCCTTCAGTACTGAACGCACTCACTGCTGACCTCATTTCATGAGCCAGTACCATACAGGTACTATTTATGGGCCTCAAAGAAAAAATGGCAGGCCCCTGAAAACAGGCAAGCAGAGAGCATAAAAAGAAAGATGCATACACTTTCGCAGTCTGTTTCTTTTTTTTCCCTTTTTTTTTTGTACTGGCGCTTTCAAAGCGCATATGACTTCAACGTGCTGTAAGCTATTCACTGCAGTGCTTTGGATTGGTGCCATTTCACGAATGCGATCAAACTAGCTGATGGAAGTGCGCCATTTTGTTGACCTTGCATGGCGATCCCGCCATTGCAAAAGTTTTCTGGTAAGAATTTTTCCGAGGGCGTGCCCAACCCAAGCTAAGCGTGAGCGCGTAGCTGCTGCGTATGTTCTTTACGAACAGTGTTCGGGTCTTCGGCGCATGCGCACGTCACCGGATCGCCGCTGAACTTATTACAGGAAGACGTCGCCGTTAGCGCCGCCAGACGGCTTAGGAATGCATTAAGACGGGACACTTTTGATGCAAGAAATGCGGCACGAAGAACCGCAGCCGCGTTCGAACGAAGCCACGGCTCCCGGCGGGACTGGTACGCGGTCCGGGGATGAGTACGCAACTCCGCGGTGAATGGCGGACCGAAATAACCTCTTTTTCCGGCGCGCGTAGCATCTCTCGCCGAGCGCGTGTGTGTGTATATTTTCGTTTCTTTGTGATTTGTTATTTTTTTCGGTTCCATTCGCGCCAGAGCGTGTGTCAGTTTTGGGCACCGCAGCCCGGCGTTCCCAGAAAGACCGGAGACGAAATATCCGGACGGAGAGAAAAGGTGAATCTGCTGCTCGCTGGCTCACGAGGAGAATATTTTCGTGGCAGGACGAAAATGGCCGCAAGCCGCGCCCGCCGGCTGCTTTTTTTCTCTCTATCTTTATTTCCTGCGTGCTCCTCCGCGCCATCGGCCCCTGGCCACGAGAAAAGAGGGCTCTGTCGCATCGCGTGACGGCGCTCCCTGTGCCCAAGAATTCGCCCGACGGGCATCGGCGGGCGGGTTGACGTCCGTCCCTCTCGGTCGCCCCCACGGTCTCGGGCCTTTTTCGGTTCCCTGGTTCGCCGACTGCAGTCTGTCGCGCGACGCTCGAGTCATCCGCGGTAATCGACCTTCTTATTTCGGAGAAGGTCGAACGGCGATTTGTCGCGCGCCAGACTTGTAGTCTGGCGTGATTGCATTCGGCTTATCGATCAAGGCTTTCGACACTCCTCCTCCTGATCGGCGTATCTGATCATCAGCAGTCGACGGTACGAAACTAGGACCCTTTAGCTCACCGCTCCCCTGCAACGTTACCTTCAGGCGATAGCTTCGCACGTGTTCCGCATGTATACTTTCGTTTTAGGACAGAGTTAACCGCGTGCCGATGCCGCCATTTTTCTCCCACGGACCGCCGTTCGCAGGCTTGGCGCACGAGGCGTGAGCTCGCCGGGGGGTGATGGGAAGTTTCTTTTTCAAGGCCTCACTATATGCCGTGCTAAAGAAACAAAAGACTGTGCGAAATGGGACACTGCGAGGGTCTCATCTGGAAATGAAGAGTGGCCCATCGCGCCACACGAAGCAGAGTTCGCACTTGTCCACACTTGTCCGGCTACCTCATAGTCCAGTTGCTGAGCATTGACTGACCAAAACCAGTCAGTCGCTCCGCGGAACCGTGCAGAGCAGTGTTGGGTGGGGTATATTTGACAGTTTTATTCCAAGTCTTTCTATCTTTTTTTCTTTTACCGCTTTTCGTCATCAGCTCTTAACTCGGTCGTGGCGTCGCTTCAAACCATCTGACAAATCTGCCCGATACACACACGCCTACATGTGCGGCTTGGAATCATTGCACGAGGCCGAGTGAGCACAGACCGCATGCCACGCCAACGCTTCCGCACGCCACCATTGACAGAAATGTACGCCAAGTGATCATTAGTTAAGGTACTCGTTATTATATAAAGCCTGGCTCACGCAGCAAAAATTGCCGGGCCTTTTTCAGCAGCGGCATCAGTGAACTCAGGCGCCAGGGGCCGTCGAAGCACAGTTCGGAAAGAAAACATTCACCGTCATGTCCCTGAGTGCTAATTGTAGTAACTCTTGCTCCCTTGCAACATCCTCGCAGTTACCGCGCCTTTCCTTTCCTGATAACTTCACCCTCATTTCCTCTCATCATGACCTCCTTGGGGGCGAAGGGCACAAAACCGTGGGTCTGGCGGAGGCTGATGCCGTGTCTCGTGTTGGTCCGCCGCGTGGATCCCGCCCGCAGCCCATCAGTGGCTCAGTCTCAACACAAGACTCCGAAAGGCGGAAGATGGGTGCAAGCAGCCGTGGCGGCGTCGTGACTCCTGCCGCGGCTCGAGCGCCGGTTGTGTGCACCGGCCCGGTCACGCGACTGGCGCCGTTCCAGAAAGTGGCTCCCGTTTGTTTTCCCGGACGGGCAGGCCTGCACTGGGCAACGTCGAACGCGCCGTCGTCATCGAGTACCCGTGCCTGAATCGATGACGAGCCGCGGAATCGGGATGCTACGGGCTCAGTTACTTATGATATGCGTGGCGGGGACCTATTTCCGACCCGTTGCTTTTTGCAGTCGAGCTTGCATCACAAATGCATACTCGTGTTTCCGTGCGTCCACGCCCACCGGCTCTGCTCTGCAGACACGGAAGGCACACGCCACGCTTTCATCACTCACTCCGCGCGGGATGTTCCGGACTCTGTGCGCCTACTTTTGCGCGTAGCGTCGATTTCGCAAGGGACGCTGCCGCCCCTCCCGCACCATCCGGTGAAACGACCGCCAGCCAGCGGCGCTCGGACGAGCAAATAGAATCGCCGGAGCCTTTTGCCGGGCAGATTCTGCGAATTCCCCTCGACGGGTCGGCCGGCGAGCCGGGGCAAGCGTGCCTCCAGCTGTCGCCTCCGGCCCCACCCGTCGTCAGAACGCGCTTGCTGCCGCGGACCACATCCTCCGAGGCGACAGCCGCCTCCAGAGGCGCTTCCGCCCCGAAAGCAATCCCCGGAGCGCACACTCGATCCGCTCGGGGAGGAGCAGCAACCAGAGACGACGACCAGAAGCGAGACGCCGGGCTGGGGGGGGGTGACCAAATGCGAGAAGCAACGAGCACTCCGACCTTATCTGCGGCGCGGGGCACGACAAACGCGCGCGTCCTGTGTGTTGTTGTCGTCTCTCTATGCCTGGAATGGGCGCACATCCGCAGGCTCCCCTCCCCCCTCTGCCTCCGACGGACGAGCTTCCGAGGCGCACGACCAACCGCCGCACTTGTGTCGCCGCACAGCGGGGCGATACACCGTGTTGACTCGGTTCGGCCCGCCAAGAAGACCTTCTTCTTCCTCTTCTGCCAGATGCCGGACTTCCTCTGGCCTCTCTTCCGCTGCGGCGCGTGATGATGACTCGCTCGCATCCTTCGTCGACGGCGTCGGATGCGTCGTCGGCCCGCGCGAATAGGCAGTTGCTCCAGAATGCGTGTGGTGCGCAGAATTCTATAGCCACCCTTTACCGCTCCACGTGGGGCTGTCGGGCGAGCCCGATAGAGCTCAAAATTACAAACCCGTCAGTCGAGCAGTGGGAGGAGCTTCTGTCCATCTCCGACCATCAAGATCAGATGGCGCTGGTTGAGCGGCCCGTGGAGGCAGCAAGAACCAATGGGATCATGTACCTAGGAACACCGCCTGCAGCTCAAGACCCCAACCCCTAAACCCCGTCCCATTTTGCGGAATGAAGTTTTATACTACTACTACTCTTCGGGCGAACCCGGTTTGCGGTCTGGAGCGGTGGTTGCAGCGCCTTTTTAACGCCACCACAGGGCGCGATGGATAAAGAAAAACGGTTTTGAGTAAAGGAAAGGACGCAGTGACTGTCTCTCGTCTCGGCGGATACCTCAGCTGCGCCGTCAGGAATGAGCTGGGTTACCCGGGTTCGAACCCGGCCGCGGCGGCCGCGTTTCGATGGAGGCGAAGCGCAAAAGGCGCCCATGTGCTGTGCGATGTCAGTGCACGGAAAAGATCCCCAAGTGGTCGAACGGAGCCCTCCACTACGGCACCTCTTTCTTCTTTCACTCCCACCTTCTATAGTCTTCCCTCGCGGCGCGGTTGAGGTGCCCACCAAGAAGTGAGTCAGTTGCTGTGCCATTTCCTTCCATCAATAATGAGAAATAGTTGAGGAAAGGAAATGACGCATTAGCTGTCTCATTTCGTGGTGGTCACCGCAACCGCGCCGCGAGGGAAGGCTAGAAGGTGGGAGTGAAAGAAGGACGAGGTGCCGTAGTGGAGGGCTCCGAATAAATTTCGACCGCCTGGTAATACAGTACACGGGCGTCGTGTATTCCGAGTCTAGCACTTTCGATCGCTGGATTGGTACTGTGGATTGGGATTGCTTTGGGACTTCAAACTTCAATAAACCAAACTACGAACCGGCTGTGAGCTTTGGCGCCGAAAGACGTGTTACATCCTGTAGGCAATAGGCATGTTTTTTGCATGAGGACTTTCGAGAGAAATCCCTTCTCTGCGTTTAGCTGACTATCGCATGAAATGGTTAAGCGAAAAACCTGCGCACAAAAAACAGAGTGCAAGCTTTTTCTCGTTTGATTGGGGTGAGAAATGTAGCAACAATTGTTGACCATGACTAGTACCGTCATACTGGATACCATAGTCACGAGTCATGACATTGAAGTAGGTCCCTGCAGAATTTGCCTCCCTGTTGTGACAAAAATAGATAAGATAGGGCAGGAGTCCCATGCCGTTTATTGCTAACGAACTCTCCTCTTTGCTTCGCTCATACATTTTTTTTTTCTTTGTCGCAAGTAATTCAGGGTTTGACGCAGTCAGCCAACGATATTCTCAATCTCTTACAGCCTGGGTGGTAGCCTCCGATACTTTTCTGCTGCCGTCAACACTGCTGGAGACTCGCTAAGTACTGAAGGGCTCTGGCGCTGAGTCTACGGTACGCACAGTCGCATCTTTTGATTTGTTTTCCTTTTCATTACAGTTCCTTGTTTCTATAATGTGCACTTATCAGGAAGCCATATCGCGGGCGAGACGTTGGCCCCTTCTTCACACGCATCACCAGAAGTAACCCCTGGATTTCCTGCTGCGAAGGCTTCGACGCGCAAGTTAATCTCAGCACCTTTCGCTAACCATTATGTGAAATGGCTGGCTATGGGATGCGAAAAAGAAAAGGCCGTCACTACGCGGAACAGGCAGCTAACGAATAGGGATGAGGTCAGAGCTGTCTATTCTGCAGCTGTTTGTAAACTTAGTAGTGCAATTCGAAACTAAACATCAGTGTATAAGCTATCGGCAGAACGCCCTAGCACGACGTTACTGTTGCCGCTAGTTGCCGGGAGCTGCATAGCGCTGCGCACGTTGACCGCGCGCATGCGCAGTCAGTTCCGGGCGCTGTAGTGTTAGCTGCCGCACTGCAAGGCAACGGTAAGGTACGACCCCGGCCCCTGTCGAACCTCGCGTAACTGTGGGGCCGAGCTGTGGCGCGAACTGTTCTCTTGACTCGACCTCGTCCCCTGACGTCACCCCCGTAGCTTCATCTGCGTTGCGCAGCTTGATTTCTTTTTTGCAGTTGCAGTTGCAGTGCTGTCGCTGCGCGAGCACGTATATGTAGCGGTTCTCTCCCCTGCCGCCCCCTTTCTTTTCTTTCTTCTTTCTTTTCCTTCGTGCCAGGCATTCCAGCGTTGCGGTCGTGTGCCGGAACTGCGTGCGCGCCTCCTTTCCTTCGAGCTTCTCTGTGGTTTCTTTCGCGTGCTTCTTCTGTTTCTTTTCTTTCCCTCTTCGCACCGCTTTCTTCTCGAATTTCGCCGCCTCGTCGCTTGCCTCTCCCCGGCGCCTCTTCCTCCGCCGTGTTCCGTTCTCTCTCCTCGCGATTACGCATACCTTCGCCATTACGTGATCATCACCTCGGTGCGCGCTTTCTCGTCATACCTTTCTTCTCTCTGTCTCTCTCTCTCAGCACCCCATTCTCTCTTACCCGCGAAACGTGCGTGCTAGAAGGAAGAAGGTGTGTTCTGCCTCTGCTGATGTTGCTGCCCGCTGTTCCTTGACCCCGGCGCGCCTACAGCTGCCCGTCCTCCGCCACCCCGCTCCGTCGCTGTCGTGCACCGCACGGAACCCGAAAGTGAGCTTTCCCCCCTCACCACCGCCCTTGTAGCCGTCGCGCTCCAGAGAAGCTGCAGGACTGGGAAGAAAAAAAAAAAAAACGCGGCACTCACAAGGTGTGCGTCCCAGTTCTGAATAAAGCCCCGTGAACTCCCCAAAGTAGCGACACTTCCCCTTCGTCCTCCTTGTTTTAATGCGAAGCAGAAAAATTTTTTGTGATCAAAATAATCTCCCAGGTCACTGTAGAAGTTGTGAAAACTTTGTTCCGGCTTTTAACAACATTCCAGTCATCGGAAAAGGTAAAAAACAGGGAGGAGAGGGAAATCCTTGGGGCCTACCATGTTAGGTTGCAAGCAGTGACACATGCGTCAGTGCACCGTCTCTACATCTCACTAACAAGGAATGTAATTTCCTAAGCAGAAGTGTGCGCGTGCAAGTTTGATAGGCAGAGTATCTGTCTTTTGTTGTTTGCCAGATATGGAGCGTGTATGAATCGCCACATATGTATTTGTTTTTTTTTTAGTGTCTCTGATACGCATGCGTCTTCTGGTGACATAAGGTGGCCGTTTCTGGATTAAACTTCAGTTGTTAGTCCAGCATTGTCCTGTGTTCTTCACCTGGTGTCTCGTACTTTCGTTGGTGAAGTTATGTCTGTAATACACCAACTAGCCCACATGGTTACCTTGTATAGAAACGTCTATTTATGCATCAAAGATGATGTGAAGTGAAGAAACGCCTATTCATGCATAAAAAATGGCGTCTAATGCATGCCTGGGGTACAGTGTTCCAGAAGGCTTCTAGAACACTGTACCTGGGTAGGCGCAATACGGCCGCGCCCAGTGTGGGGGAGAATAAAAGACGGAAGGGTGACTGCTGGGCGACATTCTTCAAAGGTTGGCATTACTTCACGAAGTTTGAGGGGCGTTAGCTCTGAAACCTCTGTGCATGCAGTGCTGCTTATTTATTTGGAATACTGCTTACCCGGAACAGGGGTTATTGCAGTGTGGAAAAGAAGAGCAGAAATAGAAAAAAAAGGGGGGGGGGGGGGGGGAAAGAGCCACATCATGTTGACAGTCATGCAGCAAAGAATACGTACCTAAGAAGGAAATGTACAAAACTTTCGAGCCATGGAGTGTACAAACCAAAAAAAAAAAAAATATTCAAGTTGAAAGTATGCAGATATTGACATCGAGAGAAAATAAATTGCAATGGTTTGCGAATCTTTTGAACACGGAACCTAATCGTTTTGTTTATTTATAGATTATCTAATTCGTTCCTTTACTATGCGAGGAAAAAAATAGTATTTGAATGTATTGTTACTAGCTTGGAAAGCCAGCAGAGTGAGGGCGATGGCGGCTTCTCCTAGCGCAACCTGGAGAAAAAGTTCTATAATGCGAGCGTTGACATTTTAATTGACCTTCGATTATTTAGAAAGAGAAGCTTAAACGACAATACCTTTTTTGTAAGAAATCCCTTCAGATCCTGCTTTAGAAATGAGCCCGGAAAGAGGGACGCCATTCTGTATTTATTTGCACCCTTCCCACTTTGTGCAGCTTAACACCTGTGGATGGGTCCTGATGGCATTGCCAAAATCTAGGGTGGGCTGAATGAAGAATTTAAACGCTATTAGCTGCACATTACTTGAGGAATCCCGAAGCTTCCTCTCGAGGTAATGCAACTTCGCCACATCGTTGTTGGTTAATATGGAAATGTGACGGTCTCAACGAAGGTCTTCACGTATATGCAAACCGAGCTGCTTATTTTCACGAATGCGGTCAGCATCAAAGTTAAGGCGTTGGACTATGGTCTTTGACTGATTCTGCCCGGCTGAACCTTCAGTTGTTTTTTTAATAATTCTTTTTTAATAATTTCGTCGTGCTTACCGTCATCATCAAACACCACGAATCACACTCATACGAACCGTGCCCGTAATGATTTTTAGGCCCTAAATGCCTCCGTTGCTTTCATTACACAATTAGAAAACTCAATCACAGCATATTGCATGCACCCTAGTTGACCGCTGACCATGTATTACATTGAATGGTTATAACAGACATTATAGCAATTTTCTGGCAGTTAAAAAATCATCTGCCATGTGTTGCATAGTACTGTCAGCCGATCTGGTTCCGTGGTAACCCTTTTAAGCAACGCTGAGGGCAATTCATACAGTTGTTGTTGTGGGGGGAAAAAAATGATTCTCTGGTTTTGGTTGGCTATGTTAACATTCGCCGGGCAGCAGAAGCCGCCTTTATTAAAAATCTTGCCGCCAGTCAATTAAAACTCGCGAAGTCCTTACCGAAAAGGTGGGTTGCCACCGTTTTGAAGTGAATGGCAGTGTAACGTAGCCCCCAAGATCCTCGTCGCAAACTCGATGTCGGCGCACGCATATTACTTGCGAAATCGGCCGGTGGTTGCGACGCCTGCATTTCATGTCTTGGTCTTTTCTTGATCATAAAGGCTCCGTTTTCGGTTGAGGTGGTGGTGTCTTCATGATTGAAACGCGGTGCCCTATTAGTACAGGCCAATTTCTATTTGACCCCGGCGACCCTTTAATACCAAAATTATGAGAAAATTAAAGGGAAAAAAGAATCACTACCTCCACGTTATGCTTGCTAATGTATGCCACATTCGAAAACTAGTATCGAAAATTTGTTAGCGTCACTACTGAAATTTGAGAAATCGGAATGTCGTGAATCCGAAACAATGCGCATTTGGTCCACTTTGTCCAGTTAATCAGTTGCGTGATCCGACGGCCTCGAACCGATTCGAAGGGCAGTGCCGCCGTGGTGGCTCAGTGGTAATGGCGCTCGGCTGCTGACCCGAAAGACGCGGGTTCGATCCCGGCCGCGGCGGCTAGAATTTCTTTGGAGGAGAAATTCTAGAGGCCCGTGTACTGTGCGATGTCAGTGCACGTTAAAGATCCCCAGGTGGTCGAAATTTCCGGAGCCCTTCACTACGGCGTCTCTCATAGCCTTAGTCGCTTTGGGACGTTAAACCCCATAAACCAAACCAAACCTTGTGTATCTCTGCTCGCCGGGTGGTCGGCTCCGCTGTTTCCCCCTTCGAGAAAGCCACCCGAAACGCGTTTTTCTCAAGCAGCAGCACTCGCAGGCAACAAACTGGTGCCCTTTGAGGCACGTATGCACGCAGGTAGAGAGATACCGGTGGAAAAGCGTGTCAGGCTAAAAAGGTACCCTGCCCCCTCGCACCACGCGTGTGTACACAGCGGAGGACACTGATAGGGGCATGGCTTGTTTTTCTCTTCCCTCCCGTGAAATGCATCGTGCCACTGCGCCGCCGATGCGCTTATCCTTTTTCGATAATGAGGGGCGCTCAGTGCGAGAGACACTGGAGCGAGCCAAGAGGGACACGGACAAAGTCCGCGACCTCACTGAACTGCAGCCCTGGAACGACCAGGGCCGCCGTCTTTGGGCGGTCGCTATCGTCTCCCAGCCAGCCATCACAGGCCGGGTTGCCCGCCGCTCCGTCAGCAGCGACGCGTTCCAGATGCTACACTGTGTCGAGCCAGCGCGGACCGACGGCAGTCGTGCCTCTGTGTGCGTGCCCAACGGCTCCTCGGCGTTTCTGCGCGTGCCGGCAAGGGCAACCTGCCATTTGGACTGTCGCGGGGGGAGGGGCGGTTAGCAGCTGCCCTTGCATCGGCTTGCACGAGCGGCGCGAAACCTCTTTTTGCTTCTTCTCGTTCTCCGGAAAAAGACAGGCCGGGGGGGAGAAAATGGAGACGGATAAGAAGTGGGCTTGGCACGGCTCAGGTCCCCCGCGGGCGGATGCCAAGCGCATGGTCAAGCTCGACGGTCGTCATCGACCGCTCGGGAAACCCTCGTGGTGGGGCAGCAGCCGCCAGCGGCTATTCCTCGACGGGACAGCTTTTGTACCGAAGAGACGCGCATCCTTGACGTACGCGGCGCGGGGCGCGGAACGGCACCTGTGTGTGCCGTTTTTTATTATTATTTCTATTTTTTCGCTAGGTCTGCACTGATGCCAAATGCGAAGCTTTATACGGCCCATCACGTAGTATGCGTGAAGGACGCCTACTTGCCTGTTCGAGCGGAGGCTTTGTCCCCTCCGTCGGCTACCGGCGTGACGGAGGCGACGGAGCAAGCCAAAAGTCGCCAGAGGCACCGGTCGCACGACGCAGCCCTGCAGTGGCCACCACGCGTCCAGCGAGTGGTTTTTAAATGTGCTAGCTTATAACTCCCAACCGTACTTCATCCAGTTTTCTGCTTCTCTGACGGCGTCGTCTCTCTACGGACAGGTAGTGTGTGATAAAATGTTGCTGTGTGAAAAAATTTGGTTCATGAGGTGTAACCAGTTAATTAAACGCGAAAAAATACACTTAGACGTCAAAATAGCCGTGGACGTCGATATAGTACATGGACGTCAGAAGAGCCACGGACGTCGATGCAGTATGTGGACGCTTTGATTTCGCACTGCTCCAATGCAGGTCGCCGTAGGGATCTCAGTTTTTTTTTTTTTTAGGCCCGTGTACTGTACGATGTCAGTGCACGATAAAGAACACCAGGTGGTCGAAATTATCCGGAGCCCTCCACTACGGCTTCCCTCGTAGCCTGTGTCGCTTTGGGACGTTAGACTCCAATAAACCGTAAACCTTTTTATTTTTTCAATACAATGAAGAGCTGGGCGAGTTGGTACATATTTGCAAGAGTGAAACCAGCGGATAGGCGGCAGACACCGCAGCAGTGGCTTAGTCGTTTGAGCATCCGCCTCGCATGCGGGAGGTGCGGCGTTCGATCCCCAGTGCCGCCGGGTACCCACCAGGGATACAATGGGTACAAGCTTTCCCTGCCCGGTGCTCAGCTTCTATAGGGTGAAATGCTTGGGAAATGTGTATTTGGCCGCACCTTGAGTGGAAGAAAAAATTAGGAGCCACTTTGGCGACTAAAGTGGTGCAAGGCGAAAGCCTGAGTACAGCATTCTGCCACGAATGTGGGTGTGAATGATGATTCAAGTGCTGCCAGCGAATGACGCGTCCATTGGCTGTCTGCTTGTGTCACTGATGTGTGGTTAAGATGTTGAGCTTCGCCTCTAAGAGTGGAAGGCGACAGCGTCTTGCAACGCTGCCAGGGAGTCCACAGAACGCCATCGCCCATTCGGTTGTACGCCTTGCTGGAGGGTAAATTTATTTTTGAGGAAAGGAAATGTATCTCTCTCTCGCATATCTGGGTGGACACCTGAACATCGCCGTAAGGGAAGGGGGGAAGATGGGAGTGAACGAAGACGCCGTTAGCTAGACGCGCCTTTGTTCATTCCGAACCGTTCAGCTGGCATGGCGGAGTGGCTAGCGTGCTCGTGTCGCACTCCGGAAACCCTGGTTCGATTCCCCAACTCTATCAATTCCGTATTCGGTTTTATTGATTTATGTGGTCTGACTGGAAAGGTTAATTAGGCTATTTGATATTTGTACTATTGCAATTCTTTCCATCGCGTTCTGTCATTCACCTCTCAAATGTTTGGAACTGTCTGGGATGTTCGACACAATGTATATGAAACGAGAAACTGGGTGGAGAAGTAGGTGGTGGTGGAGCGAACGAGGCTTGGGCCGGTAATTTTTTTTTTCAGCAGCGTCTGTTTTTGCGGACGCGGTTGTTACTGCTAGGCGGCTCTTTATATTCTTTTCTTTTCCTCTTTCTTCTGACCTCTTTATTCTCCTCAATCTTAGTAGGCTAATTGATTTAGTTATGCAATTAACTAAACTCAGTCCCTCTTGGTTGGAGCATTACTATACGATCCCTTTAATTGGTTGCATATTTACTAGCCAAAGTACAATTGGCCCCATTTGAAATTCGCGCCATGTGACGTCACGGCCGTTTCGACCAATTGAAAAGCGTGACATTTTTTGTCGACAACTCCTGCTTACAACGATGAGGCATTAAAGGCTTCCGCCTTAAAAACTTTGCTCCATGGCGCTTCTTGGCCTCAGATGCCCTTGCGCCATAAAAATCCATCATCATCATCATCATCACAGGAGGCAGGCGTGCACAGTAGGGAACACAGGACGACGCTGGACTACCAGTCCACTTTATGCCAGTGAAAATCACATGCATACCCTTCAGCAATGAAGCCGGTCTTGAGCGCACACGACAATACGCATGAAGAGGGCAAAAAACGACACGCGAAAGACGCCCGTCACTCCGCGCTTCCGATATCTGTGAGGGCTCTGAAGAGTTATCGTTGTGAAACAGACTCACTGAAGTCTCACTAACACATGCATCAGCTTTTTTTGATGACATAGACCGCCACTGAAATTTCGTGCTGACTCCTTGTTTCTCTGCAAGTAGGACTTTCTGGCGGGTTGGCTGTTGCATGATCTTTGAATAAATAGCGTGCGCTGAAATGACGAACACAGGAAGAAACAAGAGAGACGACAGGATAGGACGCCCAGCATTGGCAGTGTTCGTAAAGCTCAGAGTCCTTTTTGTGCTGTGTTCTCGCTTAAGGCGTCACGACTGCATGTTCAATGCGTTAGTGGTCCTGCGGTGCGTCAGTTGGCTGAAGTAGTTGGCTGCAGCATCACTAATGACGCACGGTGTGCTTTCTTTTCAAAGGTTTAAACACCACCTGACACTCCATTTTTTGTTTATTTAGTTTATTTATTCGAACACGTTTGGAGGGGGGGGGGGGGGGGCTTAAGGCGTAGAACGCCTGATGGGACCTCGGGCCCCCCGCATACAAATTTAACACTAAAGGTCAATAAATTTGCCACGAAGTTACTCATACCCCAATGCTTACATGCCTCCTCATTTCATGTCGTGTGCCCTGATTTCGGGTTTGTTCCCGGAATCGAAGTTTCGACAAACCCCGGTGAGCACAAGCGTACGGTATGAAGTCTTCTGCCTGCTCTGGGGCCTGGGCTCTTGGACTACTTGAATCAGACGAAGAATTCGATTAACCACAGACCACTTAAAAGAGCATCACGAAATTCAATTCGAACCACATTTGTTGGACTGAGACAAAAAAAAAAGTGACTTGCACTTCGTTCTGCTGCTTCACATTTGCCGCAGTGTTTGAAGGCAGAGTTCCGAAAGTATTTAAATAGAGTGGGTCTTTAGTTGTGGTCGCTGGATGTTACTGTCAGGATCGGCGCAGCCACGAGACTTCGTTCCAAAAAAAAGAAAAAAAAAAGCAGCCAAGAGAGCGATGTCACCTCCCCCATCCCACACCAGGCACGAATTTCCCGCGTATCCTTGCCACGCGCAGACCTCGGACTTCTGGAGCGCGATGCATAGCCTCCGAGATTGTGTACGACTAACAGCACTCGGTCCAATGGCCTCCGCAAGCTGTCAACCATCTCGGAGGCTTTCAGCAAGCAAGGCGATTTGGTAAGAAAGGCTAAAGGCAGGTGGCGCCACTCTCCTAGCGGGGGCAAAGCGACTCCGCGGGATGGTTTGCGGAGTACATTTACTCCTGCCACTTGCTTCGGGTGTTGTTTCGTGCACGGTGTAAGATTATTTTGTTACACCGTTTTTTCGGGATAGCCACACTGGAATTACCGCAGGTCTCTCTCTCTCCCATTCTCTCTATCATCTTTTCCCATCAATGTAGGCCCTGTGAAACAGTTCCCTCTGTCTTTTGATCGGCAGGCAGGGGCTTATTATTTTTATTTCCTTTTCGGTCGCCCCAACCTATTCTTTGTCTTTTGATGGACCCCGTACCTTCTGCCCAGGTAGTTTCAACAGAAAGAAGAGGGTGTGTCCGACGGTCAAAGTACCCCCATCCCTTCCTGCTGCCACGCCTTGAAATTTTAATGGTCCCCGTCCTCTCCTCTGGCATTTCTGGCGCTGGGCATAGTCGGAATAGCTGAGCGTCTGTCGACGTCGTAGTGTAAAGAAATAGTTACTCTCTGTGTTTTTTAGGATCGCAGGGATGACTCAGGGCGCGCTCAAATACGTGCACCGCACCCCCTTCTTCACTTTCTCATCGTCTCACAATGCTTTACCACTGTTGCATTCCTCCACATTTTGCCGTCCAACTTGGGGAACCCCTTCCTCGCTCGGTGAACTCATGATTCCTGGGTGAAAACGAGCAGTCTCATGTGCGGCTGTGCCCTTAACCTTTGCCCAGCATCCCTCACACTCCCCCCAACGTTCTCTATTTGTTTTTAACCTCTGTTCAGGACCGCCCCCCCTCTCTCTCTCCTTTTTTTTTTTGTTTCTTGTTCGCGGATACAGACCGGTGCCTTTCTTTGTGCTGCACGTATATGTATATGCTGTAAATGAGGGTTCCGCAAATTGGCTCTTCCCCGAGTGTCGGCTACAGCAGCGCGCGCTTCGGTCGACACGCCGAACAGCTCTTCTTCGCAAATGATTTTGCCGAGGAATCACTGGGTTCGACTTTTTTTTTTCTTTTCCCCCTTCTTTCCTTCCTTTCCGTGCTGGACTTCGAGCCGGCTTCTCGGATGGGCGTTCGACATTCTTCGGCTCTGACTCGTGCCGCGAAAGAAGAGCGCGCGGCATGCGCGTGAGTGCCGGCGATTTTTTCCGAGAAGAGCGCACCTGCATCGTCTCCCGGAAGAGCCGGACGGTCTAATAATTTTCTGCATTCCGTGTAGAAACAGTGCAGGAGGGAATGATTTTCTGCCTGGGGAACGCAGGAGCATTTGCGTGCTGTGACCATGAATTTTCTTTTCTTCTCGGGTGGGAGAGGGTTCAGTATTTTGAGGGCTCATCTGGCTACGTCATGCATCATCTGCGCTGCTACGTGGAAACCATTTTTGGCAGTTGCTCTTGGAAGAAGAGGCGATATATCGAAGAAAAATGAATCTATCTGTGTGCTGGACCTATTATGTTTACAATATAGCCGACTTTCTTCAATTCGACCCAGTTTTGGGACGGATGGAACATGTTGGAACGACCCGAAGCCACGATTTATAAATGTCGCGTTTGAAACCTGCGGGGAATTGACTAACTTCGTCTGCTTGGTACGCCTCATGCTGGTACACGAAGGAAGCCAGCAGTCACCGAAGCCTGGGGAAGCATATACGGGAATGTTTTTTTTTTATTTCCTTAGTTGTGGTGTTGATCAGTAGGAAAGTAGTAGTTATTTTTTACCTGGGAGATAATTGGTTAGAATTTGGAAGGAACGCCATCCGCAAGCCGCCGGTGGGATCCGAACCCACGACCTCCGCATGTCGCGTACGGGGCTGTATACCAACTGGACTACGGTGGCGGCTGCCCAACCTTCCATTTCTGTGTTGCTTACCAGCCGCAGTGGCTCAGCGACTTTGACGCTCGGCTGCCGACCCTAAGGTCCCGGGTTCGATACCAGCCGCTTCTTCCGTATTTCCGTGAAGGCGATGTGCTGCGCGATATGTCAGCGCAGAATTGGTCCCCGGGTGGTCCAAATTAATCCAGAGCTCTCATAACACGTGTGTGGCTCCGGGGCGTTAAACTCCACATTTCACCACTGCATTGCTGAATCATCATCATCATCATCAGCCTGACTACGCCCGCTGCAGGGCAAAACCTCTCCCATGTCTCTCCAATTAACCCTGTCCTTTGCCAGTTGCGGCCACCACTATCCCCGCGAACTTCTTAATCTCATCCGCCCATCTGACTTTCTGCCTCCCCCTGCTATAGCAGGAATCCACTCCGCTACCCATAAGGACCAGCGGTTACCTTGCCTTCGCATTACATGCCCTGCCCAAGCCTATTTATTTCTCTTGATTTCGACTAGGGTGTCATTAACCCGCGTGTGTTCCTTCACCCACTCCGTCCACTTCCGATCTCTTAACGTTACTCTTATCATTTTTCCTTCCACAGTTCGCTGCGTCGGCCTTAACTTAAGCTGAACCCTCTTTATTAGCCTCCACGTTTCTGCCCCATAGGTGAGTACCGGTAAGGTACAGCTGTTGTATACTTTTCTCTTGAGGGATATTGGTAAACTGCCATTCATGATCTGAGAGAACTTGCCATATGCGCTCCACCCCATTCCTATTCTTCTAGTTATTTCCCTCTCGTGATCCCGATCAGCGGTCACTACCTGCCCTAAGTAGACATTAAGTAGACATTGCTGAATACAGTACCCGAATGGCCGCAGTGCTCGTTCGGCACTGTTCGTCAGCGGGGGGCTTGTTCGGTAAGGTGGCGTGTGATTCTTCGAACGTCCTGCGCTCGTCGACACCGTGCCCCGCCCGCAATGGGGAATATGCCGCTGGGCTTTCGCCGTGATTGCGCCTTTGGTTCGCCTGTGCTGAGCGGCCCGGTCACGTTTGACGACGGTGGCATTACCATTTAGAGAACCGGAGCTTGCGATTAGCGCTCCGATTCTTGATTGGCGCGTTCTGCGGCCGTTGGCCACCGGCGTTCGTGATCTGCCGACGTAATGAGGAAAACTTACCAGCTCGTCGAGCGGCCCTATCTCATTAAGCTGGATGAAATTGCTACGCGAAGTTCCCCGAAAGCGAAGTGATAATGGCGCTAGCGATGGGAGGCGTTCGCTTCGTCGGGTAATCGCAGATGTTGGGCGCACGACGCACCCAGTGAGCCTCTCGGCGAGTGCGATTTAGCGCTTTATCAGGAGCTCCGCAGTTGATAGTTTGAATGACCGGAAGGAAAAAAAGGAGTGGCTGTCGGAAGACTTGTGAAACACACTGACGTGTCGTCCTTCTAGCGGAAATGGGCTGACTGTTCTGGGATAAGTGAGGCAAGAGTCTTTCCTCGCACCTCCACCCCTTTTGCACGGGCAGAAGTATTGGGAAGAGAGGGGGGGGGGGGGCATACTGTGATCTCGACCTACTTTTAGGAAATAATTTTAAGGCGAAAGCCATTAATTTCTCATACTGTCGTCCGTTAACAAAGCGTGTCGCAGGCGTTTAACTCAGGAACTAAAAAAAGATAGAAGAAAACCGATGGTTACTTCGAATAGAGGAGGAAAAAATGAACCTAGAAGCCAAGTGTGATGACTGTAGAATAATTAGTTAATTAATTATAGGCAAAAATGGCGAAATTGCGTCGAAATGGCGCGGACGTCGATATAGCAACGGGAGCGGCGTGACCTCACATCAACCGGAAGTCGTCATGGCATGGTGTCCACGGCTTTCGCCTCTCAACACTTTAGTTGCCAAAGTGTCCTCGCAATTTTTTCCGGGCAGCTATCTCCAATCTCAAGTGTATGCTTCCACTCGTTTTGGAAAATTGAATGCCGCCACGCTAAATTCATCGGAAGCAGGCATTAATTTCACGTAGGCAGGGAGATTTGGTGAATTAGGCGGGGATTTTTGGTGGAAGGGTCGGGAACCGTTTTGTCCAGCTCGCTGAAAGAGCAAAAATGTGATATGAGGGGTTCATCGGTCAGCAAGCAAACAGCAGAGTACAAACGATCATATGTACTTAAAAACCTTTGTCGCAGGTAATAAGCTCCAGAAAAGCGAATACCTCACAGGACTCGTATAGGCTTGTTGTCAAGGTCTGTTATCTACCAGGTGTGTGATAGGAATCCCCCGTTTACTGGCAATTTCCTGTTCGCTCTTGTTGTTGTCGTGTTCCAACTGAAAAAGGCTTGCGGCGGAAATTATCCATTACGATGCGTTGCCTGTCACACGGCTCAGCACGCTTGCGCCATCCAGGCAATATTGAGTGTGAGATTCGGTTTCGTTCCCGTGTCGTGTGTTCTACAACAGTCACATCCTGCGTTGCGTCGACCGAACGGTCTACGCGCTTCCAGTCGCGTGTAATCATTTTGCTTCATTATTGCTGTTGTCATGGTCACAAGAGAGGTAATGTTTCCCTTGTTGGTCAGTAAGCGCGTTCTTATTTCATTTTTGTTTGACCGTAAGCGGGGATACACGCTTCGAATGTTGTGAATTAAATCCGTTTTCCCTCTTGCTATCTCCTCCGGTATTGCTTGAATTTTTAGGTTGGGGAAAAAAGCAAGCATTTCGAGTTTAATAATATAATAATAGTCCTTATTTCCATCAACGTGATGGAGGAGGTTGAAAAAGCGGACAGCTTGACTAGTTCCCGTCCCCCTATGCATAATTGCTTCAACAAAGGCAGAGTTTAGCGGACGACAGAACAGAAAATTTCAATTTCTATTATGTAAAAAACAAACGCAGTCATGACTTCATGAGTTGGTTCTGTATTCGAGGCGTCAAAGCCGAATGTTTTCTTCTTTTTTGTTTTTATTTATTTATGCCGTTATTCGCGCACTGGGAACGCTGTGAAGTAAATATTCTCCCTAAAATAGTGTCGGCATCGGTACGGCAGTATTATTACGGGCATGGTTGATGATATAACGGTGGGTACGCGCTACCGTATACTTTAGTGCACGCGTGTTGTGTAACGAAGTTTAGAGCCTGTTTGTCGGCCGGCGGAAAATTGACCCCGCGTTTTCCCCAGTCAAACGCATGCGCACTGCGGCGAGGTTGCTGCCTTGCACGCGGCTTCGATGTCCGAGGAGGGTTGCGATCCACTGGACCTCGTCTGCAGGTCTACCAGTGGCTTTTTCTCTGCATCGAGAAGAGAATTTTGGCGGGTTGTACCAGCACCAACCTAGTTGGTTGCACTCGTCCCGGTCGTCAATTGCAGACCGCTCCTGCTACACGGGCGGAGTTGACGGAGAAAACGATCGCTACGAGAGAACCTTTCGTCCGTGCACGCAGGGGCCATTAAACCAGTGTCTGGCGAGTGGGCGTCGCGAAATGAGATTAAAAAAAGAGAGAGAATAAGAGCAACGTGTGCGTGACATTGCTGGATCGTTTCCTGCAGGCGCTTGTGCGTGGGTGGAGTCTGGCTGGTGCCGTCGCAGTTGCCGTATTTGGGCCGGACGGACGGCGGATGAATGGAGAGAGAGAGAAAAAGGAACAAAAAAAAAAGAAGGGGGGGGGGGGGGGGAGCAAAGGCACGCACCTTGCATAGCGTGCGACGAGCTCTGCCGCCCGGCGTAGTATATCCCGTCACTCCCGCCCAGCCGCTCAGTCGGTCGCCCGGTTCGCCGTTCCCTTGTGTTTAACCGCCGCCAGAAATTACAATAACCTGTGGCACGGCGTCCCGCCTTCGTTTTTATTGTTCCGGCAGCGGCGCTGAATTCCTATCCCGGGGGGATTTTTTTTTCCCCCTTTTGTTTGTTTTTCCTTGACGCGAAATTGCCGCGCAGGAGCAGCACTGCAAACATCCGCACCGGCCGAAAGGCAGAGAACCGTTGTTCCTGCGTGCACGGCGCCGGGATGCGTGGGGCGCCCGCGCTGTGAGAACATCCTGCGGCGCTGATTGGCCCTCGCGCCGCTCGGGCGCGACACGTCACTTCCCGTTCCGGGAAACGGTCGCCCGGCGCGCAGCATCTGCTTCCGCCCACTGGGGAAACGTGCATGAGTGGCAGTGTGTGCATGAGTGCCAGGTTCTAGCTCTCGTTTTAGTGCTTTTTCTTTTCTTCTCTCTGTCTGTATGAGCACGCGTGTTTGTGTGGATTTCGAGCGAAAACTCCGGGCTTGCGTTCGTCCTTACACTTTCTGCGCTTGCGTGACTGCCTGTGGAAGCGTTCATGAATGAGAGACCAGCAGTGGGGGGCGTATTCGAGCCGTGTCGTAAGCGCAAAGTTAGAAAGTAAAGGCTAAAGAAACAAAACTGATTTCTGCGAAGTTCCGCCATTGTCGCTCGGCTTTGCGCTGCCGAAGCTCCCACGCAGGAAGGCGCGCTAATTGCTTTTCATTGCATAGCCGGCGGAAGGCTCGCAAGAGGGGGAGGGGGGGGGGGGGGGCGGTATGAGAGTGTACGTGCGTGTTACTCAGGTGGAGCGAGTGCCGGAAGCGTGTAGACGTGTGAAATTCGAAGCGCCTATCCGCCTATTGCGTCGCACAGTATCGGCACCTGCCTGCGTCCCTTTACGTGCGCGCGTCGCGCTGTCGCAGCACAGCACGTGCCTGAAGACTACGATAACTTTTCGCGGCGGCCGTCCCTGTGTACAGGCGACTGGAGTCTTATCAAACCACTGTGGGCAGGCGCGTCGGAACTTCCGCCTCGTGCATTTGCGAAGAAACGCCCTCAAACGAAGGACTTCAGCAGACGCGTGTGAAGGAGAGAAAACGATATGCGAATCATGCTGCCCCCTGGCGCCGGACTAGAATACTGTAGAAATGTACTTAATTCACTGAGATGACTACGGTGACAATTGATCATCCTCCTCACAGGAGTTCTTATACTGAAACCTCTCCATATTTTGCATAACACGCATGGATATACTGAATCACTCGCATAGCATAGTAGGATACAACCACGGTCTAAGAAAATATTTTCTTACACCGTGGAATACAACTCAGGAACGAAGCGGCAGATCCTCTCAAGGAGCCCTCCAGCCAATGGCGTCGACCGATTCCCCCCCGTCCCCATTGAGTGATCCGCTTGGACCTGCTAGCGTGAAATCGGAAGGGGCGGTGGATGAATGAGGAATGACCACGGTTTAATCGAATGAATAGTGGCGTCACGAAAATCAGTCGACGCCAGTTGTCTGTGGTGCTTCCTTTGAGTTACATCTGCCGCCTTATCCTTGAGTTGTATCTGACTATAGTTCCTCCGTACGCGTCCGCGTAGCAGTGCACTTAGGGGCAAAGGCAGTACGGTCAGCAATCCACGTTGTTTGGCCCAGCATTGACGGACGGACGAAAGGAACTACGCGAGCGGACACAGGAGAGTGAAAATGTAGATGCATAATACATTCTGGCATCAAAACCCTCAGACTTCGGCCGTTTTCCTCTGAAACAAACAAATAACCCCCCCCCCCCCCCCCCCTTCGGCTAAAAAAAAGAGACCTTCCTCCCACTGCTGCCACCTGTGTACAACGCTGTCATTAAGTGGCTGCTATAGCCGGATGGTATACCGCTGTCAAGCGGGCAAGTTAAGTGCACTTACGGGCTTACTGGGAGTGCGCTTCGGCATCCCGAGTGACACTTTGAGCCACGCAGTGCTAAACGGGAAAGCAAAGTGCACTCGTTGTAAAAAAACAATTTCGACAGAAAATGAGCGGAATTTGTGAACAGGACGATGGAAAAGAAAGAAAGACTCATAATATTTGATTGCTTAACGTGATAGCGCAAATAAAACGAGGTTCAACAGTTTTTAACGATGAAAAAAAAAACGAAAATAGAAGAAAAGCCAAGTACAGCCAAGACTATCCAGAATTTTGACCACAAACAAGATTTCGGCGGGCAGCGATGTTGCATCTGATCACGTTTACTTGTTTTGTTGCTTCGCTTGTAGCTATAACCAACGAACTTTTTTCTGAAAATTGTGTTATAGCACGTGAAATAAAGTTGTAAGTACTTTTTATGCACTATAAATTTTGTACCATTGGAACCGCTGGCGTCGAGGCTACGCACTCGGCCAGCAAAGTGTGGTCCGTGAACGCACTCCTATAGCGGAGTTCACTCTTTCGCGAGTGACACTCACTTGCGTCGTTTAGGTGCGACAAAGTGTACTTACAGCGAAGTACACTCTCCTTAAGTGCACTTAACTTGCCCGCTTTTCCTCAGCAAAAGATCCCCTTCCAGCGAATAACGTCGGCCGATTCTCCTGAACCTGGTAGCGCGACAATGCAGGGGGTGGCAGATGTAAATCATAGAGTTTCTTACTATTACCTAGAGGGAAAGCTGGCGGCGCTGCACTTCAGCCGCCATGGACGCCCAAAGCATCATGGGGCGGTGAGCTACTTGTTGCGGAACAGTCGTAATTTTTTGGGAACACGGAGTGGCTTTACTGAGATGTTTCATTCCGAAAACGCTGTTCGTGTGTGCGCAGACGACTTTCGCGCGAGCGCAGTGTGCAAAAGCCATAGTAGTGAAAACTCGACGACACACGACGCCAATAAAAGGTTTTACTCTTCCGAAATGCCATTAAAAAACCTCTTAAAGTATCTAAACAACAACATCTTTTTTGAAAACATATTTACTTTTAAAAGTGCGCCTGTTAACTACGAAATATTAGTTTTTTTAGTGTTCATCACTTGGCCAATAGGAAAGCTAGTCATCTCTTATTTTAGGCAAACTTTGCACTTAAATACTTTTCTGCTCGTTTGTTGCAATCATTAGACAAGATATTGAATGTCAGGACGTTTGTAGTTATCAAACAGCTTTATTTCTTGATTATTTTTTGGCGAAAAGTTGCAGTTCCGCAACAAGTAGCTCACCGCCCCATGATGCTTTGAGCGCCCATGGTGGCTGAGGTGGTCACGTGGGGCCTCCATGCAAACTCCCATAGACGGCTTGCCAGCTTTCCCTCTAGGTAATAGTAAGAAACTCTATGATGTAAATGGACAGACTCCTTCCGGCATTGTCACGCTAGCAAGGGTCGCGAGAACCGGCCTACGGCCGCCATTGGCCGGAAGTGGGTCCTTTGATAGGCAAAAACCGCTTCATTCCTGAGTTGTATCCGACTGTGGGTGATAGTCGTCTATATAACCGATATAACGAAAGTAATGGGGCGTGTATAAAATATTTGTTTGCCGTGCTAATTGCGCGCCTTCGTGAGAGCTCCAGCTTATTCTTGCGCGTGCAGTCGTGGCAACTGAAGCAGACCGTCCGCAGAGCGCTGGCGCGCGCACGTACACTCGCGAGCGGATTGTTCGGTGACTCACGGGACGCAACGCGAGGAAACCGCCGCGCCCGTTCCGGTGCCTGACACTCCCGTCCAGGTGTCGTGGAAATGGGCGCAGACCGCGGGGCGTCGTCGCTTGCGGCGCGGACGGCTTCGGTCGGTCGGTCGCGCGCGTGCTATGTGTGTGCACTCAGGGGTAGGCGTGTGCTGTGGGGGGCTACGCTGAATGAAGCGCTCCCGCCGAAGTTTGTTTTGTATACGAGCGCCAAACGGGAGACGCACGATCCTATGCCTGGCCTCCCTTTGTTCTAGAATGCGTGTCGTTCTGGCGAGCACTGCACGGAACAAGACAGGACGCCCGCTAGGCTTCTGTCATAAATTTATATTTTTCTAGCAAACAACAATGCACCTTGGTTCGCTTATATCCTGACTGCGCATATTGTGGCGCGACTGAGTGTTAATTGAACGAAAGGTTTGTCGCATTGTCCCTGTCGCCTAACGGACGTGAAACCCATGGCTTCTATATTGGCTTGTAGCTGTACTTAAAGCCCGAGGCAGTGACGACGAAATCATGGTTTTGGCATCACTAGTTCAGCTCACTGTTCTGTCATAAGTAACTCACATATTCCCTCGTTTTCCCCCTCTCCTAGTGTGAAATAGCAAGCTGGAGGTTGTTACTCAGGCCGACTTTTGCCACTCTTTAAATATTTCTCTCTTGGATTGCGACATTAGTGTCGGTACGGTAGTGCAGTACTCGGAAGTCTCAATTGCTCCGTGCGTGTGGAAGGGGCGGGAGGGGGGGGTGAGGTACGCAGTGGTAGACCTCATAGGCACAGCGATTTCTGTCATCCTCACTTTACATTTACAGCCGTCGAAAGAGTACGTATGTGCTGTATTAGCGGTGTGAGAGCATGCCTTGCGTCATTTTCTAGCGCCCGTTTCATGGTAGGCTGAAGAAGCAGAACCGCGGAAAGGTTTGGTCCCAAGCAGCAGCTCTGGCAGCTCTCCAATCATCCTACCCCTTTTTTAGCTCTGATTGGCGTTTTGTTTTTGTTCGACAGGGTTGGAGCACAGAAGCAGATATTCAATTCTATTGTTGACAGCTGTCGGAACTGTTCTGCAAAACCTGAGCTGGTCATTTCCAAATCACCATTGTTCCGTGGACGATAATCGCTCTTGTTTTGCGAGGTTCGTTCTCGGATGGGTGCGTATCCTCGTATCAGATTTAGCTTTTGGAAGTGCGTCTCGACCCGCTCGCATGTCGCGCGTTCGACTCCCGGCAGCATCTGCCTCGTAGTCAGCCAAAGCGGGGCCCCCAGCTGCCTTCGTTCGCGCCCGGGGGACCCCCTGCTAATTTGGGGTGTGTGTAGGCCTCCGGCGTTCGCTGCTCCGATGGCGCGCGGGGGTGGGCGACGTGGTTCGCGCCGCGTTCTCCGCCGTTTCCGCCGCGCAGAGCGGGGGAGGAGGGGGCGAAGATGTGGAGGAGGGTCGCGTTGACTCTTTCCGGGTGCTTCCTGTTGCCTTTGTGGAGCGCGCCGATAAGATTCGGCACCGGCGGTCGGGAAAGGATGCGTCCATCCATCGGCTCCCCCCTCCCTCCCTCGGCTGCGGGGTCAGGGCGCTTGTTTGGTCCCAGATAAGCGCAAGAAGGGCCGCTGCAGCTTCCGGTGACGGCTCCGCTGGGAAAACGTTTCTTTTTGGGAAAGCACGCGCTGCGGCGGCCCTAATGAACGGGCCGCGTCCCTCGTCTTGGTCATTCGTAGGCAGAGGGAAAAAAAGTGGAAAAGGAGGGGGAGTAGTCGTTTGAAAGCGAGGGTAGGTGGACCCAAGGCGTACTGGAGCGCTCCGCTAGCCTCGTTGGACCTCTTGGCATCTTACCACGTGTCGCCAGGCGATAGCAGCGGGCCACTGTCGTAAGAAAGGTTTGATTCTCGGCCAGTTGGTGGAAGCGATCTTGTGATGGCAATGCGGCCGAACGCATACAACGACACCTTCAGAATGTGTTTGTTGTTTGTTGCCCCTGAAGCAATGACACACATTAGCCTTGTTGCCTCATCTCCTCTCTCCCGATCTTAAACAGAGAGAATTGAAAGAAAAATTAGCCAAGAACCTTGCCAGGACGGTCGAAGAAGGGCGCTTCTCTTGTGTAAACTCCGAGATGGCGACCCGTGCTGGTATACGATATATGGAGAGGAGGGCGTTCCTCACTGGACGTCGCGGGCGCCATTTTTTTATAGCGCCTTGCAACACGTGGCGATAGGCCCATTTGTTCACGCTCGCGGCCTCTCGCCAAGCTCCGTGGACAGCAGAATGGTGGCGGGCGCTGTGGCAGCCTTGCAGGCACGCCGGACGCGTCTGCCGTGTGGCACTAACAGAAAGACTCGTCGGTAGTGAGGATCAGCGCAGCCTTGCAGGGTCCAGCCACAGGCGATGCGTGCGATGGGCGGAATTAGACATGCGTCGGCTCTTTCTCTCCTAAGCGAAGGCTGATGTGGTTGTTGTGGACATGAGCTTCTTGAATCTTCGAGTTGTATGGTCCGTTACCGGCCACACGACTATACATCATATGTGGCGTGCACGGCCTTATATATGTGCTGGCCAGATTACCACGCGGAGAGGTGTGTCCCACTCGCTTCCCTCAACAGGGCAGGAACCCAACGCGGTTCACTTGATGACAGTGTATACCCGAACGGGACCCGAACGGAACCCGACCAGGTGGAAAGGAGGCTTCCCGCCTTCTTCTAAAATTCTCTCGGGACTCTGTTCTGGACTCGGAAAGCTAACAGCAGCTATTGATGGGTATTGTGGACGCTTGTTCGCTTTGGCGGCCTATAGCTCTGTTAGGGCACTGATCTGTGCCCAATTTATTGGTTTTAATTTAGATGTAAGTGTCGCTACGGTGGAGCAGTTGCCGGCTGAATAATCGCGAGGCTAACCCCACCGGTAGCGTACACGACCTCAACCCCAACTCACCGTGTTCGGAGAAGTGCTCTAGGGCTGCCCCGGTTCGTCGTCGCGTTAGCGCGGGCGCCGCGTTGTAAAAAGACAGCTGTCGCCCTACCTGACGAGCGCCGGCGGGGGTGGCGTGATGTTCTTTGTGCGCCTGTGCGCGGTCGCTGCCAAGCCAGCTGCGTAAGAAGGCGCGCGCGTGCTGAGCTGCAGTTACACGCTGCGGCTGGGACAGAGGGAGGGCGCTCGGGACGACATGTGTGTGTGTACTAGGCTGCCTCGGTTCCTTTGACCAAAGGAAGCTGCATTCAGACACCGTACATCTGTACACAGCGAGGCCTCTCGGGAGTGTCTATCCTCTCCTTCCGGCGGTCGCGGGATTTCCTTTACAGAGTCGACGCCGAGGGCCGCGATTGCCCACCCTTTGCGGTCCTGGGGGCTGCTTTCATGCACTGCCGTTGGCCACATGTGGTTTGTGGGAGTGGGTAACAGTTTTTTCGGCTTCTCCATTCGTGAATATTTTTGCTTACCTCGTTTGGTTAATGACAAATCTGGTGCTGCTTGAGTAGCCTTCAAAAAGACCGCTACATAGAGCGGGGAAAATGCAACACTGTATATTAGACAATGTGGACGTTATACTTTTAACACTCCCTGACACTGAGCCGATACGCGCAGAGGGGCTCTGTCCTCCCTGGCTCCCCTCAGCCGGAGCCCGTCGTTCGTTTGGCTGGCAGCGTGTAGCAAGTTGCGCTCACTGCACGTATGCTCGCCAACAAAGAAGTGTTTGTCGCTGTGTGCAGCCCCCCCTCTTTTTCTTTTTCTCTCTGTGTCGTATCTTCTCCGTTCAGAGAAGTGTTCGTACGCTGTTTGTGACCCCTTCCCCCAACCGCGCGCGACAGAAATACGGCCAGCCGGCAAGCAGTTGACGCTTTAGAGGGGGGGGGGGGGGGGGGGGGGGGGGGGGGGGAATGCGCTCTTTCGAGCGGTGACCTTCCTTACGAGACTCGTTGTGCGCTGCGGCGGTGCGTAAAAATGCCGGCGCGCCTCTCCATTCATAAAAACAAATAAAAACTAAAAAAACGATAGGGGAACATCGTCGCTTGTCTCCTCCTGTGTTGCCGCTCTCTTGCTGCCGCTGCGGCAAGGGAGAGGGGAAGAGGGCGGGGGGGGGGGGGGGGGGGGGGGCACGCCGGATCTCCACTTTTCAACTGACGCACTTCAGCTTGCTTGTGCGTGTTGAAGATCACGCGCGACCAAACTGACCACTGGTGAGTCACCAAATGAACAGAGCAGAAGACTGGTTGTTCGCTCGCATCTTCTGTCCCTTATCTACGCGCCGTTTTTTTTTATTATTACTTTTGCCTCGGTGTTTTGGTATCACCAATTAGGCCAACTACAACGCCGATGTAGAGCAGCAGCGTGGCGGGTTTTTGCGAAACGGCTGGAATGGCGGCTGCGATAGGCTCCCGGATGGTCGAGCTGTAATGGGACCCGTCGGGGCCGAGCCTGGAGTCTAACGGGCGGCGACGACGCCCATTGGGCCCTACAGGGTTTCGGTTTGTGCGCGAAGACTGCGACCTACTGCGCGTGTCATCACCGCCTGTCCTCTGCGTGGTTTCGTCGTTCAGGCCGGCGATCGTCGCAATACTTGCCCCGTAGTTTTGTCCGGCAAGGCGAGTGTGTAGTCTCAATAGCAGTACTCCGAGGTAAAGAAAAAAATGTTTTGGGAAATAAAGGGTCTTAAGATCTCCACCTTTTTGCCTTGTTCGTGCTTTTTAATGAGAATTTGTTTTAAGTCATAAGTAACCAAAAATAATGCGCACACTTAAACAACTACTCTCGCTTTGTCAAGAGACGACGACCTTCTCCTGCGATAGGCCTAACGAGTCCGCGGGGTTCGTGTGTGCACTTTCGGCGGTTGTGGAGAGCGAATTCACAAGTTTTAGCAAATTAAAATGACTAACGAGAGTAGTTTTGACAACAGTGACCCGAAATCGACTATTGCTTACATTTCAGGACGCGCTTTCAATGAACGGGAAGCGCCGGTGGGAGAGTGCCGCGCAAGCAATTTCATTTAATGCGAACGATCACCGAACAATCTTCTGTATAAAGTGATTCGAAATTAAGTATTCGTCACATCGGAGAAAACAGGGACAATTAGCGAGAAGCGCCGATCTATACACGATGTAAGCAGCCCGGCCACCAATGTTTCCATGCATTGCGCGCGATCACATCGACGCTTCCTACACAGTTGTCGCACTGCGTAAATAAGCAAGGGTACAAACGGTACAAAAATGGTGTTATTTAATATAACTAAAGCGCAGCTTACGTTTTATGGCAAGCAAACGAGCTCTGGCTGCTTGTACGCAGTGATGTAAGGAGCAGTACCGGAGTGCAGTCGTCCTCATCGGTGCATTCCTTGAGAAATTTCGCGCTTATGCGGCAAATGCTTTAGCGAGTACAAGAAGTAAGTCGAATTTCGTTATAACGAAACGGTTTATAACAAAAATGGATATAACGAAGTAATTACGATTCCCCTTGGAAGCTCAGTCAACACGGGCTATAACGAAGCTACGGCCATAACGAAGTATAAGGCCCCTTCAACTTCGTTGTAACGAGTTTCAACTGTATTTGCTAAAGAAACGGCAGAAAAATAGAGCAACACGTATGGAAATCAATATCCGTACAACCGAAGCACTCGTCCGACGTTACTGTGGGAGGGGTGAATCGATGGCAACTACGGTTGTTCAGTGCGGGCTGTGCTCTAATCTGGAAGGCATTCCAAAATCTCGAATGTCTTCGCGGAGCTCCGTTGACTCGAATGTATCTCAGCCGAATGCCGTTCAAATATTCGTGTAGCAGCGCAAGGCGACGGTCGAGTCGTATGACATTCGGTTGGAAAGCAATACCCATAGCAGGGGTATTACCTCTCTCGGATGGTGTTGCTAATTGTAGTTAACAGCACGTATTCTTATGTAGGTATAAAACTGAAAATTAACCTGGAGTAATTAGATTTTGAGATGAAATTGTGTTCTATACTATTTACGCGGAAACGAGTCAGTTTCCACAAGGTGCTGCGACATCGATCTCCACCGCCATCATTTCCAAGTGGCATTTCTTTTCGCCTTGTGACAGCACGCACCGAAAGTGCCGTTCGTTCAAGGGACGTGCACTTCACGAAAGTTTCACTAAACTTTGCCCGTGTCACTTTTGAGTGGCAGCGATCGAAACGAAGCTTACTGGCGTTTGTCCTCATCACAGCTTGCAAACGCCTCACTTGCGTTATTCTAGAAACCTTTTGTACGGGTTACTATACTGGCAAGATCTAGCAGCTCGCGTCCTCCACATCAGTCCAGTTCCAGCCGAACCGTGGGCGTGAGACCGCACGGACCCAGCTCGTGTACTTTCCCGCAGTGCAGACAGAGCGTCGGGGAAAGCGTTCTGCGCGGTTGCACTGTCCCCTCCTCCCCTGCGGGTCCCCCGGGGCGCGGCCGTCCTTGGCTCGGCAGTAGTAGTAGTGCGCCCGCGGTGGTGGTGGTTGACCCTTTCGTCGGCGGCCGGTGACGCTGGCGTGGGCGGCTTCGCTTTCGCCTCCGCCGCTGTCCGGCTAACCTACCTACGCGCTCGCGCCGGTCGTCGGCCCCCCCTCCGCGCGCGATCAGGGGCGTGCATTCGTCGCTCATCGAACGCCGCCCGAAGGAGGACGCCGTGGTTGCTGCTGCTGCGCGATAGAAATCTCCCGCGACGACCATCGAAGGCGGCGGCGAAGAAGAAGGGCGCGGAGGGGAGAGGGAGCGCCAGGGTGCATCGGCCGCCGGCATCCTCGGCATGAATGGGCGTTGAAGGAAACACGAGCGAGCCAAGTGACGAGGAAAAAAAGGGGGGGAGGCCGCTAGGAAGGACGTGTAGGTGGATCCGCGGCGGCGGCGGCGCGCGTCAAAGAAGGGAGGAGATGCCGCCGCGCTCTTTGGGAATGATGAGATGATGGGGAGGAAGACTCGCCGAGGACACCTCTCTCTCTCTCTCTCTCTTACGCTCTTGCAAGTTGCTGGTGTCCGTGTTTTAGTATCGGTGCCTTTTTCTTCGTTTTCGAGAAAGCCGGCTCGACGGCGATAGGGACGAATCTGTGCCGCCTCGATGCTGCGGGCGCGCATGGAGGGGCATACGTAATCCTCCACCCCGCGATGAGATACGCTTGACCCGGGCCGGGTTAAGGATGTGACTCACGCAGTATCGGTTCTCAAGGTTACGCGAAACGAAAGCGCCGATGCTCTCGTGTAGGGCATGTTCCGTTCGCCGGGCGTCGTTTTATGGTCTCCAAATCGCATATGTGGGGCGCCAAGCCGGAGCGCATCGCGAGCTAGTTTCGGGCTGTCCGCTTAGAGGTTTGCAACGTGCGTGTGCGCACTCGTATCGGTTCCAAGGTTAGCGTGCACGTTTTTGTGTGTGCGCGCGCGCTATCACAACACGCACGCGCACACACACGCACACACACACACCTGAAAGGGCATGCAGTCTGTTTGGCGCAGTAATAAGCGGCAGGCACTATTTCGCCACCTCAGTGTTCTCGGTGTAAACAAGCCGGCGTGAGAACCAGATGAGGGACAAGAGAAGACACACAGGACATTGAGCAGCGCCTCTGGCTTCTTCGCGTAATGCAGCCCGGGAGCATGCTCTCTTGAACTGCATTTCAGTGTTCTAGAGAGCTTAAGAGCACAACCTCAGCTTCCCCGAGACTCGCTCAGCTCAACGCGCAAAGAAGCGTACAGACGTGATCAGGCACGGTACCAACACCGTTTCCCCAGAACGGTGAAACACTGCCGCGCGCCCTTTGGATGAGAAAGTCGCGCTACATCGTGCTTGGCATTTCCCCCTGGGAAGCCTCGGTGGGCATGGACGCGGTTTGTAGTGTTGGCAAACGAGTTTTCTTCTTTCTTTTTGCCATCGGAAGCGAAGCCACGAGTGTCAGACCCAGTGCGTACGTGACCGAGTAGTGGTAGTGGTACTGGTGGGTGCTTCCGTTGCGGCGCCGGCGTGCTCGGATTTCACGGCGCGTGCAGTGCATGTACGCGCGTGGGCCGTTTCCCGGAGGAAGGAGCGGTGCGCAGCTCGCCTCCCCGCACGGCGATGAGGGAGGAAGAATGCGCTCCTCTTCTCAGGCGTCGACACCCAGGGGCAGCTCAGCCCCGGCCCGGTTCGTCCCTGCGTTGCTGCCGCAGTGGGTGAACTGCGCCGCCGCGCGGGTGTTGCGGTCGGGCGGCAGCCGCGGTGAACGCCCCTACTGTGAGTCTGGCCCGAGTGCACTGCACTACTTCCCGCGCACGAACGCGCGGTGAACGACGCGCACGTCTCGGGCTGAGCTTGGTTTAGCGATGACGGGCATCCGGCGAATTGCTTCGGATAAGGCAGCTCCTTTCATTGTACGGCGGGTCGGACACCGTGTGTTGTAACCGTGAAATGAAAGCTGCCCCCCCCCCCCCCCCCCCCCACCTTTCTTTTTTTCGTGTTGACAGTCGCTCGTCTGTATATTCCTATCGCAGTTTTTATTACTGTCCAAATCGAAGGTGGGTGATTATAGTCGGATACAAATCAAGAACGAAGCTGCTTTTCCCCATTAAGGATCCACTTCCAGCCAATGGCGTCGGCCGATTTTCATGAGCCTGCTAGCGTTAAAATGCAGGAAGAGGACTATCTCATTCCATCTGCCACACCATGTATTGCCATGCTAGCAGGCTCATGGAAATCGGCCGACACCATTAGCTGGAACGGGCTCCTTTGACGGGCAAAGGCCGCTTTGTTCTGGAGTTGTATCCGACTCTAGTGGGCAATCACCTGGAGCAGGGAGATAAAGTGTCTTTCATGCGCGCGTTTTTCCACTAGGCTTTCGGTTCCGCTAAACAGTGGCATCGTGAGCGACGTGAGCCCAGGCTGGCGTGTGGCACTGGCGAGTGTGCGTAGTTGAGCGCAGTTACTGGGTCGGAAGACTTAACGAGCACACTGGGCGGAAACTCGCTGGACGAGGCAGCTCAGGCGTTAGCTGCCTTGGCGAGCAGCCCGAAAGGAGGAGGTGGGGCACGGGGTCGTTCGGGGCGGCCGCAGGGTCGGCTCCGTGTGGGAACGTGCGTGCTCGCTGCCCGGATCAACACGGCAGGGAGTGTGGTGTCGATATAGCGGGGCGAGAGCCGCTCTCGCCTCCGGCGGCGGCGGCGGCGCGGATGTGTTCCAAGACCCGCCGCTTTTAGCCCCAACAACCCCTCCCTGCTGGGCGCGTGGGCGTCCGGAGGAGCGGGTTCGAAAAAGAGCGGGAAAGTGTCCGCGGCCTGGACGTCGTCGCCCACAGCAGCTCCTCCTCCTCCTCTGCTGGTGCCGGTTTCTATTTTGGCCGAGTGAACCCGGGGTGGGCGGCCGTCATCCGGGCGCGGGTGGACGACGGAGTAGCTGCGGGTCTCCTACGCACGGGCCGCCGCCGCTCCGCCGTTGTTGGCCCAGTAATGCCCGCCAGTGGGAGAAAAGATGCGCCGGACGTCGTTCGAATGAGGATCTCGTAGGGACGCGCTGCAGGAACCAGAGCGTGTTTGCCTTGTAGCGCCTGTCATAGTTGCTTGCTCTTTTTTTTCCTTGCATCCGTACATTCCAAGCCCCGCGAACCGTACGAACGTACCCGTTTGCTGCTCGAAAGTGACTTGTGTCCTGTCCGGCAGCTTAGGTGTTCTCTCGACTCGCCTACTGCGGAACGATGGTCATTTAGGGCCCCAACTTGCCTGCCAATCTCGCTTTGCCGCGCGCCTCGTGTACTACGCGTTGTCCGTGCCGGAGAGTCTCGGCACTGTTGAGTGGCGCGGTCGCTCGCGAGCTGGCCGCTTGCGTGCGGCGACGGGGTCAGTACTCTCGTGTGCCGGCGTAGGAGCGGTCCTCCCCCCTCTCCGCCGGGCTGTCAGGAGTGCAGCAGCAGCAGCAGCCCTGCGAGTCTCGGAACGCGTCTCCCACACGCCTTGCCGCCTCCGCTGGCCGACGGCGGCGACCGCAGAGCCCGCCCGTCTGTGTGTGCGTAACGAAGGCGAGAACGGCCGCCTGCCTTGCTTCGCGCGCTTTGTTACAGTTTCTGGCCGTGGCGCGTGTGTAGTAGGGTGTGTGACCCGCTGTTTTTTTTGCGGGCCATTTGTAGGGCCAGCCTCGCTTTTCTAGTGTCCAGCCTAGCCTGGAATGAGAAGAGGGGGAAGGCAAACTACAGTGTTGTCTAACTGGGCCTGTGAAAGGGGGATGAATCAGGGGGGGTATCAAGAAAGGAAGGCAGAGGGGAAGACCCCATCTAAACGAGAATGTTTCTGTGAGAAAAGCACAGTGACCATTTGTTATTTTTTTTTTCGTGAAACAAAATTCAAGAAACGCTATGCTTCAAATTCAAGTAAAACTGCCGCCCAACCGCCATTTCAACACACTCGACCGATTTTCCACGCAGTGCTGGTTGCAGCGACTTCCATACTTCGTGAAGGCGGCCCGAAGCCAAGGCTCTCTGCTGTCGCTTCACTGGCGTGTTTCTGAGTCAAATACTGTACGGCCCTGCAGTTTGAGGAGAGCTGTTTTGAAATGAAAGAAGAAAAAAAAAAACGTTCGACCCTATTAGCGAGTGGATGCGGTAGTCTCGGTATGCATTTTGTTGTTGTTTCGCAACGTGGAGCCGCGTCCTGCTCGGTTCGGTGCCCGCGTTATAAACCAGCTCGCGCCGCTCCCGTACGCAGCATTTGCAGTCGCGTATACGCAACACAACCCACACTGCACGCAGGCAAGGTGCAGCTTTTACTCGCGCTCGCGCACTGCTCCCTTCGCCGCGGTTTTCCGAGTACGGCCGTGCGGCCCACCCTCCGCCGGTGGGGGCAAGCGCCTTTGACCCTATCGCCGTGGAGGGAAGAAGCAGGCCTGCTCGTCTCGCTGGCGCCTCTGCGGTGGTGGTGTGTCTCCTTCTTGTCGCCGCGCCGCTAGCGCTGATGCGCTCCTCCGACGTCCTGTCGCTCTCTTCTTCTCGGGAGGGGAAAAAAAGAAGAAAGGAAGCGGCGGGACTGACGGACGAACGGCGCAAAAGAAAAATGGCGCCGGGGCGGAACGATTCTAGGAAAAGGGAGCGACGGCGAGAAGCCGGGTTCGGTCGACTCGCTGCTGCTGCTGCTCTGTGTCCACGCCCGCCGAGGGAGCGGAAGAGCGAAGGCTGGAGGAATCGAACAAGGTCGAGTCCTTGTTTGCCTCGCGGAGCGTACGTGGCTGCCTAGGTAGGAGGTTGCCGGCGTGATCCACGTGTGAACTCTGGAGAAGAGGAATTAGAAACGAACGAAGAGAAGGCGGCCTACTCGATAGGCGGCACGAGGGTTTCCGTGGGCATATACAGTCGAGCCCACTTATAACGGCCGCAGTTATAACGAATGAGGGCGATGCTGCCGCCAAAATATGCGACAATGCATTAGGGCAATGCAGCTGTGTCTCGGATACAGCGAACAGTCATGGCGGGGTAACTCGGCTAGAACGAACGAGGAGGCGCCGTAAGCTAGGCCGCACTAGGCCTGTGACTCAACCCTCCCTCGAAAAGTGCTTGGGGACCCAGAAACGAATTAGAAATAGGCCAGACGTTGCCGACGAAACGGAGCAGTTTGTCCAGGTACTACCGTTGAAAGCGCTTGCCTTGAAAGGCTCTGTTGAAGGACTCGGCAGGAAGAACGGCTATGACCGGCGTCAGTCTTTTGTCATTGGCTGCTCTCCTGCACGGTGGCGCTTTGGGAGCTCCGTTTTCGGAAGTCTAGGCCGAACGAGAAGACCTGGATAATGCGACAAGCGTGCTAGCAGGCGTAAGTTCCTGCGGCGCGATGAGCATTGTGCACGATTTGCTCGCCGAGTGGCTTGTTGAGCTCGACCGTGACATAGCGAAAAGAATGAGAGCTCCAGCTCGTGCTTGATAAGGTTCCTTTCTTAACCACGTGTTGCTTTCTCAAGCTGTGGTGACAACTTCCTACTCGCCACCAAATGCCACTTGCAAGATCCAGCCATCGGACATTGGTGTCATTCACGTGCTCGAGGTTGCTTCATCCATCTCATGCTGATTGTAATTCAAACACCAGATGGCGATGTTCCGTTTCGGATATCCTTGTTCGCCGCTGTGGAAATGATTAAGGCCATGTGAATGAGACTGACTGCAGAGTGCATCAAGATTTGCTTCCTTAAAGCATGCTTTATGGGGCAATTAGCGAGTGAGAACACTGCTGAAGATCCGCGTGATTAAAAGCGTACGGATTTACAACAACGCGTTGTCGATGCACAGATGGCCGGACATTATTTCGCCTTGGATGGCTTCGTCGGTGCTGATCATGACTCGGTCATCGCGAAGTCGTATACTCACGAACCCATCGTATGCGGAGTACGAGCACTGCCATACTGCAGAGAATCTGATGACGATAATGAGGAGGCCAGCCTGCATGCAGCTATATGCTGTGAACGCTTTAGCCAGTTATGTCCTGTTCTTGGGAAGCGTCTTGTTCAGGCGCTCGTAACGAGCTGTTGTAAGAAATAAACGCCAGCTTCGTTGCACTTCGTATTTCTGCCTGTAAAATGAGAAGTCCACTTACTGCGAACCTCGGATACAACGAATGCAATCCGCGCGGCCGTCAGGTTCGTTATAAGCGGGCTCGACTTTAGTGGAAATGTTTTTTATTTTTTTATTTTTTTAGCAGTCGCACCCAGAGTGGTCCGTGTTTGTGTCGGTAATTTCTTTTCTTATGACCGGTATGCTTGACATTATTCTGCGAACTAGTCTTTTCAGGATTGCTAGGAGGATACTAGCGCTGGCGGTGCAGTGATTTTTTTTTCGCCTTTATTAAATGGTCGCTTATATTATGGTTGACACTTCGGTATAGGCCGGTACACAACGTTCTGTGTAAAGCCACGACACCGAGAATAGCATTCTGGCGACTGACGTGGGGACAAGAGCTGTTTTGTACCCCTTTTGAACTTTTGACGTCGGCTGCTAGGGTTGCGGTAATGGCAGCAGGTTGTCATAAACGGCGCGGGTTTCGCTGTCATCCGTACAGTATGTGGGCGACGGTCTGCTCCAGCTGTTCCGGTCGGTCCTGTCAACTGACGAGGCGGTAGTCCTCCATCACGCGGCATTGTTGGACCCGGTAATGTTTCCGGCTGTATAGTTTCCGCTGCCACGGCACGTGATATTGCTGTCCTTGGGAGCACGTGCCGAATGCCTTATGTAGGGCGGTCTGTCGGGGCGCTGACTCATTAGGAAACTTTGCAGAACTTTCGCTTCTCGTCGTAGCCCTTCACTTGGCTCAGTTTGGTCGCTGAACTG
The DNA here is from genome assembly GCF_055824585.1 of Amblyomma mixtum. Classification (NCBI taxonomy): domain Eukaryota; kingdom Metazoa; phylum Arthropoda; class Arachnida; order Ixodida; family Ixodidae; genus Amblyomma; species Amblyomma mixtum. The sequence continues at coordinate 88,359,588 of NC_143016.1, forward strand.
CATGGTTCGAAAAGGTTAGAAAGAAAAAAAAAATGGCTGTGGCTCAACTCGGCTGAGCTGCGGGTTTTAGGGAACGAAGGGCAACCGAACCAGTGGCCGATGTCGACGCGGAGACGTTGGCAGCATCCGCTGCCCTTTTCCGCTTGAGGTGTTCTTGTTGCCTGTGCCGCTGCTTCTCCAGGCTTAGTATACCTTCCGTTCTTCATCGGTTTCATCAACTAGACGAGCCCGCTTTCGCGACGTGCAGTCTTTGTCAAAAGTAACCAGGCTGCATGGTCTGCTTATAGCTTGTATAGTGGAGCCCACGTGGGCATCCTAAAGACTAAAAGTTGTTGGAAAGTAAGAAGACCCCCATTCCTTACCTTTAACGACCATTTCAGCTTCAGGGAAGCTGTAAGGGCTCCACTGTACGAGCTAGAAGCAAAACATGCAGCCTGGTTACTTTTGACAAAGACTGTACATCTAGCGAACGCGGCTTCGTGGCCCTCTCTGTCGTAGGGATCGCTAGAAGCAGCCCGGCGCCTCCAATGCTGAGTCGAACAACTCGTCCCGGAGACCGGTTCTGGCTCCATACGTCTGCGGTGTCTAGGCGGCGACAGTGGCGGTCCCAGAGAGTGGTTTCAGGGGGCGGGGGGGGGGGGGGGGGGGGGGGGGGACAGACTTCTGTATATCAAGAAAGAAAAAAAATTGAAACAACGATTCCTTTATTTATTTTATTTACACAAAAAATTTGTGCGCTTTGTTGTTAACAATAAATGGCGAACGATTTTGAATGTTAACGTTTACGCGAGCAACATTCATTTCGATACCAGGGGAAACAAGTCGACGGCTGAGATATCCCGCCGCGGCATGTCCGCGAAGGTCAAAGCACCTGTCCCGACATTTCACCAGTGGGATTAGCAGCCGTCATTACTCAGTTCTGGGAAGTGATTTTGTTCCGCCCTCAGTCCCCTCCTTCAAGGCGGCTGGTCGGCGCTCCTTGTCAAGCCAAATAGGGATGATCCCCTCGCTGGCGGTCGCTGTGTCCCGTGGGGGGGGGGATAATGACATGAATGGGCTGCCTCCTTCCGCCCCGGCCAGGTTGCTGCCGCCACAACCACAGGTCAATGGCACCGCTGTCGCCGTGGTCGCCGCGCCGGAGGCATGGCAAGACAGCGGTGGGGGCATATGGCAGGAACACGATAGCTCGACAGTCACTACAAATTGCACTTGGTCTAACTACGAACGTGTAGAACGTGGAATTGTGGGAATTAAGACTACTTGACACATCACGGGCGAAAAAGCTTTTCAGTTCTACATCAAAAATTATGTCTCGCTCTATGAGAGCCCAAAAAACGGACGTTCGGGAGAATCTGCAAAGGCTTTTGCAGATTCTCCCGAACGTCCTAGGGGGTCCCCCCCCCCCCCCCCCACTCCCTAGGACCGCCAACTGGGCGGCGAGCGCTGGCCTTTATTAAGGCGTAGCCCTTCTTGCCTCATTGCCACTTCTTGGCTTCTTGGCCGCTCGTTGAGCCGTAATAGCTGCGACAAGTCACGTGTATGACGTCACAGTCACGCCTGCGGTCCTCCGGTTAGAGGTCAAATCCAGGCGTCATTTGACCTTCAGCTTGCATGCGAAAAGTGGAGCTTTTCGCTCCAAAAAGTGGATTTTCAATCGCGTAATCTCGCGATTGAGAAGTTCGAGCTGCTGCTGCCAGGAAGGAAGCTCCGCCAGCAGTCAGCTGACGTTCAGTGGTCGCTTTCTTCGTGTGTTTGCTGTTCTTTCCGTCTTTCACGCGTTGGCGCTCAGGGACAGAGGAGGAGCTTTTGCTGTAATTTATGATCTTTTCACTGCTCACTGCATGCAAATATACGGGTGCCGTGGAGAGGGCATTGATAAGCCTTGATACCTCGTCTGTCAGTAGCTTTGCTTTACAAAGCGAGCGCTCCCCCCACCCCCTTTTTTTTTCTCCCGTTATCTTATCGTGTGTGCAACAGTGGGCAATCTGCCGATAGCACAGTCACCGGGCACGGTGTTTTATTGATTTATTTACTGCTTTGGGAGCGAGCGGGGAGCTCCGGCGTGCATACATATATCGGGCCGGTTGTGAATCAAACCAGGGACGGGGGCGGCACAGAGGGGAACCCTGTGCTCGCTGCATGGTAACCTGCGCGAGCGGGGTGTTTGCTGTGCGTATAGTGCACTCCATCACGTGGATCGGGCGTCAATAGCCGTGCCTTCGACCGAATATATACGCGTCGTAAATCACCGATGGCCCCATCATCCTTAAACCGTCATTTACTAGCGCCGTTTCTTTATAGGCTCCCGGTTCTTTTGCGCCTGTCCCGTTTGTTGCCCCGCTTGCTCGGGATTTTGGAGCGGCCTGCACTCCTGCACTTCGTAAGCAAGCTCGAGACGGGTTATTAATTACTGTTATTAAGTTTTTGCTCCCGCTGTAAAAAGTTTACGGGATGCACTACTATCGAAAAAGCCGAGCTTCAAATCTGTCTTAGCAATCAGCGTGGAATGAACTTGTGAATCGAAATTCTAAAGATGCTAATTACGCATTGCACCATTAAAAGCCAAGCGATGCAGCTGCTTATATGGAAGCAAGTAAACTTCCATCCTTGGTTGGCCTGCGATGGGACGTTGCAGACGACTAAGCAAGTGGACTCAAGATAATCGCTTTATCGCGAACTTTTGCCGCTTTTTAAGCGAGGCTTGTTTGCACTCCTTTTTATAACTTTCTTTCCTTTTTCATTATGCCTAATGGCAAACAGCTCGAATTAAAAAAAAAAGTAAACTTCGTAGCCCTTAGTCGTATTGCGTGAACTTGAGACACGAACAGTGTACGTGACAGATGACATATATACAGGCCAGGGCCACCGAAGTCGACGGCTGCACGGAGGGGGAACCGTCGAATTCAGAGTGCAAGTGCAGTGGTTATACACTTCGTTGTAAGCTGCATTTTGTTGTATCTGTTATTTATCAGTAATGTTATTTACCAGTATTTACCTATTATTTACCAGTAATTTATTTACCAGTAATGAACGTGCCCGTGGTAATGCTTGGAGCTCTGCTCGTAGAAAAAATTGCTACCCTAATCAAATGAGTAACTCAAGTTAAATGAGATAGCCACCAGACAAAAACTGAAGTGGAAGCTTACTTCTAAGAACTAGGTTGGCATGTTATCGTTTGGTCGCGGCCGCTCAATGGAAATGCCTTGATTGGGTTGTCCGGTTGTCACGCTGCGTCCAGCGTGAGGAATGCGGCATCAAGTGGTCTGCGTGTTGATGGGAGCGATAGAACTGCCGCTCATTGCCGCTGTAGCCAAAACATACTTTTTCGTGGCGCCCATTCACGGTTTTGCGTCAGTATCCTACATGCGTTTCATTAACCTAATTAACCGACCAACTAGTGAAGAAACGGTGCTTAACTGGAATACGGCGAGGAGATGATGCTTCCCGGTCGGCAGTGGCGTGTAAGCAAGCGGAGCGACACCTCAACGTGCACAACTGGGCTGCTTATCCTACACTACCATCGTCGCATATCATGCTCCTGGCTTCCCTACTTAGGCAATTTTCAACTTTCAGTGAGTTTAACCTGCACTCAGCAGCGAGCTATAGCTATAGCTATCTATGCCTTTTAGCAGAAATACTAACCTTTTTCGGTTAAAACCGAATTTGGAAAAGGGAATTCGGCTTGCTTCTATCGCTTTTTTTTTTTTATCTTTCGGCTTAAACCGAAAAGTCCAACCCCTGTAGGCGTGTGTAACAGCCGATTCCCTCGCACCGTCGTCCGCCGCGATCGGGTCGCGTGGCCCCCATTACAGAAGGAAACGGGCCGCGCCGCGCCCACGGAGCAATAGGTGCCGTGTCGGCCCCTTTGCCGGCGGATGCCGCTCGGGTGGCCCACAATTGAGCGACGGCGGGGCATGCGGCATATATGTATAATGCGCGCCGGCGTCACGGTGGACTGTGACAGCGGCGGCGGGATAGGACGACCGAGCCGCGTGTTCGGGCGCTTGTCGCCGGTGGAAGGGCGTCGGGCGCACTCTCTTCTTCCGGCCGCGTGGGAGGTTTCCCCGGCGGGAAGCCGCCTCCTCCACCCCCCACCCCCTTGTGGCTCCGTTGCCGAGAGAAGCGCAGTTCCCGGGAATATCGCTCCTCTCGGCCTCGCTGCATCCGGGAAATTCGGATGGCGCGCTCTGCAGGGCCGGGGAGCCGCACCTCCCCCTCCACTACGACACACACACAGGCACTAACAACGCCCTTCCCGAGGCGCGATGCCCTTGTGTGTGTGTGGCGCGGTTACTCTGTCCGACGATCGCACTGTCACAAACGCGCAGCGCTGATTGGCTGTCAGTTCACCTATGACAGGAAAACCGGTAGTAGTAACAGTCAACTTTCGGCTCAGGGCAGGATTGTTTATTGGTTTATTGGGGTTTTAACGTCCCGAAGCAACTCAGGCTATGAGGGACGCCGTAGTGAAGGGCTCCGGATAATTTCAACCACCTGGGGTTTAACGCGCACTGACATCGCACAGCACACGGGCCTCTAGAATTTCGCCTTCAAGGCGGGATTGTGACGAATGCGCGCGTGTGGAAGATGGGATGTGTTTTGGGATGCTAACACACTTCGCTAACGCTAACGCTGCGGACGTGCAAGTTCTCGCTGCGTTTTTTCCGTGATTCTTTTGTGGGAGCTTACTTTGAGCTCAGCTGAAGATCTGCGCTAATAAGGTTTTCTTCTTCTTCTTACACTTCATTTGTGAAACAGTTGTGAACTTTGGGGGGGGCTGGTCGGTCATTTAAACGGTAGAAAAAGCGAACAAGATGGAGATACGGGAAAACACGGCTCAAAGGCGACACCGCTGTGTTTTTCACTATTTGAAGCTCACGTTTGATTTGGTAGCACTTAAGCCTACTTTACGGCCTCTCGTTTATCCCCTTATCGCTTTGCTCTGCTATTGTCGGTGTCGTTCGATCGTAAACTTCCGCTGTGATGGCTTTTAGTGCCGCATTCGTGGTGGCTGAATGCGCTTCGCGCTATAGGTTCTTTCCTCGGTGCCGATTGGCATCGGGTCAGTGGCAGTGCTTCGGTTTGCCGCATGGCTCGCATTCTATGAGAATGCCTGGCATCTTCTCGTCTGTGATCGCCGTTCGATAAGACAAGGAACCGCTGGCATCAGTGGTTTAGGAACTCGCGACTGTTGTCTGATGTCAGGTTGAGAATCCGTTCCGTTTAGTGTGAGCGCTCGGCGACTGAGAAAAAAAAAGGGAAGTGCGTCGTGTCTGGCTGAACATATTTACGTTAAGTCTTCAGTTTTACCGGACTTCTTGTTGTTGGCCTCTTCTGATATAGCGCATACCAAAGAGGGCAGATTGGCGAGGGTTTGGTGGTGACTGCTGAAGAAAACGGCTGTTGAGTATAAAACAACAAAAAAAGAACATTGCGTGCGTATGTGCGCATAATTTAAACCAGATGTTGAAAAAAAGATATATTCTTGAATTAGTTTGAAAGAACAGTGACTGAAATTGAAACAGTTTCAACGGCGTTTGGCAAGGAAAGTGCATAGGTTTCAATGATCGAGTCGGGAGGATAAAAACTTGATTCAGCGTGAACTCATGTGCATATTATCTCTGTGTTGCTTTGTTTGCGTGATTCTATTATTTCGCTTACGTCGGCACTCTCAAGCCATTCAGTGGTCGTAGTCTCAACAGATTCGACCTTTATTCAGCAAAAAGTTCGAGCGCTTTCTTGAGAGATCAGAATGGGCGACTCTACTTTTGTCGGCTCCTTTCAATCAGAGTTGCTGAGCGTAGCTTGGGAAGAGAGGCCGGTTAGTCCATAGCATTGCTATAAAAGGTACAACTCATGCCGGCTGATTAGTAAGGGGCGGATTTGTGGATCATACATGCAGGGAGTGGTTGGGGGGGGGGGGGGGGGTGTTACATTTAAACCACGTATTTCTTCGACTTTTTCTCGTACAAAAAAAAGGGGGGGGGGGGGGATTCAGCATGGTTTTCCTGTGTAAAATTTTTCGCTTTGAAAAGTTTAGGCCGGGGGCATATATAGCATATATCCTTCGTGAAATTGGTTCGTAACTTCATATCCACCTTTCACTTCGCGAAGCAAAAGTGATATATCCCCGCGCGTAAGGTAGCGTCAGTACCCGCCTATCGCGCGATTTGCACATGCCTGCTTCCAGGCTTTAATACAGGCGACTTCCTTCACATTGCTCCGAGCTGCGCACCCTATATAGAGCAAGCTGTTGGGCGAATTGGTGACGATCTTTCTTAATTACAGCGCGAAAGACAGGACAAGAGAGGACTACAGAACACAGCGCTGTGCTCTGTCGTCCTCTCTAGACCTGTCTTTCGCGCTGTAACTACACTCTTAGAACTAAAGGAGTGCAGAGGAGTGCCCAGAACACACTTTGAAGGAGTATTCGCTTGTCCCATATTCCACTCCTTTTTCCAGAATAAAATTACTCCCTCTGGACAAAGAGTGATCCAACACCTACTCAAGGAGTACTGTACTACTCCTGCAATAGAGTACAGGCACTCCTCCGAGGGAGTAAAGCTACCACATTGAAACAGCATCCTACTACTCTTTCAGGTAGAGTTCCAGGACTCTGTTTGTTAGAGTGACTATACTCCTTCAAGGAGTATCAGCCCAGATCTTATTTTACTCCTTCAAAAGGTGTTTCACGTGTTTTCAATGTATCGTACTAATTTTCTTATTTCACATATTCTTCAGAGCAAGTTGGTCATATGTTTTGCAGAATCCACCTGCGCTACGTCTACAAAAGAGTAATGAGCAAAAGGGATTATAATCTTTGAGTAGAATAATTTTTGCTCATACAACTACTTTATGGCTACACTACAGTTTGCACATTAGTATGGTGCTCTGTCTGCGTTGGGAATAACAATGGTTCAAGAAATAATGACACAAATGTACAACACTGATAACTTTTATTTCTCAAGTCATTGCTGTGATTGCTGTGGCTGCCCAAAACACGCTCGGGAGGCGCTCGCTAGGATCAAGCCCCATTAGTGTCTCAAGCAGCAGACAAGCCCGCTTTGTTTTTGGGGTGTACTTGACATTAAATGCCAAGAACACTGCCAAAAGCAAAGTAAACCCATCTACCAAATCCACCGCAGTGAGCTGTAAGCGCTCAAAAGAAACTAAGATGCTGGATGATGCCGTAGCTTGCTCGGCTGAGTGAAGGAGCTTTAGCTTGAGTGCATTTCACCGGGTGCCTGCAAACATGAATAAAAATAATGCAAGTAAGAGTCAATTCCAATGCCCTTTTCATACTATCCTGCATATAACCCCATGAAAAAAAAGAAAGAATACAACTAGAATGTACTGATCGTGTGTGTCATGTCGCCACTAGTGTGTACCTATATTGTGACCAAGTGCAGACACCTTTCATTGCAAACCTTCATTCAGAGCTACAATTTTATGAAGCCCAATACAATTATCACTATGCTAGTCCTTTCAAAAGCTGTGTGCATGTAAAACAAGCACATATTTACCAAATGAAAATTTTAACATGAGCAAGCTCTTCTGCAAGTATCATGATCAGCCTGACTACGCCCACTGCAAGGCAAAGGCCTCTCCCATGTTCTCCAATTAACCCTGTCCTTCGCCAGCTATGTCCACCGTGTTCCTGCAAACCTTCGCCCATGGAACATTTTGCTGCTTCCTGCTACGCCTGCCTTCTCTTGGAATCCACTCCGTTACCCTTAAGGACCAGCGATTATCTTGCCTTCGTCTTACATGCCCTGCCCAAGCACCCTTCTTTCTCCTGATTTCGACTAGGATGTCTTCAACCCGCGTTTGTTCCCTCACCCACTCCGCCCGCTTCCGATCTCTTAACGTTACGCCTATCATTTCTATTTCCATAGCTCGTTGCGTTGTCCTTAACTTAAGCTGAACCCTCTTTGTTAGCCTCCACGTTTCTGCCCCATAGGTGAATACCGGTAGGATACAGCTGTTGTATACTTTTCTCTTGAGGGGTATTGAAAAACTGCCATTCATGATCTGAGAGAACCTGCCATATGCACTCCACCCCATTCATATTCCTCTAGTTATTACTCTTCATGATCCGGATCAGCGGTCACTACCTGCTCTAAGTAAATGTATTCCCTTATCACCTGCAGTCATTTCTAAAACCACACCTATTGTGTTTGACGATTTCTTGTCACATAATACATTGTGCAGTTTAAAATATAGGGTAACCTTGAATCGGGAAAACACTTAAACCAACCAATGACAGTTTTCTTGCTGAAGAGAAATGGCTGTTGCAATTCCTGTTTCTCAGCTACCATTAACTGAATTTCATGCTCTAAAATAGTGAAGGAAAAATTCAAAATTTTTCATCTCAAAGAGGCAGACAACAAATTTCAGTTTGGTTTGGGTTGGTTTTTGGGGTTTAACGTCCCAAAGCGACCCAGGCTATGAGAGACGCCGTAGTGAAGGGCTCCGGAAATTCCGACCACCTGGGGTTCTTTAACGTGCACTGGCATCGCACAGTACACGGGCCTCTAGAATTTCTCCTCCAAAGAAATTCCAGCCGCCGCGGCCGGGATCGAACCCGTGTCTTTTGGGTCAGCAGCCGAGCAAATTTCAGTTGCACATTTTTTTTTTGTTTTTAATGATGCATAAGGCATTACTATGCACGGATAACCACACAGTATTCGCCTATGACTGCTAAATAATTTGTAATTAAATATCTTCTTTCTCCTGCTTCACTTTTAAAAACTGAGCAATGGCAATGGCATCAAAGGTCAGTATAAGCCAGGGGAGGCATGAGGAAAACTGCAATATAATTGCGGCTTCGTCATTCATTGTGATTCCGACTCTTAAGGCAGGCTGGCTTTAGCATTGTAACTAATTAAAACGATGAAGTAGCGATATCGTAGCTTTTTTGTGCCTTCCATAACCTATACTGAACATTGATGTCATAGCAATTGCTATGCTATTGAAACAGGGAAGAAAAGAAATCTGGTTGTAATTATTTAGCGATTGGAGACGAATACTATGCAACAATTCTATGTATACGAATGCCCAGCACGTCACTACAAAGAACACACATAACCAAAAATTTGGTGTTTATACTCATTTAAGGTAATACTACTTCCCACGCAAGAACACGACAGCCATGTGTAAACTTTTTAATTTCATAGTAATAAAATCTATCCAACGACAAGTTAGGCGCAGCATGCCTGCTCTTTATAAATATGCAATACTGACAATGTTTGACACTAGCATTTGGCATGAACGAGATAACTGTGATTACTTCGCACATTACGTGCCAGTCCATACTATTATGCACAATTTAGATTTGCAAATGTAATGTGTAATTCTCTATGACTGCCACGTTAGTGCACTGCAAACCAATGAAGTTGTCTTGCATTTGCAATGTTCTCACTACTTTTATGCAACACTGATCACTTCAGTATATCTGCATTGTTCTGTTAGACGGCCACGGGATAGCTAGAATTAAGGCTATTTTATGTGATGGAAACCATTAACTAGACAACAAAGAAGAAAAGCCTCAACTACTGTCCTGGTGCTGGGACGTCTAATAAGAGCTCAGAAAGACTCGGTTTCAATACGCCAAACCCTCCGCATAACATTACCCTGTGCGAAAATACCCCACCCCACCCTAGCTTAATTTCTGTCCACATGCACCAAGGCTCACTGCACCTGTTATAAATATTGCCCTAAATATTGCAATCAAGCTGCCCGTGTATGCATAGGCTATCTGTGCATCGAGAAAGAAAGAAGTTGTTAGGAATGTTTCACACCAAAAACAGAAAAAAAGGCAGCCTGTTTCTCAGAAACAGCTAAGAGCATGAAATGGTGTGTCCAAAAAGATTAGGCTGCTTTGTACTTATTTATGACAACGAGAACTGTCAGAGCTGCGCTTTCAAAAATTCAGGAGCTTTGTGCACAAACGTAGCTTCCGTATGCACGTCTTGCAGCACCAACGCTTCCGAATTGAAACGACCGATGAATATGCACAGGAAAAAGCAAATAGAGAGCGCTTGAATTTAAAAGAAAAGCTACCTTGCACAATCAGAAATTTCACGACAGAACCTTCCAAACAGTGACGTGTACTGGTTGCGGTATACCGAATATATACCTAGCAAATAAGTGTGCGCTTTGTTAACGAGCGGGATTCTGTGGCGGCAATGCTACAGCTCCAATTCCGAAAACCTAATGCTGCAAAAATTGAGTTTGCAAAATACGTGCGAATGCACGATACACTTTTGCACGCATTTAGAACTTTCAGTTGTGAAACACAGACAACGAATCTTGTGTATGAGTCTTCCTTGGCTGGTAAAAAAATTCTATAAGTCTCCAGTTTGCCTGTGTACTCCACAAATTCTAGGATCCCTGTCCGCTACATGTCAAATTTCACTGAAGCGAAAGTAATACAACCGACAGCTGATGATCTGCTAGGGCAACAGGATTTCAAAAGTTTGAGAAGGGCAGTGGGAGTCCAATCCAGGTGGAGTAGTGAAATTTGACTAGTAACAGACAGGGATCCTCCAATCTGTGGAGGACACCGGCAAATTGGAGACTTACGGCGGAATTTTTTTACCCGCCAAGGAACACGCATACACAAGAGAACCACAGAGGACTACGGCTTTTACCAGCCCTTGTCCTGTGCGGTTCTCTCTTGTGTATGCGTCTTTTTTGGCTGGTAAAAAAATTCTTCCATAAGTCTCCAATTTGCCTGTGTCCTCAACAAACCGCAGGATCCCTGTCCACTACTAGTCAAATATTTCAACTCCACCTGGCTTGGACTCCCACCGCCCTTCTCTGTGGAGAAAGGGTGACAGCAGCTGGCAAAGGACAAGGTTAACTGCAGATCAACTGGGGAAGCATTATCCTGCACTGATTTTGACGGCAGGTTCACAAGACAAACAAAATCAACTCGAGGAGCGGGGTGCACATCATGCGACTGAATGTCAATGGCCAGTGAAAATGGCACCAGCACTGTGGAATGCACATGCAGAAAACGAGACGCATTTTTTTGTCAACTTTGAGTAGCAGTCTACTGCAATTTTAAAGAGCAAAGCTCTCAAGTATGGCAACACTGGCACTTTTTGTTTTACTGAAAATAGGAAATCAGGAAAATAGGAAAGGCAGGAGTCCAGTGGATGATGGAGGTAAATAAGAAAGATAGGAATGCTGCAAAGAGGTTTTGGGAGCACATAAGGCTACAAAGGAAGAGAACAGAGGGCATCCAACACACTCTGACCACACAGGATGGAAAAAGGGTAGAGGGAGAGGAAGCACAGGAATTTATCAGACAAACAATTGAAGCAGCATTTGCAGAGCCTGTGGCGGATGGTCTAGGGGAGAGCAGGGACAGCAATGGGGCAGAGGAGGAAGAGCCTAGGGAGAGAACAGCAGGGGACTGGGACAGAATAGAAGGCAAGGTTCCCATCGGAACAGCGACAGGACCAGACGGCATACCTATGAGATTAATTACCAATACTAGGCAAAAAAAGCAAACTGAAATTACGACAGATCATTGAAAAAGTGGTAGAGGGAGGAGACGTTCCAAAAGACTGGAAAGTGAGCAGGATGAGACTAATATACAAAGGCAAGGGAAACAGGGACAACATTAAATCCTACCGACCAATTACGGTCACATCAGTTATTTACAGACTAGCAATGCAGATGGTGAAAATGAGAATGGAAGAATGGGCAGAGCGTGAGGAGATCTTGGGAGAGTTGCAGAACGGTTTCCGAAGGGACAGACGGTTGGAGGACAATCTATTTGTCATAACGCAGTGTATAGAGATAGCTGAGGCAAGTCGGAGGCCTCTATGGATGGCATTTTTAGACATTAAGGGGGCATATCACAATGTGAATCAGGAAAAACTTTGGGACCAATTGAAGGGATATGGCGCTGATAGAAATCTGGTTGAATATCTACAACGTATATATTCAGACAATGAGGTCGTGGTAACCTGGGAGGGAGAAACCACAAAACCAGCTAAAATTAAGAGAGGGTTAAGGCAGGGCTGCCCACTGTCACCTCTACTTTTCATGGTATATGTGAGCCAAATGGAAAAGAGGTTGGAAGAGTGTAGGGTAGGAGTTGATGTGAGTTATATGCAGGATGGTCAGAGGGTAAACCAAGTGTTGGCTGGACTAATGTATGCGGATGACATTGTTCTACTAGCAGACAAGCGAGATAAGCTGCAGGAACTAGTTAAAATCTGTGGTGAGGAGGGCAACAAGCTAGGACTCCAGTTCAGTAGAGAGAAGTCAGGGATAATGGTCTATAATGATGAGAAGGGAGACCCACTAGAAATACAAGACACTATGATAGACCATGTGAGTACGTATAAGTATCTAGGTGTATGGCTAAGTGAAGGAAAAAAATATCTGGAAGAGCATGAGAGGATTCTGAAGGATAAAGGAAAAAGGAATTCAGACATTATGAAGCATAGACCACTATGGAACTATAATAGGTATGAGGTGGTTAGAGGGGTATGGAAGGGAATCATGGTACCGGGCCTCACATTTGGAAATGCAGTCCTGTGCATGAAATCAGAAGTACAGTCAGGGCTAGAGGTCAGACAAAGAAGTGTAGGAAGGCTAGCCTTGGGAGCCCATGGGAACACTCCGAATGAGGGAGTCCAGGGAGATATGGGTTGGGCGTCGTTCGAGGTTCGGAAGGCCATCAGCAAACTGAAATATGATCAGAGACTAACTCAAATGGAGGAAACAAGGTGGGCAAAAAAGGTGCACAAGTATCTGTACATGAAAAGTATTAACACAAAATGGACTAATAGAACCCGAAAGCTAAGAACGAAGTATTTACGGGTGAGGGATGGGACGCAACAAAAGACTAACGTGAGAGTGGAGGTAAAGGAGTCGGAAAGAAAGATGTGGAAAGACAGAATGCAGGAAAAATCGGCACTAGGCATATATAGGACACGAAAACAGGACATCAAAAAAGAGCGATTATTCGATAATTCGCGGGGCAGTTCACTGCTTTTTGAGGCTAGGACAGGGACTCTGAGAACAAAAACATATAGGCCCAAATTTGAAGAAGTGGATATTTTGTGCTCTGCATGTAAAACGGAAACGGAGACCATAGAACACTTGGTTCTGAGGTGCGCAGAACTCCGCCCAGCCCTCCCAGAGGGGACAGCAACGACCATAGAGATAGCGCTGGGATTTACTGGGGAGGACGGGCGAGTGGATGGGAAAAGCGTGACATTGACGAAGGGGAGGTTGGAGGATTGGTGGCGGAAATCAAGGGAGGCGTGAATTTCGAGGGTAAAAGGATAGACAGATTAGATATTGTAAGAGCGAAAGGGAAAATAAAATTAAATTAACAATGGGGGAAGTATAGGCTAGGTGGCGAAAGCTACCGCCCGGTACAAAGGGTAAAGCCATTATCATCCATCCACTGGGGTGAGGGTCGTCGTGAGGGTTGAAGTCCATATTTCTTTTCCATCCACTGTGTTAATTGCGAGCTATGTTTACCTAATAGGGGCTGGGCATCTAACATCACCGTTATTTCTTTGCAGCAGTTAAAACAATACAGCATACATTTTATAACATGCTTAACGAATTTTTGGGAGCAGCATGCTTTTACCCTTCTACTATTTGTTGCTACTGAATCAGTTTGGCGTTGACAAAAGATCTGTAATAAGGAGTAATTACTCATTGACATCCACTCGAGCACAGCCAAATGGCTACAAAGGAAAGCTATACAGCTTTCACAGAAACTTCGTAGTTAAAGAAAGATTCGTCCTGGTCCGGTGTTCGAACTCAGAACCACCACTTCACTGGAGCAGTCGCTCTATCAATTTGTCCAACCTGGACGGCAAGCTTATGGTAGGGCGAGAGCGAAGTGATCAATAACTCGAGTGGGAACTGTGTTGGTCCAATGTTTTAGGACCCCTAAAACATTGGACAAACTCAGTTCCCGCTTCATGTTACAATACTGAGTGACATTTTGGTCTATACACCAGAAATACCGGTAAAGCATCATGATAGAACACAATGTTTTTTAAAGGGATAAAGGAATATGTTCGCCCTTTCAGAGGGCACATATGCATAAGAGGCAACATGTGTGAAATAGTCTCTGCACCTGAAGCAGTGTAAATTCCATTATGTTAACAGCAGCAGTCAAAAGTTCATGAGCGACTATTTCATACAGATCATGTAATTACATTCATGTAATTCAGGATCAGATTCATGTGATTATACAGGGAGGTACTGCTGCTAAGTGCACATAGAGCTCTGCATGCATTTCTAAACCCGGCTGTGAGCCTATGTCTACGAAATTTTTCTAAATAGGCAGGTAAGGTATGCATCACTGGAAAACAATACCTACCACAAACAGCTGAGGAGAGATAGCACAGCCAAAAGCTGGAAGCACGAATGGCCCAGTAGATACTGGCAGCTGGCAACTGCAAATAAATATGTCAGAGCAACTGTTGTCAGTGGCCGTAACAATGTCATGAATGACAAGAGAAGAAATTGTCTACTGCTTCATAAATTAGAATAAGGTGGTAACATAGCAACACAAAAAGCAATGAGAGGGCCCATGACAAAAGAAATGAACAGATTGTATGTGATGCACCGATATACATTTTTTCAGTAGATTTACATGACTGTCACACCCGCATAGAAAGATGAGCAGGCTGGAATACCACTATTTTTATGCATGATGAAAAGAGCGTAACTATTCGAATATAGCATGCACAGGATTTTATTACTACTAGGGTGATTTGCAGCAGCACCGAAGGTATTTTTAAATTGAACGTAGCGACCAGTAGACCCGTCTGCTTTGCACAAATGATGACAGGATGGAAAAGGCATGCATTCATTAGCAAGAAGCACGATATCTCACATCACAGCATGAAACGAAAATTGATATTGCATTTAACAAATCTGCACAGAAATAAAAACTGCCTAGTGGCAATGCAAGTAAGAGCAAGGGAAAAAAATACCGAAGAAAACTGGTGAGTGTGGTGCAGGGAGGTCTGTGGGTAGGGTCTCGTGCCTGGGAATAGTTCCGAGCGCGGAGAATCGCCGGCAGCACAGCTGGTGGCAGTCAACCAAGAATAAATAAGAGAAAGTGAAAATCAATAACAAACCATCACCGATATAGCGAACGACTTGAAAGCGGGCCGCACAAACGAGGGATATAGCAAAAAGCTTGAAATCCTAAATAAGTGCGCAGTTGCATCCCAAACAGTTCTCAAGATCTGAAGGCGAGGAAGCATCGACACCTACACCTCAGGGCAGACGCAAGAACGATCTAACTTTGACATAATACTGTGTCAAATTCTGTTCCATGGGGAAGCACAGATAAAAATTTACAAATGACTAGGCAAGGGATATGCCCCAGCCTTTTACACGCGATCATTGTCCCCGAAAAAATTGTATGACAAATATTAAGGCGTAAGCACTAATCCCACGAGTACACACACTGAGCACTGTCTGTTGGCAGCTGGCCTAGCGCGAGTGCTCTGTCGCGCGGCACTGCCGCTCATCGTCATCTTCTAAGTAGCACAAATCAATCCGACGGGCACCAGCCGCGAGGCAACTCGACCGTTGTCAGTTCCCTTGTCTGTCCGCAGCTGGCCTAGCAAGAGCGCTCTCTAACGTGGCACTGCACGCTCATCATCCTCTCCTATGTAGCACAAATCTGTGCTATTGGAATGTAGTAAACATTTTCTGTTGTTTTTCGCAGCGCTAGCAAGCGACCGCATAACTCTGTTGTGATAACTGGTGGCATTTTTATTTACCGCGGCACCCGAGTACTAAACGCAGATAGAGACTATGGAGCAACAGTTGCCATGCGGCCTATACGCCCGTTCTTTTCTGGTAAAGGCCGATTCACACGATTTTCCGTTCGCCCGCTGCCGCGGCCGACAGCGCGCCTCTCAATGTGGTGACGCATGAATACGTAGTGCGCGGGCCGCGGGCGAACGGACCGTCGTGTGAATCGGCGTTAACGCATTATAGCTGAGGCAACCGCACGCAGACTGCCTGCACTGCCATCCCTATATAGGCGCACACTAATAACGCGTGCGAATAGAGATCAGAAGTAAAGAAACGTACACGGGACTCACCGTTCAGACGGCTCATCAAGGCTTAGCAAAACCGCACATTCTTCTTCGTTGCCTCTCCAGATGACAAGAAGTCGTAGCGCTACCTTTCTTCAGGGCTTTACCCGTTCAAAATCACCAGTGTTGACAGGGCGTAATTCTCGTCGTTGGTTTCCAAAACACACTTGTGTTCTTCATACACGTCCACCGCACGAGCACTCAAAACAATGCTACGAAAACCCAAATAACACAAAACGTGACGACGGCTGCTTCGTTGAAAAAACCTACAAATGCGCTTTTTTTATTACTAATATTTGAATTGTGTTCGCAACAAAAACAAATTATATTTTTTCATTTTATTTCTTTATTAAATGCGAATACCAAAGCGCTTTTAGATACTTTTGCTGACATGTCGTTTGTAGAAGCTGCGATCCTGTGATCCCATCCCCGGGTGTCCTAGCAGACGACGGCGCAGACGACGCTGTTGACGGAATGCAATTTCGATTGACGGCAGCGAAAATCCCTTAAATGCGACAAAAAAGGCAAAGAAACGCACCGTATCGCAAACTGGTCTATATCAAGGATATGTTCGACGCGAGCAGTAGGACAAAGAGCAGCTGCGATGCATTACTCTACGCGACACTGGCATGGTCGACGGAGATCTACATGAAACAGAGCTTAAATGTGACCCGTACAAGCGGATTACTGTGATATCAACTGCGTTACGGAACTACGACGATACTTGCTTCACACTTTAGCTTATATGCAACAGCGGCCCGCACTCGCCGCATCCTGTTCGAGTGTACTTTCACTAGCAAGAGCCCACATGCATGGAAGCCGACAGAAGCAACTGTCTTTTCGAGTTCAGATTGTTCCGAGAAATACGAGCAGCTTACTTTAGCACGTACTCGAATTCAAGTTCTCAGCCTGTGTGTCACGTACGGTGACGATGGCGTCGAGGACGAGCTTAAGAATCGCCTTAACGTGGCCGCAACGCAGCCGGTATCCCAAGCATTCGTGCGCTAATTGTTGTTCACCTGTACTGCGAACGTGCGCTCAGTCGCAGGCCAGCCGCTAGCTGCTCGATTTGCCAGCCTTGCGAGTACAATTCGCAAGTTTCTGAGCCAATCTTTGAGCGAGCCGAGCTTTCAGCTATGACGCTGCTCGCGAGCGCGCCGCGCGACGAGCTTCGGCCTGCTCCCTGGCTGCCGTATTCGTAGCTAAGCCTAGGAGGTTTCACTTCGATGCCAGAGCTGAGAGCGCTTTGAAACTGGCTAGCGCTGAGGTGCTACTCTTTGCATTGTAAGTACGTTTTATTGTGAACTATGTCTCGTAGTGAAATAAAGATATGTTCGGGTCCACCCGAACGGTGATGATGGCGTCGAGGACGAGCTTAAGAATCGCCGCAACGCCGCCGATATTCCATGCATACATGTGTGCTAAATTTGTTCACCTGTGCTGCAAACATGGGCATAAAGGCTCGCTCAATCGCAGGCCAGTCGCTGCTCGATTTTCCAGCCTTGCGTGCGCGATTCGCAAGCTACGGAGTGAATCATTGAGCGAGCCGAGCTTTCGGCAACGACGGCGCCCGCGATCGCGCCGGGCGACGAACTGTGCGCTGCTCGCTGGCTGCCCTTGTCGTCGCTAAACCTAGCCGATTTCACATAGATGCTGTAGCTGAATGCGCTTCGAAACTGGCCAGCACTTAGGTGCTACCCTCGGCACCGTTTTACTCTGAACCCCGCGTCATAGGGAAATAAATATATGCTCGGTTTCCGCGACCCCTTCAGGAGCGGAGCTATAGCAGAGGCCAGGCGAACTCCAGAGCAGCAGCAAAGCGGCTATGGGAGGAAATTTGTATGGCTGTTATCGCTTCTACCAACAACTCGACATTGGCTAATGATACTCTATCCCAGAGCTTTGGTCGTGAACAAACAATACCAGTGCATTTTTCTGACGCCGGCATCCAGGCTGGCAGGCCGGCCCCGAGAAGCTAGCGCGCCCTTACGATTGTATGGCCGTAAGGGCGGAGGAGTAAAACAAGCACTGAACTCCCTAGGGGTATGCAGGAGTGGAAATGCCATTTTACTCTTTTGTCAAGAGGAGTGAACAGGACCTTTCACTCTTTCTCGTTTGTAGAGGGAGTAGATTGAGGCCTGCAGGAGTAGCGAGGCTCTTTTACTCTTAATGCAGGAGTAGCAGTTCTTAGAGTGTATAATGGAAGCACCCTACAGCCCACCGTCACCGAGGCCCGGATGATTCGACTCCCTCGAAACGGAGACCCTGCATCTCCTTGTTGGCGCGTCGCGCACTGCGCCCTAGCTGGCTGGTGCGTCCCGGGCACCGGATGGCGCCTTTCGCTGTTGGGAGGAACGGCGGAAGGGGCCAAGGTTTATTTAGTCTGCCTTATTTTCGGGGGTGAGGAGGGAGAGGGTGTTTTTTTTTCTCTTCCTCTCTCCTTCTGCACCCCTGCGGACGATCGAGTGTTTTGAGCTCGGGTTTGAGGCGTTGCACACAGCCTGCGGTTTCTGACGCTCTCCGTGGAGGGCGAGGAGGATGGGGGGGGGGGGGGGGCTCATTAGAAGCGCGCAGTGTAGGGGCAGCTGTGTGGATCTGGCGCGCCTGCTTTGCTGCTAGTGGTCAGCTTCACGAAGCTGCTGTTGGCGCCTGAAGGTAAGGAAGGGTTCGTCCCCGATCTGCCGGCCGCCGAGGTTACACGGACAGATCGCGCGGTGCTCGCAGACAGGCTTTGCTCCATTGTTACGCTCGATGCTGACTCCAACTTGTGCAGCCGTCCATGCTCTTAACGAGAGGATGAATAAACAGAAATGACGGTGCGGCATAAAGGGGCGGCTATAGGTATGCGCTCATGCACTTCGTTCCGGATTGCCAAAGTCGCCACCTGGTTATGTTGCGCACGCCCACTGCTGCCACGTGCGTACCGTTTCCGTGCCCCACTGTGTGGCTAACGCGGCTGCTGTTATTGTGTATTTAATAAGAGGGAAGGGGGGGGGGCGTAAAAATAACAAAAAAAATGGTTGTGAAAAGAGAAAAGTGCAGTAACTGTCTCAGTATCGATACACACCCGAACCATGCCGTCAGTGAAGGGGTGAAGGAGGGAGCGAAATGACTATGTTGGGACATAAATTAGAGCTGGCAGATAAAAAAATTCCGTGGGCACTTAAGTCTGCTTGCGTGCTATGAATTCGAAAGCATTGTGCACTACTGCTGTTTGCGTTGGTGCGTTTGTCTAACTTAGTTCGTGTTGGTCACCAAACCGCGCACCATTCGGAGCTCGATGGGTTAACGTCCACATATGCAGAATTGGTCATTCTCTACTTAACATTCACAGATGGCGGCGGGTCCTCATATCACTACCAGTACAGTTACTACCAAGTAACTCGGGTAAGTGTCCGCACATTCTGTCCACACTTTCTCTTAACGCCGCGCATGAGCCAAGTAATGCTTACGTATTAAAAGAAATTAAAATAATATTGCCCAGCCCGCACCACATGGAGCACAACGGGCTTGCTATGTTGGGACGGTAGGAAAACTAAATTGACCGCAGCGCTGGCCTTGTGGTTTGAGCACCCGCCTCGCATGCAGGAGGTGCGGGGTTCGATCCCCAGTTCCGCCGGTTACCCACCGGTGATACAATGGGTACAAGCTTTCCCCTGGCCTGGTGCTAGGCTTATTTAGGGTGAACAGTTCTGAGAAATGGGTCTTTGACCCTACATTGAGTATAAGAGAAACCTTGTGTCATGCTGCTCTAAGGCCCAGATGCCCTTACGCCCCCAAAAAATCAATCACCATCATCAATAATCAATACCGAATTGGGGCGAGAGGGCTCCTGACCACTAACGGCCCCTCCCGAGAGTTGCAGGCTCCTCCTCCGAGGAGGTGGAAGGAGTGGAGGGCTCCAGATTAACTTCCACCACATCGGTGGTCTAAAGCCTTCGCGTTTAGCGCACGCTGGCATTTCGGTTCCTTGCACAATGTCCCTCCCTGCTGCATGTCGCGGGAAATGAGGTTGGGCGGGCGGTGGCTTCAAATTCCTCGCTGTCAGCCTCACGTGGCGCGGGCCCTCGACCGTGTCGCGTCGCGTACTCGCAATGACGGGCAGGGCACGCGCGCCGTTTCCTCCTTCCCTTCGGGACGGCCAGTCGTCGTCATCGGGGCCATTCATGCGTCGTCGTCTCGCGAACACGACCTCATGAACGTCAGCGACGAGTGAAAGGACACTTTGGCCGGACGGGAAATATAACGCTTCAAGCACACCAGGGAGAGAGGGGGGGGGGGGGGAGGGGGGGGGGGTAGACGTAGACGCATCACACGTCTCACGTCTCTCCCTGCTGTCTCTCGCTGTGCGTACTGCATCGGCAGGGAACACCAAAACGGTTTCTGAAAGCTAGTGAGAAACGTGCCGGCGTCATTGCTGAATTGGCCTTCTCCGCGGCTGAGGACGGGAAAGGGTCCCCTTGATTGTGGTGCGGTTAATGTTTAGGATTTAGATATCTGTCTCTTCGCGGCTGAAGTGGATTGAGATGCGGACGTCCGCTTCGTGCCGCTGCTGAGGCTCGAGCCTCTTTGGGATGGCGCATGTAGCAGTGCCTCGCCGACGTGAGGAGTCACGCGTGTTGCGCGAATGCCCTTTTCGAAACTATAGTTCGAGGAGAGGGTAACGGCGCATTCCACTCAGCAGCTCTCCGAGCAAGATCTGAATCCTGAAGATGTGATCCCAAATCTCCCATTGAAACGCGCTCTTCGGTTTCGCGGTGCAAGAAAGCTTGCTCCGGATCGACGATTGGAATACGCCATAACCAATAAAGCGCTCTTGTGGAGCGGGTAAGGAAGGGTGCATGTACTGTCTTGAACAAAAGTTTGCGGGATGCGGGCTATTTTTTTTTTCTGCACAGTCAGCAACGCAGGTCAGCGAAAAGTCATGATGGGAGGGACATGCGTGCTCCATCTGCTGGAGCATTTAATTGCCAGCTGACTGGCTAGCGAGGCAAAGGAAATGTTTTTTTTTTTTTTGTTCCGCAAGCTTGTGCACGACTGTACGTGTGGCGTCTTTACCTAAGGGGGCCAACGAAGAAATGCGGGCGGGAACTTCTGGAGTCCAGTGAAGCCATACAGTGGTCAGCTGCCCTTGAATCACTGGGACTCTGGTGTACGTCTTCCTGTAGTCGGATATCCAAGAACGAGGCTTCAATTGCCTCTAAAGAAACGTGGTCCTCCTGCCGAAGACATTGACCTGTTGTAATGACGTCGCGGTTTATCCGGGGGTTAATCCCAAGTCACGCTAGGCTAATCCCCTGTAGGGCTGCGGTTACGAAGAGTTAACCGTGGATTATCCGCGACGTCATAACAATTGTTCGACGCCATTGGCTGAGGGGGCCTCCTTTGAGAGGCACTTGCCGCTTCGTTCTTGAATTGCATCTGACTATAGTTTCCCGTAATTGCATCGAGCGAGATGCAGGCGTGCGCCATGTGTGCACTGCGCAGGTAGAGCATTGTGTGCATGGGTGCCTCATTCTGAGGCCTGAGCCCGGCCCGCTCGGCGTGAGTCCCTGCCGAACCTCTTGCTGCACCCCCCACACACGCACGCACGCACGCACACGCACGCACGCACGCACGCACGCACGCACACACACACACACACACAAACACACACACACCAAAATGCACGTCCAAGGCACTCAAATCGCATAGACGTTTGAAATTGGTTTGGCAAACACGAAAAGAAAAAAAAAAATAGGTGGGCTCGCCCGCTTCGCCTTTTCGAACAGTGATCTCGGTTTGGTGTGGTGTGTTGCTGTGTGTGGTATACGGCCTGGTGTGATGGGTGTGTGGTGTGGTGCGGTAGTGTGAGTTGCGTTCCGAAGATACTATGAATGACGCCGTAGTGGCGGGTGTTCTTTCTCATGACGCCTAGTTTCCGGCGTTGCTCTGGCGCCGGCGCGCCGATGTCGCGTAGGAACCGAAACATAGTGCGCACGTGTTCTTGAAGTATGCGCGCGCGCGCACTCACACGGAAGTCGCGGCAAGTAAACAGCGTGGCAAGCGGCAGCAGCAGCTCTCCGCCCGTGCATACACCGAGCTCGAGTGGTCCTCGGGCGCGCGAGATAGTGGCTTCGGCGACCCGACTGCCTTTTGTGGCGCTATGCGCTTATCGCCGGCGGCTACCGTGTGTCTTCAGCGCCTAGCCGGGGGTTATTCCAGGAGAAGAGCCCGTCGACGCGTGCCGGAAGGGGAGTAGGGCCGCCCTGCAGATCCGTCACCCACGCGCGTGACCCGTGCAACTTTGAGCAGCCCCGCCTGTTGTATGTAGGCTTAGGCAGTGTGGTTTCGGCTATTGTGTGATTGTTAATGCGAGAGCATTATGTGGCTCTGTCGCATCAGCAACTTTTGTCCGCGCGATTACGTCGTTCTCTGATGATGAATGCGTGAAAGTGTGATTGTGACAGATGTTGTGGGATGAAATGTTGCCGTGGGAAAAAAAATTGGTTGATGAGGTTTAATCAGTTACGTAATTAAACGCGAAAAGATACACTTAGACGTCAAAATATTCATGCACGTCGTTATAGTATGTGGATGTTTTGCTCTCGCATTGCTCAAGTGCGGGTAGGCGCGACACTGTGGTATGCGGGCGATTTTTTCACCCTGTCCCGGTGCGACGTGCCGCGGCGTGCGGACACCACGCTGATAGCAGAACGTGGCTTAATTTAGTTAACGTCCGCGAAAAGTGAACTGCGCTAGGGACAGGGACAAAGGGAGACACGTATACAGTGCCCACAGTTGCGCAGGCCGTTTTTCTTTTTTCTTGCATCTTCCTTCTTGGGGCGAACGAGTGTGCCCACGCGTTGCTGTCGTGTGGCGGGTGTATCGGGCGTATACTACACACCGCGTGCGCTGTCTTTCTCTCGGCCTGCTTCCGTCCTTCGCAGGGTGGGGGACGACGGTCAGTCGCTCCAGTTGGCCCCGCGATGCTTAGCCCACATTCTGGCTCCTTTTCGGTCGCGCCGTCGTTTGGGCCGCCTAATGCGCTCTCTGCCTTCCCTTTGTTCTGCTCCGCTTTAGAGTTTTTTTTTTGTTTTCACTTTCTTCAAAGCTGCATGCGTACAGCCTCGGACGCCGTCCAGCGAAAGGGGAGGGGGCAACGGCGGCGTCGTCGACGCAGTTGCCCAACGAGCTTGCCGCCGCACACGTCGACGAGGTGCATCGCCGGACGCGGACTGCGGGATGTGTCCTTCCCTTTACTCTTCCTCCTTCAGCTGAGGCCCGTTGTTGCTTGTCCCTCGTTTCCAACGAGCAGACTGAAACTCTCCCGGGTTGATTTTTTTTTCTTGGTGAATTTGTTTCCTTTTTTTTTGTCACGGGTTCCTCCAAAATTGTGTTCCATCCTCAACAACTCTGTGTACAGCAATATGAAAGGGAGTGCTTACCTTGTTTGTTCGCGTACATGTCGTCTGTTTTTTTTATTTTCATATATATATATATATATATATATATATATATATATATATATATATATATATATATAAACAGGAAGATCAACGCCATACTGCGGCCGCGGCCGCCTTTCAAGTGTGTATGTATAGTGCGGTAGTTGGAGCTCGGAAAACCATTTTTATTTTTGCTTTTACGAAACCATTATTTGAAACAAACTGTTTCCAGAGTTGAAGTTGATTGGTTGCTTGCTTCCTCTTCTGTTGCCCCCTGGTGTTGGTGTCCGTGGCATCCTCGCTACGCGGATTTCCTCTGATCTTCTACTATCCGTCAGTCATTGCGCTTTGCCCGGTCCGGATAGTTGCTTTCGCCGCATGGAATCGTGCATCCCGAAATCTTTTTTCCGGAGCATCGGGGAACGCCTCCGCTTATGACGACGTACTGTATACCTCCGTGATATGCTTTCATGCGCGAAGGGTACAGCATTGGCGTCGAACGGGATGGTGACTCCGCGGGAGCGCGGACTCCGGATTTCCGCGGCCGGAAAGGAAGCAAGCGACGTGGCGTTGGATAGCATTTCATTGTGGAGGCGGAGCCGCGGTTGCGTCACCGTCGTACTGCGCGCTTTTCAGAGACTGCGCCGCAGAGAAATACTAGTGGGCCTCGTTGGGGTTTGTGCTTCGGGCACAAACACTCGTTAAGTGCGGAGTCCTCAGCATGTTTCACTGCTCTTGCAGTTATATTCGACGAAACTGCTCGCGGACGACACTTCAAGCGAATCATTACGAAAAATATGATCAGCGCAGCTGCTGCGCAGAAAAGTGCAGCTGCTGAAGGAGTGCGCAACAGTGAAAGTTCCGTGCCTTTCTGCCATGCCACCTCCTTTCCACGTCCTTGCGCAGTTTTCATTCGCTGCCTGAGGCGCGCTTTCAGCGACTGTACAGGGACGGACAAAAGTGGTCACGTGCAGAACAGTGACACTCGGAGCGGTAAGTCGGCACACTCACTAAGCGTCCAGAAACAAGCCGCCTCGATCCGAAAGGTGAACACCGGCAGGTGTCTCTGTACCGCACGACTGCAAAAAGCAGGCCGCCAAATAGCTCCAGACAGTCCCTAGGACCTCTGTACATGCGCGCCTATGTGTTCTCATCCGACCTTCAGTCCTTTGATCGCCCTTTAATAAAGGAGCAAGCGGCGACAACATTTGTGTCACCGACGGCTTCCGGCGTCCGCCATATTCTCCCCTAATCGCCGGGCGCCGGTGCGCATTTCGGATCAGCTCCCGGTTTACAGGAGCTTTGCTAGAGAATGGCAAACTTCGAACGCCGCCCTCCGATCGAATCACGAAGGCAGGTCGTGCGAAGTTATCGTCACTCTTTAGCGAGACGAACGGAAAACTTCGCGGGCCGAACCTCGATCAGATCGGTTCCCCACGGAATAGAGAAAAGTGCTCAATCGGAGGCGTGAAGCTCCCTGCGACTGGTGTACACGACAAGGGCGTACGGCGCGCTCAGCTCCCAGCGACAGCGAGCGGCAAGGCACGCTTTCGCCGCGTGCCACGGATGCCTGTGCGTGCGTGCGTACTTGTTTTGTGCGCGGCTGCGTGCGTCGAGACGAACGGAGCGCGCAGCGGCACTTCGTGCGTGCAAACGCAGCCAGCGTGTGCCACGACCGCGCGGCCTTGGGCCGCGGCGTGATCCCGCGTGGCGTAACGCGTATCTGCTCTCGCAAAACACGCGCCACTCGCTCTACTACTACTACGACGGCGGCGGGAGAGCGCGTACTACTACTACGCAGCCGCCGCCGCTTACTACGAGGCCGGCGTGCACAGAGCGGACGTGCTTTGAGCCGCCGCGGCGGCGCCATTCACGGGAGCGTCAATGGCGGACGGAAAAGGGGAGGGGGGGGGGGGGGGGGGGGGTTGCACACACACACACGCCCGCGCAGGCATGCGTAGTAATAAGCCCGCCGGAGCTTATCTCGCGAAAAGGTTTGTCTCCATCGGCCTTTTTCTTTTCATGCTTTGAAAAACTGAATGCGCATTGTGTGTGCGGAGCACTTTTTAGACGGCCACAGCTGTAACGGGGTGTTTTTCTGCACCTCGCGGCGCCGTGCAGTCAGCAACGCCATGTGCTGCAGGAGGGAGAGAGACTTTAATGAATACAGGAGAGAGTGTGCCTGGTTGTTAGCCTAGCATGCTATACTCCCGAGCGGTGCTATAGTATAGCTGCAGTGGTAAGAATTGTAACAAAGATTCCATTGGAATCTTCGTAAAGGAAGTTAGCGAATCAACTCTGCGGCAAGCAGTTGGTAGCTTTTGACGAGTGAGCACAGCGATCACCACTGCACTAATACCGCTACAGTGCTATTGTATAGCTGTAGTGGTAATGGTTGTAGTGGTGTGATGATCGCGTTGCTGACTCATGAAAAGCTTGTATAGCTGTAGTGGTAGTGGTTGTAGGGCTGTGGTGATCGCTGTGCTCACTCGTCGAAACCTACTAACTGCCTGCCGCAGCGTTGATTCGCTAACTTCCATTACGAATATTTCAATGGATTTTCTCTTAGAATTCTTACCGGTCACGGAGGTTCAGCGGCCGTGCCGCACGGGTGCTTATATCCAGCCCGAGGATTCAAACCGGGCCGCGGCAGCGCCATTTTGATGGAGATGATCGTGACGATGAAAACTTTTGTTGAGGGAAAAAAGTTGGGGGGGAAGTTAGGGGAAGGTGGTCGAATGCTCAGTGCACGATTCTGTTGGTAAAGGCTGCCGCCCGTGCTCTTTCGACGAAGGTTCCTTGATTCTCGGAGTCGTAGCCGAACAGGGCCACCTCCCATCATTCTCACGTTGGCTGTTCTATTAAATTATTAGCCTGGCAGGCCCATACCGTTCGATAGTGGCCTGCGTACTGGCCACAGAATTTGCGCTCAGATTAAAAAGCTTCTTCCGGTTTGAAAGTTGTCTTAGATGACATTCTCCTGGTTTGTTCATACCCTTAGCAAAATTTGGATAGATCTGCCTGGTTAGACGTAAGTGCTTTAGAATTTCGGCGTATGTTATCAAAAGCTGAACTGAGCTACTATCTCTAGGGAAGGAGGAGGAAGGACGTCCGTGGGGAAAAAATGCTCGGGAGGCGGCTTGTGCACGTTGGTTTTCCTCTACCCTCTGGTGGCCTGGTACTCAAATCAGCCGTTTGTTTGTTGCGCAAGCCCTAGATTGTTGCAGGATTCTGCAGGCCAGCGGTGCAGTTTTGCCGCACATAATTCACCAGGAGCAGGTAGTCAATGGATTATCTGTCGTACGAGGAGAAATTGCCGAGATAGAAGAAGTAGTGATGGCGCTGGCAGCCTCGCATCCTACATCAGTGCACATCATCGCAGGTTCGGAGAAAGCATATAGAAACTAAATATGTGGGACGAAATTCTTATGGAGAAGAAATGCGAGGGCTTAACCGTGTAGTGCGATTTTGCTGCCTCGTTACAGAACACGAGACGGTCGAAATTAATCCGGACCCCTCCACGGCAAGACAGCTTCGTGTGTTTGGCCGCAACACGACTCGGGCTTCTTCGAATGTTCCAGTAAACCAGGGACGCCATCTGCGCAGCCTCGACCCGTTAGGGCAACTCAAGCATACCCCGCAGCGATGCAACTCTTTTGTGGCGCCTGTGGCTTGGGGAGTGGCGTTCACAAATGCTTGTTCGAAACATTCCAGTGGACTGTCCAGACTGTGAGAACTCTGTTGGGCGCAGATTATGTCGCACCTGACTTTAAATTGTCACTTCGCTCGCTTTGGCACTTGTTGGAGGCGGAGGGGACTTGAGTTGACTGACTCGTTCGGCCCCGCAGGTCCCGGCTCCGAAGGATGGTTTCGAACTCCGTTATAGAAGAAACTGTGCAGTAGGTTTATTTGTGCACATTTACAGTTGAGATAGGAGTGTTTCGGTCACAAAACAACATCCCGTTAAATACGCTTCGTATTGCCCAGATCCCTGACTGGGGAATAAAGTTCGGAGAACGATGTCCAGTCAGGTGGGCAGTTGTGGACAATGGTGGTACCACCTACGGCCGGGGGCGGTGCTGATGCTCTTTCACAGCTCGGTCGATGGAAGGGGAGGAGACAGAGTCATCGAACACTGATGTGTCAATTTGACCACTGCGGCAAGTCCTCTGCTCGTTGCCTCAGTGGAAAAGGAACTTCCCGTAATCTCGTAGCAGGCGAACTAACTTCCTCGTACTCCTCCGCCGGATGTCCGAAACATGAGACCTCTGTCGAGGACACAGCCGTGTTTCAAGTTAACAGGAACAGCTTGACCGTTCGCAGCGTCACTCCGTCTGGTGACCCGAGGGCAGACTCGGCCACTTGACGCCGCTGCTGTTACCGTCGCCAGTCCTTGCCGCTTCTTTGCTTCACGATGACGCATGCCGCCTGGATTGACGTTCTGTAACGCAGACCGAGATCCTGGGACCTTGGCCCCCCACCCTTTAATCAGCTGAGAAAGATATCAAGGCGCTCCTCAGATATTTAAGACAGTCTTGTGGGTCGCAGTGTATACGCACCGTGGGCGTCGAGTGGTGTTGCGCGCTGGAGAGCAACTTAGCTTCCTCCTTCCCCATGTGCAGCCAAACGGGCAATGCCTGGTTAACTTCCCTGTATTTCCTCTCTCGGCACGTAGAGATCCATTTAGGCAGTTCGCGAACTCCGCGGGTGGTTCGAAGTTATGGCGGGGACACATGTGCGAAAAGTGCGTGCGATTCGCTGCGGCGCGTCGTTGCGACCGTCGTCGCAACGACCGAACGCAGCTCGTCGCATGCGTCCAACCTGCTGGATGCCAACGACGAGCCGCATGCGGCAAACGCAACGACGGGATGCGGGAGCCAATGCAAGCGCGGAGAGCGGCAGCGTCATGATGACGTAGAGGCTCAGGGCGCTCGGGGCCGAGCCATGCCGCCGGGACGGTCTGCCAGCTTTGATGCCGGCCACCGGCGACTGAAAAACGCACTGGTATTGCTTGTTCACGTTCTAGCAAGCCCAGGGATAGATGCATGTCGAAATTACATCATTTCTGACGATCGTTGGTCAATACCGAGTTGCTCGTAAAAGGCGATACAAGCAAATTTCATCCCACAGCCGCTTCGGTGCTGCTGCTACTTGGTGTGGTTCGTCTGCCGTCTGCTAGCTCCGTTCCTGAAGGCGTCGTGGAAATCGAACATATCTTTTATTATGGGACGAGTTCGGAGTAAAGCGATGTGAATAGTAGGCCTTTTATTATAGCACAGGCGACTTCCGAAGCGCCGTCAGCTGCGGTTCCAACGCGAAACCAAGTAGGCCTAGCGACGACTAGGGCAGCCGGCACCAGAGCGCAGTTCGTCGCCCGGCGTTGCCGCAGCCGGTGTCGTTGCCGAAAGATCCTCTTTTGCACAGGTATATTGTCGTTGCTCGAATCTAGGAAGCATCCTCTCTGGTACATGGCTGTTTTGTACTTTCTTGTGCGAACGTGAAGTACTCGAGCATGCCGGCCGGCCGGCCAGCCTGGATCCCGTCTGGCGGCGTCATAAAAACGAGCTAAAGTGTGTTCTTGACTTAAATAATAAACCCTGGGATGAGAAATGTGCAAAATATGTCATTTTTGAGGATCGCTGACCAATACTGAGCTGCTACTAAAGGTAACGACTGCGATACAAGCAAACTTCTTTCCACAACCACCCCGCAGCTGCCGCTGGCATGACGTTGGGGCTCGGCTCGCCTGGCGCTCGCTCGCTTCGCTGCCGAAGGCGTCGCGGAAATTGACCATATTATTACTTTATTGTGAGATGATGCCGTTGACAGTAGAGCGATCTGTGGATTAGGCCTTTTATTATAGCTCAGGCGACTTCCGAAGCGCCGGCCGCTGCGGTTTCGATCCGAAAGAGGCTATAGGCCTAGCGACGACCACGGCAGCCAGGCAGTAGCAGAGCTCGTCGCCCGGAGCGCCCGCGAGTGATGCCGTTGCCGAAAGCCCGCAACATAAGCAGGCATGCTTTGTCGCTGCTCGAGCAGACTTTCTGATAACAAGGCAATCTTGTATTTTCTTGGGATATTTGTACACGATCACAAGCAGCGCTGAGGCACCGCTGCACGGCGGCGAAGTGTGACAGCGGTTGTGGGCGGAGCTTGGGTAGAGCGGCGCAGCGATGCTCACCGCTCCGTGTGTCCCTGCTTGCAGTGGGACGGCAGTTCGCACGCGACGATCGGTGCGGCGCGTCGGCGAAGTTGTCGCACATGTGTTCCCTGCTTTAGTTATTCCGGTGCCTCGCAGCGCGGTCGAGGCGGCCGCCGAGTATTGAGAGACATTTCCTGCGTCTTTCCTCAAAGCCGGTTATTCTTCGTGGATGAGGTTTGTGACAGTCGAGTAGTAAGCGGGCGCCACCTAAAAAAGTAGTGATACGGGCTAGCCTGCCAGCCAACGCCCGTAAAACTTATATTCAACAAGTCTAGTTGCGAGCACCAACCAGAAAAGGGTTAAAACTGAAATTGAATACCTCGTAATGAATTGGCCACTCGCAGAAGAAATGGAAAAAAAAAAACCTCATATGAATATATTTGTGACGTTTAATACAGTGCTTTCCTTTATATATTTTTCGCCGCTTATGCGGGCAGTCTGAGAATGAAGTGGACGTGCATCGCTATCACTTTTCCGTTTCGGGGCCGTGAAAACTTCACCAAACCGTGGAGCCGGTAAAAAGGCCCTCTCAAACAAAAATAATAATAATAATAACAACTGGAGAATTAACAGGGCTCTGACATTTCATTTGAAAATTAACGAATTCAGGTGGATGGCGGGGGATATGCCTGAGTTAAAGTGCGAAACAGTAAGCGCAAGCTGGACAGCATTGGTCTCTCGCTTGTGCATGCATAGTTGCTGAAGTTTAATACATGTCGTGAACTGTATCATGTATACACTGTATAATGAGTCTCTCAATGACAGTGGCACATCTGTGAAATCTTTTGGGGCAGGGTGGATTCTTGCAGCGCGAAATCTCACTACCCCACCCGACGTGGCCACATCGCTCGGTCATCGCTTCATTTGACCCGCCACTGTCGACGCTGTCTAGGAACGGGAAGATTCGCAGAGGTTTTTGCGCGCGGCGCTAATTACCGAGGGCTCCGCGCCTCGGAACCCGCATCCCGCCGTGAACGGGAGGGGTGGCGCGGCGCGGATGTCGCAATCACGCGTGCCCTGCGCATATATCTTCGCATTCGGTTTGTGCCGGTAGCAGCGGCAGCGGTGGTGTATGCTGTTACTCTTATACTCTGTCGAATACTGGCAGCGTGCATGTTGCTTCGCGTGCGCGAAGGTCGCGGGGGGTGGTGATGCCGCCGTGGCACGTCATCTCCACTTCGCGTGGCTTGGCGCACGCATGCGCGCGCATATACATACATGCACATGCATGCGTCCACGGGTGTACAGGTATAGACGCGCCAATGAATTTATGGAGGGGTTCGGGATGAGGAGGAGACGGCAGCAGCAGCGCGGGGGCGTCGTCGCCGCTCATCCGTCCGTCTTCTGCCGCGCCGTCGTGCATGGCTGGGCCGCGCTCTCTTCTTACGAAGCCGCCACGAAAGAGGGGGAGGGGGGGGAGGGGGTTGCTGCTGCCGCAGAAAGAAGGCGCACGCCGACTGGGTCAAAGGGCGTGACGAAATCGGAGCGCGCCAGGCAAGGCTTCCCTGGATGATGATGGGATGATGTGCCGCCTCGTCATGCCGGAAGTGACGACCTCCGCGGGGCACCTTGACTGCTGCTGCCCCCCTCCAAACTCCGTCACCGTTGCTGTGGGGGAGAAGCGGCCCGTTCGCGGAAGAATCCGGCGTCCCCTCCCATCTCTCGTGGTGGTGTTGGTGGTAGTTGCGGGATTCGGCGAAACGGCGCCCACGGAGGGTTTGGTTGCTTGTTTTGTTTGTTCGTCCGTTTGCAACACCCGCCGCACAGACACGCGCGCGGCTTGCTCG
Organism: Amblyomma mixtum; assembly: GCF_055824585.1. Classification (NCBI taxonomy): domain Eukaryota; kingdom Metazoa; phylum Arthropoda; class Arachnida; order Ixodida; family Ixodidae; genus Amblyomma; species Amblyomma mixtum. The sequence goes on from NC_143016.1 coordinate 88,391,113, forward strand.
ACCGCCCGTGAGAGCGATGCTGCTGCCTGCCACGTAGCGTGCTGCGCCGCGCAGCGGCTTGACAGGCAGAGGTGGCGCTGGTGGTCCCGTCATCCGCCGCCCCCCTCCTCCCGCTCCTGCTGTCACACACACACCGCCACACGTCAGCGCTCTGTCGTTACTATTACGCGCGAGCCGTGAATCATTGCCCGCCATAACCTCCCCCGCCCCCCGGATCTCTATATACGGCGCCCATGGGCGCCCGCGGAAACGGAACGATTTCCGTTCGGGGGCCCATGAGCCCCCGAACGGAAATCGTTCCGTTTCCGATCGGGAGGGCGACCAACGGTCCCGTGGTGGGGAACGCCTGCTGGCCCGGATGCTGTTGTCATCGCCTTCTATGATGCCACCATTTTATAATCCCCCCCTCGCCGTCTCATCACTTATTAATGCGAAAGCTTTAAATAGCTCATCGCCACGAAAACACGGCGGCGTTACAAAACCCGCGATTGGTCGAAGCGGTGTGACGCCATCAAACGTGGAAAATTACGAAATGTTAACTAGTAATAGTCAGTACCGTTACTAAGAACTGCACGAACTACAAAAGAAAAAATCTGTGCCTTAGCTTGGTTAAGCCCGGTAATTGCGAAAGCAATATCCGTACGTACGCCATGGTACAGCTCGTAGTGTAGCTGGTGGTGGTGCTTGTGGTTAGACTTGTGGTGATGCATCGGTTATACAACCCAATCCAATTCAACCCAATGCAATACAATGTAATCTAATCCATTCCAATGCAATTCAATCCAATATACTCCAGTGCAATCCATTCCAATCAAATCCACTCCTATCCAATCCAAACCAATGTAATCTAATGGAATCTAATCCAGTCCAATCCAATCTAATGCAATGTAATGCAATCACCGCCACGGCGCGATGGTGGCCGCCGGCCGCGGCACGATGGTGGTCACCGGCGGCGGCACGCAACGGCGTGAAAGTGCAAGTAGTATTGCTTTCGCAATAATAGAATAGAATTGGAATGGTTTGGCATTACTCACACTAGGTTCCTTAGTTCCTTAATTGCCCCCGTTAATTTTTCTTCGCATACGCCGTGAGCAAATGACTGAACTCCTCCGCTGCCTTTACGGAACGCGCGAAAATAATCCACAGAGTAAGAAAGGTCAATGCATCCCGATGCCGGGGGCACGGCCGGGAGTAAAGTCAGGCGACTCGCGTAAATACTCTCCTAATCCCGCGCTCCTCTGCCTCTTTCGTTCCGTATATGTTGCGTCGCTGCAAGGTAAAGGGCGGCTGTTGTGTATTTCATTTACGCTTCCCGTGCAGGTAATGTGTGTCCGTCTGTCCGTTCTCTCATGTGCACCCGCGCTGTCGTTGAACGTCGTAAAACGGGACAGCGTCCTTCGCGCAGCCAGCGCTTTGATTTGTGGCCTTTGGTGGAGCCTGCCTCGACAATGCACGTGTAAGTTCACGTGGATAACAAAAGAGCACCGTGTATTAGCGACACCGGACCTGTCGCGTTATGCAATGGCCTATCCATAGTTCTGCACCGACCTCCTAGCCGCCGCCACTGCTGGGAACAGAAAGCACAAAGAAAAGACCTGGGAATCTGCATATTGTCAACCGGTTCCCGCGTATGCTGGTACCCAAAGATGGCGCCGGCACGTGAAAACTATCTATTGCAGTTCATGCAGTTCACAACCGTATCATTTGTGGCAGCTAAGAGTTTTGAATCGCTCTTTTCCTACCAGTCAGGTTGATTCTTCTCGTGTTTCATCCCCCCCTCCCCCTCCACTGTTTCATAGGGAAAGGAAAGGCGTAACTATCGTCTCCTCAGCTGCGCTGTGAGGGAAGGCATATATGGACGGCGTGAAAGACAAGGAGAGGTGCCGTAGTGGATGGCTAGGGATTAATCTTTACCAACCAGGGTTATTTAAGTGCATCGGCACCGGGTAGCATAGGGCACATGATTGGAGCGCATTTCGCCTTTGTCGAAACGCGGTCGCCACGGCTGGAATTTGATCCCGCGACTTTGGCCTCAGCAGCCGAACGCCGTCACCCGGAGCCACCGGAGCCACCGGGTCGGAAGCATGATATTCGGCCATGTGGACGAGCGAACGTACTGGTACGGCGGCTTATGCCTTCGGCAGCCAGTCAGATGAGACGGAGAGAAATGACTCGGATGGGGCATGTAGTTGTAGGAAACGTGCCCGCCGCGCAGTGTACTCTCTCCCGCGTTGTCCTGCTCGGTCCGGGCAAGGTTAACGGTATTGTACTGAGCTTTTGTGACAGCGTTATCGGTCGCCGCGAACGTGCCCAGCTGCGCACCTGATGATGCCTCTTATCGGATTTGTGCTGTATAGCGCTGACGGATGTTGCGTGGCTATACGGCTTGCTGCAGTGTGGCGTCGTAACGTCCCCGGTCTGCGGCGAGGGGGGTGTTGCCCCTGCGTAAATCTTTTTTTTTTTCTCGCGCCCGCTAGTGGAGCATCGAGTACTTCCACCGTGTTCTATGCGTGAGCTTCGTATATACGACGGAAAATCAGGCATAGACTTTAAAAATGGGGTAACTAAAGCAATAACCATGCGTATTGTTACGTGGTGCTGCTTCGCATATGTTATTCCCTGCCGTCAGGTGGGGTAGTGTGTCGCGATCCGTTCGGCTTCGTGCGGGCAACTTCGCATGATGGCCTGGCACAGCTCACCGTCCCAACTGTCCGAAGAATAGGGCAGATACGGAACAGATTCTGTGCTCATGTGATGCTGCCATTACATCTCTCCTTATTTCCCTTACCGTGTCCCTCCTTCCTGCGGCGCTCGTCTCCACTCGGGTCCAGAAGATGAACTACGGGCCTTAGCGGAGCAAGCCCCCCCCCCCCCCCCCCCCCCCCCTTTTTTTGTTTTTTTCACTGGGCCTCAGAATAAAGATCTTTCCCCGTCCTTCTCCTCGTGCGTCACGAGGCTCGCGTGTCGCGTGCACGCGAGGATATAACTGGCGCACGTGTATTCGCCCACTCCAGAATGGGAGCATGTCGATCCGGTTCGAACCGGATCGGTCCCCTTTCGAGCGGCGTGGGCTGCGCTGCGACATCACGCCGCTCACGCCCGATCGGCTGCGGGCCCGCACGACGATGACGCGGGTGCGTGACGGTCGGGCACGTGCTGTGCGAAGCACGGGGGCCGCGTCCCTCCTGAAACTCGCGTTTCCGGCACCCGCAGCTTTTGGAGGCTCTGGAGCGGAGAGGAGGAAAGCCCTTCATGTCCCCCGGGTACATTAAAGAAAAAAAAGAGAATTTGCAGCAACAGCTCATGGCCTGCAGGATGCTGAATTGCTCTGCTAACCGGGCACAGTAGTAAACGAAAGCGACATTTTAACGTTTCATTTCGTTAAAAAAAGTCGGGGAGATTGAAATGATTGCGCTTATATGACTTTGTCTTGTGATTAGCTTGTTCGAGTAAGAAGAAAACCGTTGGCAGCGGAGTATTTCTTTATCTCAAAGGGAAAATGTGCCATGGTCATGAATGTGGGCGGAGCTTAACCACTGTATGCTTAAGTTGTGTTCGCGACTATGTGCAGAGCACCAGAAGTGGCGTCATGGGGCAAGCAGGGCAAGAGATAAGCCTGGTGTTCTGGGAAGCTTTGCAAAGAACGGTGTATGTATACAGTTTTGGCGAGGCCAAGTCGGTAGTGTCTCATGTCAGGAATGCCCGAAACCGTTGCCCAGGGCACCCAGAAAGGAAAAAAAAAAGGAAATAAAGTAAATGGGTTGAAAAAAGCGGTCCTAAGAAAGTCTGTTGATAGCTTTGCGCTAGGCCAACTCATGGTTAGCGTATATATTTCATTGGGACAGGCGCTTTCAAAGCACCGTGTGCCGAGCTCTCAAGGGGGCGCAGCTGCAGCCAATGAGTGGACGGGCGCAGTGACCGTGGCGGTGGCGCTTCGCTTGTCGAAGAGCCTTATTTAACTCGGCATGAGCTCACTGCTTCAGTTCCGAAACTCACAACCTTCTGTGACTAGCTGTCTGAGGGCGCACTTTCCGTCGAAATAACTTGGCTATGGAGGCACCTAAAAGCGGCAGGCACTGACATTGAAGAGGCCAGGCATTGATCCTCATTGGAATTTGTCCCATTCATCGTTAAGTGGGATTCTTTCTCGCACTGCCTTTTCGCTAACCTTGTATATTCCGGAGCATATCTCTGTGACACTATAAGGGGGGGGGGGGGGGGGGGGGGGGGGGGGGGGGGTTCTACTTTGAAACCTGTCAAAAACTACTGGATAACTAGATCGGTAACGTCTAGGTTGTCAGGCATTGCAGGTATTATCGGTTAAAAGCGAACGGGCAAAAATCACCGATGTTGAAGAAACGATCGGCAAGTTTGTAGCCCTCGCAGTTAGAAAAAGAAAATTTTGATTTCTTGATTTTGTTTTCTTGCTACATACGCACTCCGAGTGAGTGAAGGCGTTGCCCAAGTGCTTCCTCAGTTCGTTTCGTATCCGTTGGTTCTTGACCACTGTAATAAGAGGGGGGGGGGGGGGGGGGGGGGGGGGGGCGACTGTTTTGCTCCATGCTCCAGCTCGAAAGGTGCCGCGACCAGACACGAGTGCTACGTGCCACTCAGACATATAACACCCACTTTTCCGAAGCGCTTGGCTGCCGCGGGAAGCCTGTTACTGCTTCTTTAACTGCATTGCCACCAGGAAGTCGTTGCCTACGCAGAAATTTCTTCTGGTTACAAAGTAGAAAGTAATCTCCGGGATCCAGGTCTGAACTGCATGCGAGGGGAACGGTTAAGTTCCATGAAACTGGATTCCCAAGTAGCAGTTAGGGATGTGTGTGTGTGTGTGTGTGTGTGTGTGTGTGTGTGTGTGTGTGTGTGTGTGTGTGTGTGTGTGTGTGTGAGTGAGTGAGTGAGTGAGTGTGAGAGAGAGAGAGAGAGAAGCAGCAACACACTTGCCGATAGCATCTACGGCGTTTCGTTTTGGTAGCTCACGTAATGCCTTCATTATTGAAGAATAAGTGTCTGCAGTCATCCTCTTGTGTGCCATGCAGTTTAGTAGTGAAACGCCTCCTGTATTCTAAAACGCTGTTGTCATACTCTTTCGAGCTGATTTTTTTACCCGAAATTTCTTTTCAGTTGGCTACTTTTGTGCTTCCGTACCATAGGCATGTTAGGACTCCGGATCTTGGTGGCAGCCTCGCTTCATCATGCGTACAATTTCGAGAATATAAGCCTTCCGGATTTTTCTAGGCATGTCTAAATTCTCTTGGCTGCGTTGCTGGCGACAAGCTTTCCATTCAGGCGTCAGCATTCGGGGCTGCCGCCGAGAACTGACCGTTGACGCCACCAAAACATCATGAATGGTGCTGAAAACCGTGCCTACTATAATGGCCCATTCATAAGCTCTCACACCGACGACATTCCAGAAGCATGGCCTCCACATTGCGGCGATCGTTTCCAAAAGATTTCTTTCTGCGCTTAAACTGCATGGCCCACGTGATGGTAGGAAGGTGCATAACGACCATGTGCAGGAATCGTACTTTCGTGGGTTTGTTTAGGTTTGTTTTGTTTTTCCTTTCTTTCGGGACGACACTTTACCGCGCTACCCATACAGTGTTGCGACCCGGGTAGCATGGCCGGGGACCGGTGATGGGACGAGGAGTATGGGAGACTGGGTTCGGAGGAAGGTAGCGAAAAATTTATACACTTATTTACATTATTTACATAGAGCGGGACTGAGAATGGCTCTCAGTGGAAGGGGAACGTCTTCGTCAACCGTAGTCGACTGGAGCTAGCAGGCTTCTCTCGGCCACACTCACAGCCGAGTTAAATATCGTTCGGTTTCCCCAGATCCCTGGCTGGGGAATAATGTTCAGAGAGCACTGTCCAATCGGATGGACCGAAGGGGACGTTCTTGTTACCACCCACGGCAGGGCAGGTGCGGGCTTTTCCCCTCTCTCGCAGCTGGGTCGATGGGAAGGGGGGGAGATGCTGACTCATCCAGGAATCTCCCGAAGTCTTCCAGCAGGTGAATGAACTTGCTTCCCCGCCGATTGTCCAGAACACGAGGCGGGAACACAGAAGTCTTCAATTAACTGCCAGCGTGACTGGCGCCGGCACGTCGCCTCCGCTGTGGTCGCTCGGACAATACCTCCGGCGCGTCTCCGGCCTTCGCCACTATAGTGGTCACCTCCGCTCAAGGAATTTCGCTGGGGTTACTGCTGACAATGGCCCTTGACATTCCTGCTACACTAATCCGCTGAGGCTCGGAGGGGCATTCCAAGCATCCCACTTCACCACCGCCGTCGCGAGGTTGTCGGCCTCGTTGATTGTTCACGGTAGCTGCTTGATCGGGCCCACGTGGTCAGAAGTACGGTCACAACAACAGCAACTTCCAGTGCTTTGATCGGACTGACTTGCTACTATGGGTCCATGTCCGGACTTAATTGTCTCGATCTCAGCTCTTTAACAACGTGGAACATACCGGGATAGACAATAAACACCCTTCGTATGTGTATCAAGTGAAGCCCTCTATTTGTTTACCATTATTAAATATTTGTACATCGTCACTGTCGCAAATGTACTTCAGTCATTTTGCAGTCTCGCTCTCTAAACTTTCTCGATTGGTCGGCCATTTTTCTTGGTCGTTCTGTGTGTTCGAGTGGGCCTGCCACCTTTCGCCACGCTATAGTTGTCCTTCGTATCATTCCTGCGCGATCAGTACATGCGTTCTCACATGCTCGGACAATTTCTGTGTGGATTGGTTCGCAGTCGTTTCTCCCGTTATCAGTTCAGGTTTTCAGTATATTTCCAAATATTTCTTTGCTGGTTGCCGTTTGGTGTCTCCAATTATATTCCTACTCATTTCATACTAAACTCTTTATATGCTCTTTTTACTAAACTTTTTATTTGCGAACCTTGAGTATTTATTTATTCGCGGCTGTTGTAATGTTCACACTTTCGATCGCCATATTCATCCATGTCACAAAACATTGCTGTGCTTTTTCTCTGCATTAGTGCTTCTTCTCTTCTCCGCAAGGGAAATTTCACGCGTTTGTTTTTCTGCTTCTTTTCTTATGGGCATGGAGATATATGTACTGCAAGTAGGTTCTTCATGCGGGTGTTCACTAAATTATCTGCCGTATGGTATGTAAGCCAGCTGCACTCCTGTGTGGAGCACGACGGTAGCACGAGCAGTATACTGGAACGGCAGGGGGAGGGAAAGGGGATGACGTGGTAGCCATTGCACGGTGCGCAGTTGACCCTATCGACGCCACTCAGTCTTGGAAAAGCTTCGCACTTTGTTGGAGACTCATGACGGTTTATGACGTCAGTCTAGTTATGACTCTAAATTATCATTATTATCCGCAGTGGTAGTAGAAGTTAGTAAAAAGGTAGTAAGTGCAGCAGTTGCTAACTCTGACTTCGTTTTACCACCCTCTTCAAGGTATAGCTAGAAAAAGTAGCCCTTGCTACCTTTTTACTAACTATGGTCGCCGTTCCTTTAACTCTAAAATAAAGTCAAAGAGTATAAGCTGACACAGATTGTCGTGCTAATAAATTGATTTTGTAATTAAACATTTCTGCACGGGCATGTGGTTAGGTAGACTAAGCTGTTTCTACAATCTCAACTTCATAATTAACGCTGGTATCTTAGCTCAACCGGTAAGAGCCACTAGCCCATAAATGAGCCTGATTTACGGAGTATATAAGACTGAGAAAGCTTTCCCTTCTACACGCGAGTGTGACTCGTTCTGATTTGTGCTTTCCTGCATTCTGAACCTTTGTGTGCGCACGGTAAGGTTGATGATGCCATCACCTCGCATGATTTTTATATGTAATGCGCGATAAGCTTAAACCTAAGTGTTTGATAACCAGCACGCTGTCTGAATTCTGGAATTAGTCAGATTGACTAAAGCTTTTTTTTTTTATTTTCCGAGTACGCATAAATTTGACAAGCCACGCCAGCACACCGTACGATGAATCTAGCAACATATGCGAGTTTCTGCTCATTTTCTTAGTAAATACTAATAGCTTCCCGTTACTAACTGCAGGTATACTACCTTCCCGTCACTAACTGCAGTTACTAACAGGGTAGTAACATATGTGACAACCAGTTGCTACCCCAAAAGTTAGTACTACTACCTTTTTTTTCTAAGAGTGTAGTAGTTGCAGTATTGTAGTAGCAGTAGTTGGTTGCTTGCGGCAGGAAAATTGGTTGTGCAGCGGCGTACGCCGTTAACCGGAGAGTGTAGTACGTGAGCTGCGCTCTCGCCATGCAGTCTACACGCGCGTTCGTCGGGGCAAGGAAGGTATGCGGCGCGGTGTTTGCGCAAAGCGCGTCGCGAAACCGCGTGGGTGTGAGCGCATGCACTGCGCGAAGGGACCGCGAACCAGAAAGGATAGACGGAGGAAAAGAAAAGAAGAACGCGAGAAGGAAGGGGCCCCCGACCGGCAACAATCGCAGGAAGACGCCATGACGAGGAGGTATCGAGATCGCGCACGCGTCACGTCCTCTCTGCCGTCTCGAGCGCTTCCCGGCACGGCTTCCGCTCTGGCCCTCTCGAGATGCGGTCACCACCGCGGAAAGATGAAAAAGAAGGGGTGGGTGACGCGTCGCCGCGCGGACGTAGACGCAATCGCGCCCCTGTATGCTCGGCCCCATTCGGGTCAGACGTCGCTGCAGTGCCGCTATAGCAGTAATACGCCCTCGCTGTATGCGCTGTTCGCCGCAACCGCGCGGCTAGTCTTTACGGGTCTTTGCCGTAAAGCGTGGACTAACTGTATTATATCAGGCACAGGTCGGCAGCTGTTAAGATTTAAGTCTGCTCGAGCCGTAATCGGTCGAGCGGATTCAAACGCATCTCGTTGGGCTCATCATGCGTGCGTGCCTGTCGTGTGTGTATGTATGGCGAGGGGGGTGGGGGATATGTGGGAGCCTGGAATGTAGTAGAGACACTGTGTAACAGCTAGAATTATAAATTGACCTGTATAGATGGATTTCCGTTTTCTAGTGAGAGTAAGGGCGCTTTCACTGAAAACGGAGCGTGTATAAGCCAAGAAACGTAAAAAAAAAAAAAAAAAATCAGTATCCCCGTCACCGGCCATTTTCGTAAGCAAACAGTGGGGATATTTTTCTGTGCGGATCCCTGAGGCTAGGCTATACGCCACCATCGACTTTCCAAACGGTGATATTCGGTCTTGACGTCGCGTGTTTAAATCGGGTGGTGGAATTTAAAAAAATCAATTTTTAAATTCAATTGCGTCAGCAAAAAATGCGCCTTTTATTTTGTTGCCCAACATCCAGGAAAAGCCGCAGAATCTGCATTTACTGAGAAAATGAGTTTGATTATGTAGACCTCCAGTGTCCGAGAAATTAACCCGCATCAACACGCTGGGACAGAGAAGGACGACGACTTGCTTGGCATACGTGTCCACATTTTACCCGTAGTGTTTCACTGTATACAGTCAGTCCTTGGGAAAGATGGCGGACACCGTACGGGATCAAGCTCCCCGTTCGATCGTGCATCGAGATCCGAGAAGATCATAGCACTGCTGGCCTGCGGCTGTAAACAGCCTGCGAGTTGTTTACAGCCTGTATATAGTATTCGCGATTGCGGTGCGATGCTGATGATGACGATTTTCCACCCTGCAATCCGCGTCCTTGACTCGCCGTGCTGCGTGACTGTATGGGCGTACACACACGCAGCGCTCCGTACTAAGCTGTCGTAAAAACGCTCCGCTCTGGCGGCCGACGCAGAGGACAACCCCTTGACACCGAGCCAGCGAGAGGAAGTGGGGAGTGCGCTACATCCTAAACTTCGCTTGGGGCGGCCTTCGAGCCATCGATATGTACGGCCAAGATCTGGCGAGGAAATGGGCTTGCAGGCGCGTGATAGCGTCGCGCCCGTTCGAATACCCGGAATGCAGGCGTATATCGGTGGTGTATATATATACGACCGGACGCAGTCCCACATGTACGACGTTTCGGCCCCAGCGTGTGTGTTCCGTGTCCCCCCGGGCCTTTCTCATTGCGGCGTTGCATAGTAATGGGCCCATTGACGCGCTTCGCCAGTCGTTCCGGTTTGTCACGGGACCGTCGGACGTGAATGGGATTTGAATGCGCGAAAAATACTACACCGGAGTGTGTGGGGGGCCTTTTTTCTACGAGTACTCGCGTCAACCGTCGAAGCGTTCGCTGTGCTCTGTACGCGACGTGTGTGACCAACGCCTCGCGTGGGAGTTATTCTTTTTCATTATTATTTAGCCGCATGAAGTAGTTTGTCGAAGCGGGATGCGGGATGCATAACGTGACCTTTTTTTTTTTTCGTTTGTTGAGCGAAAGCTCCACTTTTCGCGTAGAAACCTTGAAGATCATGTTATGGCGCTGATATAATCTTGAACTGGCCTCGACTAATAATACAAAATTATGGTGTAAGTGGGAATCGAACCCGGGCGTCCGCTATGCGAGACGGGGCCACTTCCACTCCGCCACGACGTTTTTTTTTTGTTTTTTTTTTTACATGGCAATGATTACAGCGAGGCAGGGTTCTATGTACAGACTATGTACGACCCATGAAGAAAACAGTCGCAAATCAACTACGACACACCGAAACAGCCAGAGCACGAGAAAAAATGCGACACATACCACATCTCTATTACATCGTCATACGACACACCTAAGCAACGATGCACGAGAAAAAGGGCAATAAAGAGCACAGCACTGGGAGTAGTTGCCACTCTGGTTCAAACTCAGTCTGAGCGTACAATTCCTTTAGATGAACAGTCATTCTGCTGAATTGGTCTCTTGCTGAAACCATAGGTTCACAATGTCGGTCCATTATGCTCGTTTTCCAGAGGCTGTGTAGTCCAGTCAGAAAGAACATTTTTAAAGGTTCACCAACAACAGATTCTTTACGTGTTCACGACAGCGTGCGAAAGGCAAAGGGCAGTGAAGAAAGGGCGAGACAACGTGGCTTTGACTATCACCTCCAGGCCTTTCTGCGTGTCACGTTTCGCTGTGTTCTTTTGTTTGTTCGCTTAATTTTCGCGTATATGCGTGAGTAAAGCAGTGAGTTGATAGCGCCGTGTTCGTCCTGCCCATTATTCATCGCCATTCGTCTTCAGATCTGTAGTAGCCGTGTCAAGTAGTGACCAACTTTCCCCCCTTCGGAATTCATTCTCGTCGTAGACGTTGTCAGAGGTACAGAGATGTATATAGAGTGAACGCAGATAGGTCAGTTCGCTACGAATCCGCAGCTATATTATACTGAAACGAGCGCGTAACGAATGTGTGCAAATACCGGCGAACCGTAATAGCTCTTGCGGAAACTTTTGATTGGTGCGGAGATCAGTGCAGTTTTATTCCTGTCATGAGTAACCGTCATTTACTTACGCTCGGACGGGGCAGCTGAGTAGTGTCACACGTGCTTAGTGACATCAATCATCGGTATCGCGTCCGTGCGCGTATCTCGCCGTCTCGTGGCCTCCAAAAGTCCTCGTTTCCTTCGAGCTTGCGCAGTGGCGGCCGGAAGAGGATAGATAGCATTCTATCTATCCTTTATCAGTTTACACAGTGACGTGGTATTCGTATACCCTAGCCGGTTTCTGCGTTCCTTGCCATTCATTTGACTCGACTCACATCGCGTCATGACACGAATCGAAGTCGCGTATGATTGAACTTAAGGAAACGCATAAATCACGTAAATCGTTCGGATTCGGATTTTCGCTATCAGAATCTTCAACAGACCTCTACGTGCTATGGCGTCAGGCCGTGACGGATCCTTGGGCCTGGCACGCAGTTACCTTTGCCCGCCGTTGTGGCTCAGGCTTTCTGCATCTGCCAGCGAGGTCGCGGGTTCGAGCAGGAGCCTGAATGTTGCCTCGACGCGCTAAATTGCTTCGTTTCAGTGGGTCTTTTGCGAGCGTCGATCGTTCCCCTATGTGTTTCGTGTAGACTGGGGTGTACTTGAGCGGTGAACTTCATGGTACGCTGGCGAGGTTCTGTAAGAATTGCCGCACACTCAGGTTTACTCACCTTGTCTGTATATAAACTCCCTGGTCGTCGGCTAATGCCTACTTGAGGCATGTTACATTTTTCGGCTACTGGGTGCCAGGAGAAATACCGTCAGTTGCTTGTCCTGACGTGAGAACTTGCACCCCCTCCCCTGCTGAAAGATGTCCACCGATCGCTCAAAAACATGGGATTCCATACAACGAAGGTTTACAGCGGAGTACCCGTCACTTTCATTTGTTAATTCTAGGTGCGGTAACTCTAGCTGCCACACTGCCATAGACATGCAGGCAAGTAAAATACATACAACACTCCCGTTACTGAAAAAGGTCGTGGACTTCACAATGCAGCCCGGGGGATTTTCTGCTGCCCGTGTGTACTCTAGCGGAGTTTTACGATTTCTCGCTGCCGTCCAAATCTATTTGCTGGGAATAAACCCCGCAGTAATAGCCTCTGACACGTCGTCGCTGCAAAACCTGCCACGCAACAACACAGCGCGCGTTTAGCTTGGGAAGGGGGGGGGGGGGGTCGGCTGCAGCGCCGTCGCCGCCCCCGCAGTTCTCTCGGCGGAGAGAACTCGTGGCGCTCGAAAATAGTCGCACGCGTGGGCGGGATCGTTTTCTGCCGCCCCTAAGTTCGAAAAGTGGATCTCCGCTCTGCTTCTTTATCCGTGGTCTTTGTTTTTTTTTTCTGCTCTTTTTTTATCGCCTCGCTTCAGACGCTAAGTCGCCGACGACTGCGGTACTGCGCCGCGGTACGGTTTAACGAGCGATGTCGCGACGTAGTAAGCGGCAAATGGGCTGTGGGTGTTGCGCAGGGATTACTCGGGGGACGAGAAAAGTACCGGGCGTAGATCGCCGTTGACGAAAGTTGCGCATGAAACGGGATCAAATTAGCTCGGAGCTGTTCACTTGTACTTGTGTGCTTGATTACTGCGGGTTTCTCAGATTGCTCGGATGTCGTGCGGGCTCGATGCGAGTATAGGGCGTGGGATGCGAAATCCGCGAGCAGGGCTTCCTACGAGAGCGCACGCGCGCGCGCACGAACGAGAGTGTAGCTCGTGACGTCAGGCTGCCTCGTTGCAACGTTTCATCCCTTTCTTGATATGCTTCTGCTGCCACGGCCGCTACTGGGATCTTGGCTATTCCATTCATTTTTACTTCTTTCCTGGCCTTTTCATCAATCTCTTGCATCAGTCGGCTCGGAGCAGCCAGCGACGCTCCGCGCGCGAGTAGGAGGAGGAGGGTTACTCGTAGCCGTCCTCCTCTCCACGTTCATTCATGAAGCCCTCGCGGGCGCCGCCGTCGCAGCGTGCAGCGCGCCGGCCTGCCGCTTCTCCTCCCCCGCCGCTCTCTGCTTCGGCAGATAAATACAAGCACTCACGTCCACGCAGCTACGCGCGCCAGGCCGGGCGGCATGGAGGACGCGCGCATGCGCTGTTCGTCTTCCCGCCATCCTTTCTCCCCCCCTCCTGCTCCTCTCTTTGCCGCCTCCTGCTGCGCGTCTACTCCCACGGCTTTTTTGAAACGTCACGTCCGGTCGTCCTTCTTGCTCCCCTTCTCCACTCCGCTCCCGGTTCATTCATCCGCGGCCGTCTCTCTCCCCCTTCCTCTCCCTCCTGCTTTTGCCGCGCTTGTTTTCTTCTTTTCGTGAGGATGGTCGAGGAGGGAGGGTTGGTTCTCCTGCTCAGATAGTGTGAGCGAGGAGGAGGGTGAAAGGAACTGCGTGGAAATAAAAGCAGCAGCAGAAAGCGGAGCGCGCTGCTGCTGCTGCTCTCTGCGGTGTGTGTTTATTTGCTGTTGGTGGCTCCCTCCGTGCACGGCTCGTAGAGTGAGGGGGTAGAGAGAGAGAGAGCTGCTGGCTGACTGGTTAGGGGTTGTTCGTCTCCTTCTTTCTCCTCTCCCTCCGCGCTCCATCCTGCGAGTTGCTGCTGCGGCGCAGTTGGTTTTTCGGTGCCTACGCAGCCGGCCTGCCGCTCTCTCGGGAGAGAAGACGACCAGCAGAGAGAGAGAAGGAACGGGGCTCTGCCGCTTTGTCGCCAGTTGTTTGCTTCTCTTTTCCCCCTTGTGCGTTTCCTTCCTCCTTTCTAGTATCTTTCTCTGCGTTGCGTGAACGCACGTTTTGGTGTAGTAGTGGCGACGACGACGGATAGTAGTAGCGTCGGGTCGGTCGCCGTAATCCGCGCCGCTGCTCCATGGAGGCCTCGTAGGACGAAGCGTCGACCGCCGTCGCAGCAGCAGCAGTCGTCGAATCCGCCGCCGCGAGAAGTTTGATCCCTGCTGGAAAGAGGGGGGCCCGGTCTGGTGGTGCCCACGCAGGCGTTGAACGCGTGCCAAGAGGGAGCGAGGGTCGGCTCGTTTCCTTCTGCTGCTGTTGAGTGCGGACTCGGGCCGACGGCGTTGTACTGTACAGCATCGGGTGGTTTCGTGCCGGATGACCTCCGGCCGGCACCGTCGCCGAGTCGGAGAGGCTGCCGACAAGAAGAACCCGCCCCGTGCCCAGCAAGGAGGACCCTCGCCGTCATGGCTCCTTCCCGGGAACGTGCTGCTCCGCTCGCCAGGCGCTCCGCCGCCGCGGATCGTCGGAACGCCGGCGCACCGGCGTCGCCGTCTGCCTAACTAGGACTAACGTCACGCGCCCCGGCGCACTTCGTGGGTCTCGTCGTGTTCTAACACTGAGCAGACCAGCGTGTTGCTTCTGTCTCCTGCTTGCTGTCTCGTCGGATGAGGTGGTGTCGTCTTCTGTGTTTCGAGTGACGTGAGCGAGCCCGTGTGATACGCGGACCGCGACTGAAGCACCATCGACAGGCGCAGCCGCCGACCAGTTGGTGTTTAGTTCTTCCGAGACCTGCCTCCTGCAGCGGGAGAGTGTTCGCGACGTGCGCGTTTCCTTCGGTCCATGGTGTGTGGCAGCGGGCCGCCGACGCCTGCTCCTCGTCGTGGTCATCATGCTGCGTTGCTTCACGCTGCCGGCTTACCGCACTCTCAAGGAAGAGGATGCCGATGTGCAGGGTCAGTTTACCTTCCAGTTCTCCTTCTTTATCTACTGTCACGACTGCCACTTGTTCTCCCGCATTCGGTGTTTTGCGCCGGCTTCTAGGTTCCCACTCGTGGAACAAACAGTCCGCAGTCCGGTTGTGTGGAAAGAAATGACCGGTCCAGATGTGGAGTACCACATACAGTGGCCGTACGAATGAAGGAAGTTTCGTTCGCTTTACTGTGCGCATTCTACACCGGATCTCGCGTAGTTTGTCTAGCGCATGTAGCGGCCTTTTTCGATCCGCCGGGGAGCATCGTTCCGGAACCCCGTTACAACTCTAGTCTGGCCTTGCGCCAACCACCAGCCGTCTCTCCGGCGGTGCGGTTCAAAAGTTCGCGGAGCGCCCGTTATTATCCTCGGGGCTCGTCACCCGGTGTCGCGTGTAGTGTACTACTACTACGCGTGAACCGCGCCCGACACTGAGCAGCTGTGGGGGTCGACGTTTGGCCCGTGTGCGGAGGAAGGACCAGCGCTGTGCGGGTGGTGGGGTGAACGTGGCGCGGCATGCACAGCTGCTGCTTCTGCTCTGCCACGGCGCCGCAGCCGCCGCCATTACGGGTGGACGTCTCGTGTCGGCCGAGCGTAGGCCTTTTCGGGCCGGCTGCCGTGGGCCCCCCTCCCTGCGTAGGCACGGCTGGGCGCCGCCAAGGAGCGGCCCGTCGCCGCCGGGGCCTGTCCTCAATCGGGCCTCCTCGCCTGCTGCCTCGCCCCTCCTCGGCCGTTTGCTGCTGGAAGGGGGGCCACGGGCCTTCATTCAGAAAAAGGGACCACGATCGTCGTCGCTCGACCGCCGCCTCCGCTTCTATTTCGTTCTCGCGCACGCACGCAGCAAGGCTTGGATGAAGGCGGCCGTCTTTTTCTTGCTGGCCGGCCAGCAGCCGTGGCGGCGGCGCGCCTTTTCGTTTCGCTTCGCCGCCGGGAAGGAAAAGAAAAACGGTCTTCTTCTCCCTTTTGAGCCTCGCTCGGTTGTAAACGAGGACACTGCGAGGAAAAAGAAAAGGGGAGAGGAACAGTGGGCAGGCAGTGCACCGGCTCGAGACGCTCTTCTGCACGAAACGAAGGAAAAAAAGAGAGAAGCGCTGGACTTGCAGCAAACTCTCGAGTGGTGGTGCAGCGGCCCACCCGTGGGTCGTAGGTGTTGTTGAGAAAGAGTTGGAGTGTCCAGTGGTTTGCTGCTACTACGACTACTACTAGCATACGCGAGCCACTCTGATTCGGATTCAAATTGTCTTGTGCCGTTTATTCGCGAGCGAGCCTGCTGCTTATGAGTGCACGCGCAACAGCAACTGGTTTTTTGAAGCGTGAAATACTTGTTCAGTCATTAATCTCCTGTCTTCGCAACGCTTTACTCACTGTCTGGACCCGGTACGCATGCCTTTTAGGCGTTCATTTTCTACCCGCGCAGGTTTGTGACCGAAGTCGCCCCTGGACACGGCGCGTCGCATTCCCCGTCTCGTCACGGCCGACCTCTCCGCCTCATTGTTCTTTTTCCTCCCTCCTCTCCCCTCCGTACGCCGGTGGACTGAGCCGTGAATGAGTCCGGCGCTCCATTGATCACGCCGCGTGTGTGCCGCCAACCGCGAGCCAGCTTTCCCCGTGACGTCACAGCGGGCGCCGCCATGCCGTAGTAGTACTACTAGCGGTGGTGGTTGTGGCACGGGCCATTGTGTTGGATCCGGTGCGTGCGCGCGCAGCTTAGAGCCCTTTGTTCAGCCCGAATCAACAGGTCTCTCTTCTCCTCTCTCGGCTACAGGGTTCCTATGCTGCGCGACGCAGGCAAGCTCGAGGAGGGTGCGATTTAAATTCCAGTCGCACGCGCTGCAAAGAAAAACGGGGGAGAGGGGGAGGGGGGGCTGTCAGGGCGCGACGTGCTTGCGATGCGCCCTTGAGAAGGCCGCGCTCCTTGCGTCGGCGTCCCCAGCTTTGAAGCCCCCCCCTCCCCCTCCGCGGGTGTGTGCGCGGCGGCTGGCAAATCGCTGCTATACATGGTCCGAGAGCAGTGCGGAAAAGCGCCTGTCGCAGCCCCGTTAGCGCCCCGTATCAGATAATGCGGTGCCTAGTTGCACGGGATGGCAACCAGCGTATGAATGTTTTCAAGTCCCCAGTGCTGTTGCGGTGGATGCAGCAGTGGCCGAGCAGTTGCGGCGTTTGGGTGCCGAGCGCAAGGTTGCGGGATCGAATCCCGGCTACGGTGTGGCTCATTTTCGACGGAGCCGAAAGGCGTCCGTGGTTGAAATTAATCCGAAGCACTCCACTACTACGCGGCGACCCTGTGTCAATGCCAGTCCCTCCTCCATCCCTCCCCCTCCGCTTTTGATTTGCTCGTGAAACGTTTTGCAACTCGCATGCCGAGGCGCCCCTGTGTTATGCGGTTTCAGTGCGCATTAAACATGCCAAGGTGGTACGGTTACCTGTGACGAGGTAGTTCGGGGTGTCGTGTGAACGATTTATTTGCGACGGCTCTCCATTTGCCGGCGGCTTGACTGTCGTGATGGGATTATCTTCGTGGGATATAGCTCACCTGCCACTCGGGTGTCCCAAACTGCGAGGAGGATTGTGTATCCAGCCTCCGACCTGGCCGAGAGCAGAGTTGATTAGGTAACAAACAAACGCCGGTCGGTGGTAATCTTATCTGAAGTCAAGAAAAGGAAACGGAACCGGACAGGGCATATACGTGTGCAGAGGAGAACAGCAGGCAACTGATGTCCCTGGATAGGCAGCCTGAGCGAATTTTAAGAGAAGGTGCCGCACTGGACATGCATCGTGGTGTGATGATGATGATGAGAGCGCGGCGCGTGCGTCGGCGCGGACACACACGGCGGACCTTGAAGCGCTGTAATGTGCCTGCACCTTTGTTTTCTCCGTTTGTGCAGGACTCTTTCAATGGTGTGCGCATACCGCAGCGAGCCGCTGGTTGCGCCAGCGGGCCTCGGCATTTTGCCGCTTTTCCCACACGCTCTCTGACGTCGGCTTCGCTTTTCTTCGGCGTCGCAACTTTCCTGTCGTGACGCCCGAGGCCGCCGCCTCTCTCGCACGCTCGCCCGAGGCGCAAAAGCGTTCGTCGAGAGGGGCGTAATTAGGGGTATGCATAATGCGATGATGCGCGCACAAAAAGCATGCATCAGCGTCCGGTAGGCGTTCTCTTCCCTCCCTGCTTTGACGGCGATGCTTACCTGAGACTCGCACACCATTTCCACCCCCCTCCCCCCCTTTTATCTGCTTAGGCGAGTATAAAGTGTTCGGTGCGCGCTCATTCGTTTGTTGTGGATACACACTGCATGTTGCATGGAGGGTTGTAATTGTCTAGCGTGCACTATTCAGTATCACTTACAGCGCTAAAGTAAAGAATCTCACTCGTCCTATCGTAGGAGCTTGCTAATGCTGGCTTAGTTTTACCGGTGGGCATGTGTTGCCGAGCCCCATGTACTCTATGTATACTACTACCTCCTGTGTCGTGCGTGTGTTGCGTTTGCGGCAAAATGCCCCGACCGTTTCCGCTCTCGGATAGACGTTAGATTGAGGTACGTTGAGTACGTCAATCCCGGTTGACGGATGAAGCAAGGAAGAGGAAAATGGCGCCTGAGCCAGGTTTTTCTCTGCTCGGGCGATCAGTGTTGGGCACCAGAAACAACGGGGGTCAGGCGGAGAAGACAACGGGAAGCAAGCTTGTTGCTTTGGATCCACGTGTTGTTTTCGGACGTCAGACTCCATATACCGTACCGTACTTACTACTGGAGATTTTTCCCCCCCCTCAAGTGTTCAGTGACGTTGCTGCTTTTATTCGAAGCAGCTGTGCGCTGTCGATCTCGGAGAATGTCTGGAGCATAGCCCGGGCGTCGATGTCAACAACTGCGCCCTGCTCGCACTCGACTGACGCGGCCGATGCTGTCTGGGAGCGCTTCCTCGAGAGGCCGTCTGGGCGCCCCGTCTTCGTTTCCCTGCGTCGTTTGTCGCGATAAAAACCTCCCCAGTATTCAGCCGATTACTCGGCGCGACTATCTTGCGTGTCGTTTCCGGTGTCTTTTTCACCTCTCGCCGTCTCATCCGCTGATAAGGAGTGCGGAGAGATGGAAGAAGGAAGAAAAAAAAATCTGGCCGTGTTTGCCCTGCCAGGAAACCTGCGAGGGCATTCGACTGGGGCCGAGCTGCTTTGCTTGTCTTGCTCGCTATCTAAATGTATGCGCAGTCCGTTTTGGTATAACCGCGCGCAGGTTCGGTAATTAAGTTCGTATCGGATCGACGTCCCGTTTTCCGGTCACGGCGCGCGGGTGAGTCGAATAATTATCGCGCCCTTGCTTTTCTGCGCTGGTTCCGCACTGTGTTTCGTCGATTGAGAGACGAGACTGATCGTGATACAGGGGGTTCCTGCTGCCTCGTTTCCTTTTGCGATTTGGAAAGTGACTCTGGGCGAGTAATGAGACAGTGTACAGCATGCCGGCAACGGGTAGCCTCTAGCTGTCGACGTTAACAACTTTAATCGTCACAGTGAGGCACGGTCCCTTATACGTGTTGTAACCGATTTCACGGTTTCGTACGGCTGTCCCCGCTGTTAGAAGCGAGCGTTTCGTTAGGTACACGTTCGAGAATTCATGAAGGACATTTCCGTTAGTGAAAATTAATTATCAAATAAAACGGCTCTAGTAGGAGAGACACCGAATCTGCGTTCGTTCTTTCTCGAGGTGACTTAAACCCCGAACAGTTTTCTTAAAAGGCACAATTCAGCACAGCACTGACGGCAAACACGAACCATTGGACGGTATGTGTGGCGTGCTTGCAACTTAGGCTTGTCGCCTGTGTTTCGCGGAATTCTGTCTCGTGAAAACTCCGTGAGCCTACTTGGTTCACATGCGAACACTGCTAACTGGGAAGAGATCCCGGGCCAGTCTTCCTCCTCTGGCCCCTCTTTCCTCTTTATGCGGTGGTTAGTCTGTGCAGCCGGGAAGAAGCCGGCCTGTACGGCCCGCAATTACTGCGTAATATGCGTGTGCCTCGTAGCCTAGCGCTGTTTTCAAAAAAAAAAAAAAAAAAAAAGAACGCCAGCCCCATCTCTCCGTTCTGCTTCTGAGCACGAGGGAGTTTACGAACCGCATTTCTCCGGAAGTCTGATGTGAAATCTACCCGTGCCTCGCAATATCGGTTCGCGCCGAGGAACTCTTCGTGTGATGGTCGAAATAAGTGCGGAGCCCATCGGGCGGTTTGCCTGATGCTGTGGTTTGTTTTCGAGATTTCACATTCGCGGCGCCATGTACGGATGGTGACCGTCGCTCATTTCGAAAGCTGTCCGCAACACCAGCGGCAGAGCGGTCCGGGGTATTTCCGACGCGTGAGTGCCACCGATCTGCGGCGTGCGCTTTGTTTCAGCCACGCATCCCGGAAGTTTTTTAGGGCCGCTCGCCACCGCACTCGGTTCCGAGTACTCATCGCGGAGCTGCTGGACGTATACGAAAGAGAGCGCCCCCGGCCCCGGCGCGCGGGTGTATTTTTCCCCTCCTCCCGTTTCTGCCGCCGACGTCAGCCGCCGCGACCGACGGCCAGCGAGAGGAAGCCGTGGCGAAAACGAGCGCCAGTGGAAGAAGAAGGAAAAGTGGTCGTGGCAGCCGCGTTTTTCTCCGAGCGAGGCCAGGCAAGCTTCCAAGGAATGCGCGCAACGGGCCGCCTTTCTTCTCGGCCGGTTCATTCACGTCTCGCAGCTGCCGGCCTCTCTTCTTCCTCGGCCGCTGATTCACGGCGCCTGTACGTCGCTGACAGTACCCGCTTTCGTTCCTGGGCGGCTCTTTGGGTCGGAATTCACTTGCTTCCATGCGTCATATACCTGCGTACCTCGGCAGATGGGAGAGAAGTCCGTTCTGAGGCAGCTTTGGCTAATTGCAGTTCCGTTTTACGAGAACACGGCATCAAACGCATATTACAGATGCCGCCGCGGTGGCTCAGTGGTTATGGCGCTCGGCTGCTGACCCGAAAGACGCGGGTTCGATCCCGGCTGCGACGGCGGAATTTCGATGGAGGCGAAATTCTAGAGGCCCGCGTACTGTGCGATGTGGGTGCACGTTAAAGAACCCCAGGTGGTCGAAATTTCTGGAGGCTTCACTACGGCGTCCCTCATAGCCTGAGTCACTCTGGGACGTTAAACCCTATAAACTTAACGAATGCAGAAAGAAGTGCGGCGCTGTCCGAGGAAATAACGAAACCCATTGCGATACTCGTACGATTGCTCGTGCGTACAGTGCGGAATCATCAAAGGGCCAGTACGATGCGGTTGGGTAGAGTAGTCACCGTTATTTGGACGTATATGTATTTTAACATATCTGCAAGAAAGAGCAAGTGTACTGCATAAACAGTTGCTTCAATTCAAATGGTGTGATGTTCCCTACGTTGTTGCCAGCCTCCTCCCAAAATATTTACCGCTTTGGGAACATTTATTTCTATACGTGGCATTTCTTCACTGATGAAAAACGTGAAGCAGTGCGCGAGTAAGTTTCGGAGAAAATATGGGGCATCGCGTTGCTGCCGGACGGGACACGCTAATGCATTTTCGGGTTCCAAACCTCGCTGTGGGCTACTGGCTCCGTATTAGAAGTTTCCTGGGGTAGCCCCGACATCTTGAGGTGGTTCCGGCCCATCTGGTGCGCCGGACGTTGGGGTTTGCGCTGTATGGGTTCGCGCTGGCCCCTGTCAAAATCCTGCCGGTCAGATGCCGAACATGCGGAACTTGTTCTCGGCGCAGGACCTTTGTGGGTGTATTGTACCAGCGGACGTTTCTCGCGCTTTGAAAAGCAAATCTTCGTAATAAGCGTTGTAGGAATGAAATTTATGTGCACTGAAATCGCGTACTGTAAAGTCTACGGGGTAGGCTTCATTTGCGATTTTCGAGGGGTGGGGGTAATCCTGGTATTTGTGGGTGAGGAGCTCTTTCGCGTCTGCGATTAGGGACGGTTAAACTGGCGAGTGTGAGTTGTGAGTTAATGGGCGAAGCGTGACCGAACTGTGGCTGCCAGAGTTCGAATGACTCACCGCTTGAGACGGTGGTCACGTCATGCGCAGGCGGCCTTATCGTCGCTCGCCTGCGAGTCATCCGACTTCCTGAGATATTCCCACGGGCTCCGGAAGCAGCGTTCGCGCAGCGTTGAGTCCATCGGACGTGATTCGACGTCGCCGGAACGTGGCGCGGCGGCGGTTGGCGCTTGCGAACTCTCATAACGCGGCGGCAGCGCGCGCGGTGTCGTCAAGGGTGTGCTCGCACTGCTATAGAGCCCGCAGTCCTTTTTTTCCTCTCAAGTGGGACATCTTGGATGGGAAACGGCGGTAAGTCTTCACGCCACGTGCACGTTGTTTTTCTCGCACACGCGGGCGGTGCAAACTGCGCTTCAGGCTTTTCGTAACCGCGGTTCACATCCGAGTCGGTTATGCCTTACTTTTGCTGGACCAGTTTTGCCGTAGTTCGACTGGGACTCGGACAATCGGAGGCCGGAGGTGAACACTGCGCTCAGTTCGTTTCCTTCCTTCTATGTGGCTCTGTTCGCGTTTATTGTTGTAGTGTGTTATATTGCGAACAGAAAATATAGGTACAAGATATTGCGGCATACAAGGGCTTGCGCGACTTAGGTCCTACAAAGCTCGAAACCCTATGGTGCGTTTGCAATGCGGCTAATAATAATGATTGTGGTGATGATGGTCATGATGATGATGATAATAATAATTAGTAATGAGGAAATGCGTGGTGACACTGAACGTGGACACCCGAACCGCGCATTGAGGGAACGTTGACAGAGGGATAAAGGGGCGCCGTAGTGGAGGGCTTGGGTTTCATTTCCACCAGCTGGAGTTCATTTAACGTGTACTGACACCGCACGGCCGTAGCCGCCCGAGATGGATGTTCGTCTCTTGGGAGCTTTTCTTTAAGCTCGCGACGTCGTTCATGAACCAAGGCGCACTGCCCACGATCCACAAGTGTTGAACGTAACTGCGAGTCTCGAGTGCTCATCGGGAGGTGAAGATCTGGCTGCGACGAAGCTCTCTCTTGTCAGATGTATTCGCGCTGAAGTTCTCGACCGTTGCCTTCAACTTCGATCACGCCTTGCCATTGAATGTTGTTAGCCCTGAGGACGCTCGTTGCACAGAAATTGGCGCTTTTCTGTCTGTGTAAACCCACCGTGGCCGAATTTCGCGTAGTTTCCGAACAAGAAAAAGAACTTACTCCGCCACTCCTCTTTTCGTGCGAGACCCGCCCTCAACGTTCCCGAGAGGTCTTCATCAACAAGGTGTATGCTGAGTCGGCATACACCCCATATACTCTGGCGAAATGGCGATCGCCGCGACATTACCGCGGTAACGTGCTCGCACTGCGGGCTCCACTGCAGCGCAGGCCTTACCCATCTACTCTGGCAGTGCACTGCATTTGAAAACGGGAGAATGGCCATACAGTCCGTCCAGCACAGAGATCACCGTACCGCGCTGCTCACGGATACCGACACACAGCTCCTATTCGCTTCATATGGGAGTCAAAGCGGCGTGATCATGGCGATATAAGGGTGCCGACTAGAGCCTTTCTGATCGCGGCCAGCTAAAGCCAAAATGGACAATACGCCGACTCGCACCTCGAACGTGACTAACGTTCTTTCCCCATTTCCGCCCACAGTGGCCGTGTGCTTCCTCTCAGAATCAATCAATCAATCAATCAACCAAAAGAAAACTTTTTCGACGTGTAGTCTCCTTTCGCGATAAAGTGTCGTCGCAGAGACGAACACGAACGACAAGAAAAAGACTGCGGATCCTGTATCTGTAGAGCTGGGTCGGTTGGGTTGTTGCTGCGTATGGCGGCGGCACACACGTACTCGCGGGGTACTTGTTCGATTCGCCAGCGTCGGTTTCCTATCGCGGCCCCTGAGCGGTGTGCGCTCTGGAATGCGACACTCGTATCCGGTCGGTCTCGAATGGAGAACGCTGTTGTTTCCCGACGCGCGATGGACGCGAGGCCGCCCGGACTGTCTGTCGGCTCGCGCTGCAACGCGGCGGCCTGTGGCGAGATCGTGTTGCGGAAACGGCGCGAGATTAACCCGACACGGAGCGAACCGCTGCGCAGTGCCTGTTGCTGCGTCCTGTTGACAGCGCTGGGTTCTCTATAGGATCTCGCTTCTTCATCTCATCCAAACTATCGCCAAGTTCTGGCGAGGCGAGGCCTGGGCGACAGCCGCGGGAGAGGGGACCCCACTGACTCGTTTATGACTAGTGTTTGTTCACTGTCATGCGAGCGCTTTACGTCAAGCCGCCTGTGGTTTGCCTACGTAGTGTTTTGCACTGTTTTTTCTTCAAGCTGAGCCGTAGCTCGTCAGAGCTTAGGTATGACTGCTCTCACGTTGTGTTCGAGCCAAAAAGGTCTTCGAGCGGAGCGGCGACATCGACCGAGGGAAAAGGGGAATCGTTACCGACGACTCGGGGGTGGGGGGGGTTCCTCGTCCTAGCACGCGTAGCGAACAAGCGCGGAACATGAGACGATGAGTGAAGTTTTCACGTGGCGAGAGTCACCGTGTAGTGGTGATTTGTTTCTCATCTCGCAGATCTTACATTTTCTCCGCGCAAAACGAAAAAAAATAGAGGAACGTGTTGCTCCTCCCGAGCCTGCCGGCGAAATTGCTCCATTTTCAGTTTTGTCGCTGTACATAGCGGCACTCGTATTGTTAGGATAGAATAACCGTTTCGATTCTCTCTTCCGGTATTGTTTCCGCCGCTACACCCTGTATATATATCGCAGTGGGGAGGAGGAACGTCATGTCGGCCCCCTCCCCTTCCCCTCAAACCCTGGTGTTTGCCCCGTCGGTTGCCCTTGCAGCCATGGTAGTAGTGTTGGCGCGCTGCGGTCTCTCTCCGAAAGGCTGCAGGAGGAACGAGTTGGGCCGCCTGCTGGTTCCTCGGTACGGCCGCCCGACGAGAGAGCACACGCTCTCCTCCCAAGGTCGCCATCGTTCGCCCCGGCAGCCGCCACGCGGTCGTCGCGGAAGCGGCGGCCCCCCTTTTGTCCACAGCCGGGAGCGTATTTCTCTTCCTGCGCCGCATGCGAGGCTACGGGCGCGGCACGGATAGAGCCCGTGAATGGCGCTTTGTCCTCAATGGCTCTCTTCCCTCCCTTCCCCCTTCTTGCCCTGGCAGCCATTCTCTCCGGCTGTCTTGGGCGGCGGCAGACGTCGCGGTGTCTCGCTCGCTGCGCCGGCTGATGGGCGCCCAATGAGGAGCGCACGCTCGCTGCCCCGTGTGCGCTGCGTTGGCCTCCGCAGCCCCCCGTGTGACCCCCGACGCAAATGGCCGCATTGTCTTTTTCGCCCGCCATTGTCAGGAGCCGCCTCTTACTGTGCACTGCTGCTGCTGCTGCCCATTGTTGTTGGGCACCGCCGCCGTAAATGTTTTGCTGCTGCTGCTGCTGTTGCCCGCTTCTCTTGAGGGCAGAGAGGAAGGAGCGCGCTTCTTGACGTCACGACCCCGAAGGTGCTGCGAGTGTGGCAGTTCGTTTCGAGCGCACGGCGGTGACGACCTCTCCGGCTTTCGTCGACGACGTCTGGTGTCCCCAGGTGTAATGTTGGCGACTCCGGACCCCCACCCCACTTCCGTCTTTCAACGTGGGCCGAGTTCACAGTTCGCTACGTAAGCGGCTGAACGACTCGGTCGCGTGTAGCACGCGCGTGTGCGCGCTGAAAACAACGCCATTCGAAGGTGGTACTGTCAGCGGTTAAATGAAACGCGAGCGAAATATTTGAAACCGGAACAGAAAAGTGAGCAAATCTGAAGTGAGGAGACTGAACAGCAGCGCGCCGCCGCGGTGGCTCAGTGGTTATGGTGCTCGGCTGCTGACCCG
This sequence comes from Amblyomma mixtum, assembly GCF_055824585.1. Taxonomy (NCBI): domain Eukaryota; kingdom Metazoa; phylum Arthropoda; class Arachnida; order Ixodida; family Ixodidae; genus Amblyomma; species Amblyomma mixtum. The sequence goes on from NC_143016.1 coordinate 88,417,002, forward strand.
AAAGACGCGGGTTCGATCCCGGCCACGGCGGTTGAATTTCTTTGGAGGAGAAATTCTAGTGGCCCGTGTACTGTGCGATGTCAGTGCACGTTAAAGAACCCCAGGTGGTCGAAATTTGCGGAGCCCTCCGTTACGGCGTCTCTCATAGCCTGAGTCGCTTTGGGACGTTAGACCCCATAAAACCAAACCTGAACAGTAGCGCGGTTTAGTTCCATTTCGAAGGCGCGAAAACCGCTCTTTGGAAATGTATACACCCCGACTGTAATTCCTCTCCGGCCGCCAATACGTTTGTGTTCTGGCATGTCATTCATGAGCTGAGCTGTCTGTCCGTTGTGCAGCCCAGGATGGTTTCCGGAAGCGGTGCAGGCGTCAGTTGAAGCGTTGTTGAGGCCGCAATCCTTTCTCTCTATTCGCGACAGCCGATCCTCTCTTAAACCATTGGAGATGCGCTCCGAATAGCTCGTCGGCGGCCCCCGCTTTAGTATCGCATTCCGGCTTCTCGCCTCGGTCGAGGCTCAGTTCGTGCTCGGCGTTCGGAAGTCCAACCCGAAGGACGCGTTTGCTGCTGCGGTGACTTTTTTTTTTTTTTTTTTTTTTTTTGCCACCTCCTTCTGTCCTCCGAGGTCTCTCGGCGCATTTCGCCGCCGAGCCGCATCGTTATGTTGCGCACGGTTAGGGGATTAAAACAGAAAAAAACGCGCTCCGGCGGCCCGTCGATGACGTAATATATTACGTCCTAAACGTTGGTCAGCTGCGATTCAGGCGCGCGCGCGCGCTTGCGTCACGTGAGGTCGCGGGTTTTCTTCCTTCGATAATAGTCGCGGCGCGTCCCGGGGGTATTCCTTACTTTTTTTTTATTTTATCTTTCGGTGCGATGGCTGCGGGCCAGCCCTGGCGATGTTGCCGCTGCCGTCGAGCTTGTTGCGTGCCTTGCGCAACGGTTCGACTCCTTCATCGCGAAGAAAGGGTAGCGTGGTGTTTTTTTTTTTTCTCTCTCTCTCTTTCTCTTTGCGGTGCGGCGCTCGTTATCGTCACCGTCTCCAGCTGTACGAGCGCACACACGCTGGGGTGTTTCTCGCCGTTCCGTTGGCCTCGTCGTGTAACCAGCGCGAGACGATTGCGTAACTTTCGTCCCATGCCAAAAGACGTCACTCGCGTTGTTAACTAGCCCCGTTCGTCGCGTCATATTCCAGCCGCGCTTCCTCTTCACGCGAGTCGCGTACGCACCCTCGCCTTTGTTTGGTTGCTCGGTCCATGGGTTTCGAAATCGGGGGCATCTCCCGTCGCGATTTTCCTTAAAGGCTCGATGAGTTTGTTTCAAACAGCACTGGTTTGCCGAGGAGGCGGCAGAAAAGGCAAACAAAGTTGCCTGGCAGCGACGTTGATTTCGTGAAAGGCAGTGTCGCCGGCGGCCCGCAGGTGGCGCGACAATCTGCGGGACCTCCGAATTTCGCTCCAAATCGACGTCCCGGATTCAGCAGCGTGGATGGAGCCGTGGGGGAAAAGTCTCGCCTCTGGTAACGTGCTCTGGTCTCACTCGTTCGCTGAAGTGAAGTCGGTACGATCGCCTTGTTTGGCGCCAAAGTTGTTGCCGGTGGTCGGAATTTCGAGACTTTACTGGCGTCTTCTGTCCTTGTACTGTGCACAGCACGTAGTACTGCCTGCCCCGAGCGCTCTAGCGACGCTGTTGGTCTGTGCGAGTACGAGTATGAGGCGGAGGTGGCTTTTAGGTGTGACGGTTTATAACTGGTTTCAGGTGATTCCAGTTCTTTCGTGAGCGTAACTACGTGGATTGCAGGACGGAGGCATCTCCGTGTCCTTCCGTTTAGCCCTGTCCCGTGTTCAGCTGCGGCTACCTTATCCCTGCAGGCTTCATAAGCATGTGGATACAAAAGGGGCATACACCCCTGCTACGTTCACGCATCTGTGTCCGCATGATCGTGTGTATACACAACGTTCGTGGAACCCGCCAGCCGAACCTCGGGGGAAGTTTTTAGTGACAGGAGAGCGTGATTTGTGAGTCGCTTACGCTCGTTTCCCGAAAGCTCGCTCGCTGTGGTGTTTGGTAACGAAGTTTCGCTCTTTCGTGTGAAAAACGTTACTGCCTGTAGTGGCTTATCTGGGAAGCGATAAAAGCGCTCGGCAAACTCGTTAATCATGGGGCGACCTTTCGATGGGGCACTTAATGTCTAGTACGTTTATGTAAACCCCATATTTTACCGCTGGACTGTTGAAGCTTAGTCTCTCTCTCACTCTCTCTCTCTCTCTCGCTCAAACACTTCCTACGATGGCGGAAACGGTGCGGTGAAAGCGCACACGCACACGCACACTTAACAATGTTTTATGCTGCCTCTACCACCACTTTGCAGAGCCGATACCGGAATAATTTCCGCAACCAGGGAGAGCTGGTAGTCACCCACGGGGTATTTTGTACATCGAATTTTACTTCCTTAAAGCGCTGCGATGCTGAGTGAGTAAATTTGACATAGCTTGACTCGGTGTCGCTGAGCATGCTAGAATTTTTTTTCCCTCTGTAGTGTGACTAAAGCTGGCGATACCAAGGTGTAGGAAAGGTATTGGGTGTGGCCTATAGAATCATCTGAGATGTCTGGCTCAGGAAATAAACTGGAGCGTGGTGTGAGTGACACGCAGCAAGAACGATTAGAAGCATTAGTCCCTGCAGCGGTGTCTCGACTAGGGCGATGATGATGACAATGATGGGGCTTTGAGCGAGTTTGGGATCAGCCCCGATTGCTGCATCAGGCCGCATAGCGGCGCATTTTGCGCCGCCGCTCCCCCTGTGTCATCGTCGCCGGCGTCGAACTGTTGTTCTCTTTAGCTTCGAGGAGAACACGGCGTGACGCTGCCTTGACGTCACGACAGGCCCTTAACTAAGATCAGGGGGCGCGAGTAACAAGCGGCGTGGCTTTGCCCCGCTGTGCGGGGCCTGCCTCCGCTGCTCAAGCGTCCCCTGCTCTGCGTGCCTTGTGCCTGCAGGTCACGCTGCTCGCCGGGCGCAGCGTGATGGCGCGTGGGCGACGTTGTAGCAATCCCCGAATGAGTCGTTCGTTCGTTCGTCCGGGGACCTGCGGTGCGTGGCGTGAGCGCGCTACTGTTTTTCTCTTCCCCCCATTCACGTCGGCCCCGTACAGCAGGTGCTGCCCCCCCCCCCCCCCCCCCTCCTTCTCCGCGTTTGTGCGGCGCGTGGCGTAGAGAGAGATACGAGCTTGCGCGGCGTGTGCACGAAACGCGCGTGCTGTGTGCGTGCAACGTGGAAGACGCCCAAGCGCGCACTGCGGGGTCCTCGCTTTTCTTCCCTTTTTTTTTTTTTTTTTTGCGCATCGCGCGGTCACGAGAAGCGCATAATAGAACTGAGGGGGGGCGAGTTCCAGAATGCTGCTTGAAACCGAGCGTGTGCGCGCTTAGAAAGGGAAAAAAAGCGTCGGCTCAATTTCCGGCTGCTTTTTTTTTTTCTTTAAACGTTGTTTTTCTTTTTCGCGCGACGTCGCGGGCGCCATCTTTGGGTACTTCCACAGTGTGCGCGGGAACCGTTTGGCGAAACGCCGAGGCTTTCGCTCCGCTTTCGGGGCCCAAGGATGGCGCCCGCTATGATGTCGGTGCAAACTGTGGTAGTGCCGCCGACGCCAAACAGGGTGTACGCACGCTACGCAATTCCTGGTGATGTTTTCCGTTGATATCACTCTCATTTGCGTCGCAGTAATGCTTGTGTGTGTGCGCGCGCACTGTCGCTCACAAGTGGCGGCAGGATCGCCGAAGTCCAGAGCCTAGCATATTTTCTTGTTGTTCGATGTTAGGTTCACGTGAAAGAATCCCTCGTTATCTGTCACGTGGCTCACACCCCGCAGTGTTGCTCCGACACGTCAAAAACAAAACCCAAGTCCATAACCAACCAAAGGAGGGAGAATGCACTCGGCTGTCGTATAACGAGCGGCTCATTATTCGGCGAAGGCGTTGACGTCACTTTCTGGGATAATGCTACAGTTGTGTACAGTGGACCTTTCCGCGTTTGACGGCGCGCTCAAGCACGCTTTTATCGCCCTTGCCCGGGAGCTGGTCACGATTGAACTTATTGCCCCCCCTTTCCCGTTGCATTTGGCATCATGAGCGAACGAACACATGAGGAGCATTCAACCAATGATTACCCGCGAGTAGGAATGAGAAGCGCATCTTTCTTTTATTTTTTTCTGTATTGTTTTCTCGACTCATTGATACCCGCAAAACATTCTCATCCCTCAGTTCAGCTCAGGTGTTCCTTATTGTCTTCGACAGACTGCTTTCTCTCATATTGAAGCTGCCTGTACGCCATGCTACGCGCGCCATTCGATCGCAAGTGCCATCCGATATGCCGCAGCCGATACTGAAGGTCGATATTGAAGGCTATTTCGCGTGCGTGTACGCTCTGGCACGTGGAGACCCGCCTAGTGACAGCGCCGAGGAAGGCAATCGCGAGAGGGGATATGATGATCCGCTGTGCCGGCTACGACCGGCGACCGCGTCGAGTTGAAGTCATCCGACCCGAGAAGCCGGTGCTCTGTCGCACATGTATTTTTTTTTTTTCGACCGCAGCAGCAAGCGCACGGCAAGCCGGGGGCGTTTCACGTTGACGAAGTCACGCGCCGCGCATGTCTGCCTGTCGCTTGCTCCGCAACCGGCAACTGACACGAGTTGCGTAGCTCGTTTTAGGAAGCGGCCCATTTACAGGCGGGCGGTGCGAAGACCTAACAACACGAGCGCAGCGACATCCTTCTGTGGCGAACAGCGCGCGTGCAGTGTTTCCCAACCAAGTTCGTCTGTTACTTTCTTTTGTGCCTCGTCCAGTTTGTGCTGTTTTCCACCGTTAAGCTGCCTTTGCCCCTGGATGGATTCAATTTTTTTTTTTTTTTTTCTGCGAGGAGAGGGGGCTCATAGTGAAAGCTTATGTTGAATTGGACGACAAGACAGCGCTGACGGACGGGACGGAAGAAGAAGAGACAGACACACGCGCTGTCTCTTCTTCTTCCGTCCCGTCTGTTGGCGCTGTTTTGCCGTACCATTCATCATGAACCAACCAGCCCGACTCAGCCCACTCCTTGGGACGCACGTGTGTTCACGCCAAGTGGTCACGCCATAATTACGCAGTGAACGCCGCTGAAGCGTTTTTTTTTTTTCTTTTTTCAAACGTAGAGACGAGTGCTCTTCCTTTTGTGCCGATGTGCGGCAAGCTGAGAGAAGTCCACGTGGTTCGGCTGCGACGTCCTGCGTGTACGACATCCGTGTATACCGTAACCTCGAGGCTACTACCCGTAGTTACTCTCCGAAGACTCGCAACCGGCTGCGCCAATAACCTAGTGACGACTTCTCCCGCGTAGCCAGCCTGGCGCTACTCGCCCTTGAGGCTCTGCTAAGAAGCGGCAGCGTCTGCGCCGGCATACGCACTTGTCGCCTCCCGTCGTGTTGGCGGCGGGGCTCCCCTTCTCAAGAGGGAGACCGACACGGTCGTTTCCGCTTTCCGGTGTTTTCTCGCCGCCGCTCCCCCCACCCGGCCCCGCTCCCTGACCGGAAGTGGGGTTTGCTGTTTCCGGGAAGCGCGCCTTCTACCTCTACTGCCACTACTACTACTACACTGCGTCGCCCCCCCCCCCCCCCCTTCCCCCGGGTGTTCGCGCCCCGCGGCGAGTGTCGAGTCAGCCGACGGCGCATTTGTGCTGGATGTCGGTCTGCTTGCGCTGGTGGCTTGATCGCTCCGGCGCGCGTTTCTCCTTTGTGGCTCGCTTCGCCTCCTCCCCTCTCTCTCTTTCTCCGCCTCCTGGCTGATATGATTGCTCTAATTTCGCTCCTTAGAGCGCAACAGCAGCGAAACCGTTCCCGTCTTACGAATCCTTGTACCGATCCACGCTCTCACTCTCCTGCTGCTTTTTTTTACGTCGCGTTTACTTTTTAGACGCCATTTTTTTCTCGGTTCGGTGTGTACTTTTTCGCCTTACCTCGACTGGAAAGTCGCTGCTTCCCCCCCCCCCCCCCCCCCCCCCTCGTATAGTACTGGGAGGCATTGCTCGAGACCCTCCTCCGCATACGCACGTGTTCTCCCCTCTTGACTCACTCATACGCGCGCACAGTTTATACTCCTGCGTCGCTTGGCTCTCTCAAATGTGTGTGCACGCCCGCGTATACACCACGTAGGCCGTATGGCGTGGCGCCTCTTTGCTGCACCGCCGCCGCTAACACATGCACCGTGGCCGGCGCACAGGCGTGCCGGGAAACTTTCTGGCTGGCTGCCTTCCACGGGCTGGGAAAAAGGCGCCGCGGCGTAAAGGGTCGCAGATGCAGAGAGACACCGCGCGCGGGCCAATTACGGCCCGAAAATGACGGCTGTTGGTTCGCACGGCTGCGCGCTGAGATTGTCATCGGGAGGCAATTAGGGGCCGGGGCGGATATCGGGCGCCTTTTGGTCCGCCTGCCTTTCGACAGCTGTGGCGTACCGCGCGATCGCATCCACCGGAGGAGCCGCTTAGATCGCGTAAAACGTTGTGTGTAAAAAAACTCATAAAACATCGCGCCGATCCCTTGACACTTGGTTCGAACCAGGCTAGGCTGTATGCTTAAACTTCGTTTGTGATGTGCGGTCCAATGTTTATAATAACCGCACCAGTACGAATCTTCTCGTCAAGTTGTTGAAACAGTGGGCAGGGCTGCTGCCAGCTGTCCTCTAGCGCTGCGTCTCTCCTGTCGTATAATAGCAGGGAGCAGAGTTCCAGGCGTGAGCTTCAGATCTTCAACTAACGAAAGCTTTTTAGAGCGCAGCTCTTTGGCGTCCGTTCCTGGGTTTCGCGTCGTCGTCGGCGTTGTCGTCGGCCTTGTAACCAGCTCCGCCCCCCTTTCATCCCCCCAGCGCTATCGGCGTCAGCGGCATCAGTCAATCGCTGCTATCTCTTCCCTCCTCCCTTTATCGTGTTGTCCGCTTGCTGCGCGCGCTTCTGCCCCCATCGTTTGCCGCTGGGTGTACACGCCGCCCCCCTCCCCCCTCTTCCTGCGAGTCTCCGGTTGTCAAAGCGCCGGCTCGAACTTAATTCCTTTCTTCGCTCCTCCTCCAATGCAACCCCTGTGCGGTGGCAATCAGAGAGCCAGATCGGTGGCGGCGGATCTGTATATGTGCACCGCCCGAGCCGAAATTGCGAATACGTGTGAAAAAAAAAAAAAAATTCTGTGATAGCGCATACATGTGTTGCTCGATTTCTTTGCCTCAATCTATCGATAAGGTGAAACAGCTTATTTGCTGCGCTCAAATTTCGCATTAGGAAGTAACGTAATCGTCGGTAATTTTTTATTATTATTTTAGTGCGTAAGAAAACCTCGTCTGCGGTGCTGGATAGGTGTACTCGGCGTACTCTCAAGAAAAGTCCTTTTTTTTTCCTTCTCTCAATTCCGTTGTTTTCAATGACACATAAAAACCAGGAGCGCTGAAGCGTCTCTCGTTGCTGTCCGTGTGCGTGCGATGCTGCAGGCGCCGATGCACTTCGTCGAACGCACCGCCATCGTTCGTGGGGATTGGGCCCTCTTCATGGAAAGCTTGTCTTCAACTTATAAACATTTCGCGATGCTGTCCATTCAGTCTAGTGTAAGGAACGGCGAAACGGTTGTCGTTACATTGTCGGCTTGCAGTCTCGGGCGCCCCCTTGCGTGAACACGGACGCGGCTGGCGTACAGCGGACGTTCCAGAGTTTTTGCATTGTTCTCCGGGAGCTCTTGAGCCCGTTAGAGCTTGGCACGTGAACCTTACGCATGCGGCCTTAGCGCTGTTAGTGCAGGTTTTCGTATGCCGCTGTAGCTGCTGGCAGTGCACTGCCGACATCGGGGCCCCCATCTGAGCGTAATATGGGTTAAGGTCACTCTCTACTTTGCATTCATCGATCCCTGGGAGTCCTCATACTCCTCCTGGGGCAGTGGTGCAGCGGTTGAGCGATGCGCCCCTGCCCTGTGATGGCAGGTGCTCCCAGCGCTGGGCTTTGTGCGGCCCAGGTTGTTCTTCCCGAGCGACCGATCATTGATATAACTGTCACCTACCACGGTGGGGAGTTTTGTTCGCTCTCTGGTGGGCAGGTTGTGATGACGCCGCGAGGTCACGTGACCTATAGGTGGCCCACCTGCCTCCTAGGTTGCTCTCTGGGCTGCCAGAGTCATGCTCGGGATGTTTCGGTCACAACGCCGACGCCGGGTTTTCTGTTTAACGGGGCCTTTAACGATATATCGCGTCAAAAGAGTGTAAGGGATTAGTTGTGCTATACATGACTCAGGCAAGCGCAGCCGCGTGCCCGTTTTGCGAAGACAAATACCTTTCCTAACATGCATTCGCTCATGATCTCTCACCTTACCCTCCTTGCCCAGAGCGGAGGGATCCAATTCTTTCGTGCCAATAAAACGTTCCCTATCGGTCAGTGCTCGTAGCATGGAGGCCCGCGTCGCTTCAACCGTGGCGCCTTCTTCCCCTCTGCAGGCCCTGTGCGCGTCGCCCTGGCTGACTGCTGCACGAGCGGCGGCCGAACCCTTGGCAAGAAGAGCGCGGCGCTCCACTCGGCCGGAGGAACCAAGTCGCCCAAGTCCGGGCCCCTGGGCAGGCGACGGAGCGACCAGCACCAGCAGTCCCCGTCCCGGCAGCAGCAGCAGCAGCAGTCCTCTCAGCAGACTCAGCAGTCTTCTCAGCAGCAGCAGCGCTCCCTGCTGAGCGGCAGCGGCGTCTCGGAGGGCGGCGTGGGCGGCGTCTTGCGCAGAGCGAGGACGGGCGCCGGGGCCAGCGGGGCGGCGCAGGGCCCGGGCGCGGGGCCCGCGCCTTCCTTTGTGCGGCACCTCGAGGCCAACCTGCGCCGCAAGGAGGACCCCGCGCTCCTGCACCAGGGATCCTCACTGCTCGCCAGCGCCGGAGGAGGAGAGGACGCGGCGCTCGCCGACGGCGCTGAGCGATACACGCGCCTGCCCCAGGGGTGAGGAGGGTTGCTTATCTTCCTTGCCCCCCCCTCCCCCCCCCTCCCCCGGAAAGGTGCATATGCGGGCTGTGATCACGCATTGCGAGCCATTCCGATCCAATACTGCGGATCTGGGAGCGCTGGCCACAGCACCGGGCATCTTTCCGGGAAGCACGCTCACGAAAATGAGAAAAGCACCGTGAGGATCCCACTGTTGTGGCTCAAGCCTGTTGCGCCATAGGCGGTACGGGCAGGGCACTATTGTTCTTATTTTACAATCCACCCTAACGAATGTTGTGGTAACCCTGACTTGGAGGCCGGGTAGACACATGCGCTTCGCGATAACCGCGGTGTTCGTTTCCTTGGCCGCAGGAGCGCATGCGTGTCGTCGTCGCCACCGCAGTGCCAGGCGCCTCCGGCTCCCGTCAGCCCCACACCGAGTCCCGCAAGCCGGTCGTCTTCTAACGGTCCCTCCGCTGTGATATCCGCTTCTTCGCCCCCGGCCCCCGCTGCGTCGATAGCGCCGCCGGCCCTCGCGGCACCGTCGCCGCCGCAGCAGCACACCTCCGAGGTTAGCAGCAGCAGCCGAAGTCCGGCACCCCGGAGCCGCAGCGGCAACCGGATGGCCACCGCTGCCTCGTCCTGGTCCCAGCTGGGGGGCCCCAGCGGAGGCAGGACGCCCGGACAGCCGCCACACCCGGCGCCCTCGGGGTTCGTGAGCCGACCCGCTCGGGGCTGGCTGCACACGGACCAGCAAGTGCTCGGCCCGGGAGTCACGTATTCCGTCAGGGTGAGCCTCTCTGCCGTGTGCTATGTTTGGATGTACGGGTTTAGCCAGGCGCTTCAAATACCTTCGCTGGAAAAAGGGTCCCTCTGGATGTCCTTGATTACGGACTCCACTTGGAACATATTGACTCGTGCAGTTCTCTCATTCTGTCTATGGCTGAGCTAGGTCTTCGCCAAGTGGGAAAATGACGTGCAGAATGCCGAGCGGAGGGGCTGCGAACCGACAGGAATGGCGCCTGTCGGCGTGACGTTCGGTTTTCTTGACGCTTCGTGCCAGTGGCGCTGAAACAGTGCGCGGCGTTTGGTGGCCCCATATCTTCTGAGGGGACGCGTGAAAGGCACGGCCTCCACTCTGGGTGGTGATGCAGGAAACACCGAGCGAGGCGCGCGTCCTGTCGTCGTCGTTGCATGGTGGGCCCCGGCGTCGCGGGTCGTGCGATATTCCCTGGCCCGATTCCCGCGGATGACGGCAAATAGCGCCGAGGCACCGACGCGTGTCGCCCGCGGCCTACGCGTACGCTGCCAGAGAGGCAGAACGAACTCGCTGTGCCCTTTGGGCGACGGGTTGACGGCGCCTGGGTGGTTTGGGACCACTTGACACCCCTCGCGGGTGCGCAACGGATTGGTAATATAAACGCAGCGGCATCGGCACTCGACTCTTCGCACAATAGCTAATCGTCCGTGCCTCCCTATAGTAATCCCGTCAAATGATTGATCTTCTACATTGCGATTCTCGCCTATCGCACGACTACTGTTGCTTGCTGACGGTGAAAGCAGAAGTTGCCAGGCGACCAAAGCCATACGGGCCGTGACTTGTAGTGTCGCTGGGAAACCGCTTTTATTCATTGTATGTGCCTGCTGGCCTTTCCTAACTGCACCATTCCTTCAGTCACTTTCAGGCAACGTTACCAGAAAATTACGAAAGCAGAAGAAAATAGAGATCTGTGTGCTCATTGTTTAGCACTGCGCTGCCTGGGGCGGCGTGCTTTTGGCACGTCGACCATCGAAAGTTGTGGACTGGACTTGGAACGAGTTGAGTTTGACGCGGCGCCTGCGTTCCACTATCAGCGGGAAAATGCCCCAGAGCCCCTCCCTGTTTCACTAGTCGATGCAGTCGAGGCCCTCTCTTGGCCAGCCGTTCAGCCGCGAACTTCGAGGGTCGAGAAAAGGCACTTCCGCCGCGGCAGAAGGCGGCTTGCGCGGCACACTTTCCGGCCGGTCAATCGAGAGCGGGGGGGGGGGGGGGGGGGGGGGGGGGGGTTCGCCCACCCGCCGATTTTGCGTTCTGTGACGATCGCGTGCGGCTCCCTTTCAGTCCGTTTCGTGCATTCTACACTTCCGCCGTCCTCCTCTCCGACCGCGGTTCCGCCCCGCCCTCCTCGCCCCTTCCGCGGGGCAGATCGGAAGCCCCGAAATGATGGCTGCTGGCAGCAGGGGCGCCACTGGGATGGCGTGTCGCGGTAACAAGAAGCGTGTTGTAAAACCGGAAGCAGACGACGACCGAGTTCGTGCGTGCGGGCTGCCGTGCTTCTCTACTTCCGGTTTTTCGGCGTCGTTCGGCGCATTTCCACAGCGGGATGCGAGTTGAGGTGGGGGGGAGGGGGGTTCCGCCTCCCGCCGGAAGGTTCCTTTCTCTCTGTTTGCGTGGAGGCGAAAGAACAGCTGGCACTGCGTCCCAAAGCTTCTGTCTGCCCCTCCCTTCCGCCATTTTGGTGTAGGGTGGGCTTTCCGTTGCTGCCTTCTCGCGGGCGCTCCCTGCCCTCTCCCGACCTTCGTCCCTTGCAAAGGAAGGAAGCCTTGTGTTCAGAGCTGTAAAGAAGCCACCTGTGAGTTTTTACAGGCAGGGAGACTGTCCGCGGGAGGGGGGGGGGGGGGGGTGGCTCCGAGGAGGAGGGAGGGCGGGCAAGCTGGCCCTTAGGCCTGCTCATTCTTGACTACCTGGAATAGGGGGAGAGGGAGGGACTTCTTTTCTTATGCTGTGTCCCCCTCCTGCCTCGCCCTCTCTTTCCTGTTGAGGCACTGTGCCATTTGGAAATTGGGAGTGGTGGGCTGCTCCTCAAGGTGACTGGGCAAGGAGAAATGGGAGCTGAATGGGGCTCTCTCTGCAAATGTGCCTCCTCTGTGCACAAGCCCTGTTGTTGCTCTGTCTGTGCACTGGGGTTGCTTTGTTTGGTGACATCTGTGGTAGGGGCTACTGATTAGAGCACTCTTTCTTTCCTGATGATTTTACAGTGTTCTTTGGGCTTAGGCTTATGTAGTTTGCATGGCAGTTGGTTTTAACTTTGCACCTAATTGTGGACTGAGTAGGCACTTCAGCAAATCTGTGTCCAGCTGAATGGTGTGACAGGAGAGTAATACCTTCATGTAAAGATGCAATTTCCTGATCTGCTCTCTTCTTTTGCTTCATTGCTTTGCTAGCATTTGTAACTTGTAGCTCAGATAAGCAGAGTTGCTTTGTTGAATTAATAAAAGATTATTTGCCATCAGTGCATACACCTTGCAGAGTGGTATGCTGACTTCACTGTGCTTTCTTTTTGCTCGCAGTATATTGGCTGCCTTGATGTGAAGATGTCAATGAAGTCACTGGATTTTGATACACGGTCCCTGATTGCAAAGTAAGTTTGTCTTTTTTTTTTCTACAGCATTTATTGCAATGGATCACTCTTTGTTGCGATGTTAGTAGTAGTGCAGTGTAAAATTATGTAATTTGTCTGTCTACTTCCAGGGAGTGCATCACTAGGGTTTGTGAAGCAGCAGGGCTGAGGCCTGTGGATAAGAAAAGAAAGGTAAGGAGCTCAAAAACATTTGCAATGTGCATAATTTTTAATGTACACAAGTGATGCTTTGACGTTTTTGGAGCTTATTGGAGCTATAGGAGATCAGTGTGCCAGAGGAAGGCTCAGTCTTACTTAAATACTGCTGGATGTATTGCACTTGTGTGACCAGATTCGCTTTTCATTGTGGCTCAGATACAAATAAAAATCACTATAGTAGGATGCAACTAGGGTAGAGTTTGAGGTGTAAACCAGGGGCAAAAAAAAAGAAGTTGCATTCTGATATGAAAGTAAAAACTGAGAAGTCCAAGCCGTAGATACAACTTAAAAAAAGAACAGCAGTTGGCAACAGCCGGTGGCCTGCTGGGTGCCTACCAATCATAATAGAAAACTAATGTTTGACTTCACTAAACAGGTCAGGGTCATCAGAAATCTCACATATATTCTTTTGACTTGGGATTTGCTTCTTTTTGTTTAGATAGCAAAAGAGCATGAACGTCAGACTATTATTCCCTTGTGGCACAGGAACAGCATGTGTGACGGGTCATGAATGTGGGCTGAGCTTCACTGCAGTCAAGTTGTATCTGACTGTAGCTCTCATTGAGCAAGCTCTTGAGCACTTGGCTGCGTTATATTGGGTGCAGAGTACAGTGCAGAAGTAGGGGTTGCTTGTTGGGCGAATGATAATTACCATGCCTTTATCTAGACCTGTGTTGATGTAAGCTTTAGCCCATTTCACAGTGCCTGTTCATTTATTGTTGCGTGCGAGGTGAGGGCACACAGTTTCGAGCTGGGTGCCTGCCACGTTGCTGTGCCGAGTGTTATCAGTTGAGTGATGGTTGTATCCGATGGCGCCTTGCACTGCAAAGCCACGGCTGTGTGCGGCTCGTGTACGTGTGCAGCTTCCTTTGCAGGCATTTGTGTGTGTTGTAAAGCTACACTTGGGCACTTTTCAATGATTTATCACCACCGGGGGCCTGCAGCTGGCATAGCGCATATCGTATATATATATATACAGAGTTTTTCTTTCCTTTTTTTCTTTTCCACTTCCTGCCCCAGCAACTAGCAGTGTGCATGCGTGGGCGTTGAAAAGAGAGATGAGTGCTGCTGACTGACTCAATGCTCACATTCAACAGACCTGGTAGAGGGAAGCAAGCAACAACACAGAAAGCACAGGCGTAGTAAAAGAATGAAAGATCTCACAGCCAGGCCGGATGTTTGGACCAGGAAAAGCGAGGCCAGCAGTTTTGAAATTATGCGCGCACTGCCTCGCAGCTGTGCGACTGCCAGCATTCATGTATTGCGGGCCCTTTTAGAGCTCTAAGCAGGTGGGCACATGCTGAAAGTTGAGCCCAGCAATCCGTCTCCCCAGCAAGCAGCTAACTTTAACACGTGCTTCTTGAAATTACTTGCTGTAGCTTTACCTGGTTCAGAAGGGTGAAATTTCTGTTGGTTGTGTGCATTTCTGGTTGACAAAAGCAGCATCAATCATGATCCACATTTCTCCCTGCCTCCCTAGAGAAAACATTTACAGGCCCCTTTCTGTCATAGTGCCGCTGAAAGTAAACATGTAACATATGCAGCAATGTATGTGCACATTTAGTGGGGAAATGTGCCTCATCAGTTGAAATCCGCATTACAAGATAATCAGGCTGTTTGGTTAACCAAGTGATGTGTTTCAGGTATGTTTCATTTGACTCGCCATGTATTTAGTGCAGTTCGCTGATGTGTAATTTCATGATGTGTCAGAACAAGATGTCCTGCGCCAATCTTGCTTTGCCTGTGCACTTTTTAGTTGGGCATGTACAGGCGTGTAACAGTGCTGCTATGATTTTCCTTTTGCAGGTGGATCGGCGGCTGCAGAGGATGCTGGCCGATCGGCCAAATTTAGACTACGCTGGCTCCAATGTCACTCTCTGCGTCACCAGCTCTAACCTCACTCTGGCCATTGTAGAGAGTGGCCAAGTGATCGCCGACCACAGCATGCCCAACATCTCGTTTGCTTCTGCTGGTGACACGGTGAGTTTGAGATGTTGATTTTTGCTGAGAATAGATGGGCACTTGTGCTGAAAGGAGTTCTGCAGACTTACACATTGTCTAGCGTAACTTTTATTTTTTTAACTAGGGGTAGTAAACATATTGCTATATTTGCCGGCTACCGATTCTTTGTGTGAATGATACAGGTAAATCTTTAATTGGATGGTTGTGCACTGACCTGGCTGCTTTGCTGCTGCCAAAGGAGTAGAAGAGCAAGTGTGAAAATTTTGAAATTTGTTTATTGTTATTGCTGTTTTCTTTTTGGCATTTTTCTTTGGGAAAAGGAAGTTGCAGAGGCATACATTAAAGGGACCAAATACTAAAACTTAAGCTCCCAATTTTGTTCAGTGTAACGGAAAGCTTTCTGTGTAAGGTGCTCTATTTCACAGCAGTTTTGCTAGAAACACTGTGGAAGATTTTCACTGGCATTTGAAAGGCGATTTTTCAATCAGTGCATGCGTTTGTTTTATTGTATCCCAATGTTGAAAGTGAGCACAATAACGATTGTACATCGGCAAGAGTGATCTGCCAAAAACTAACTTAAATTTCACCCGCCAGTAATTAGGCATTTACATTATAGTCCAGCGTCACTGTATACTTAACATGAATCGGCAAAATTTTACTAAGATGTGGCCACGTGGAGGGATACTTTGACAAAGGCAAGGTTTGACCGCAAGGTTGCGCTTCAGTTTGTGCAATTTTCAGTGCCAAAGTAAAATTACAAATGCTCATTTCACCTCGGCCACAGCGGCCGCATTGCTGTGCAGTCTCAGTGCACATTAAAGATCCCCAGGTGGTCAAAATTATTCCGGAGCCCTCCACTACGGCACCTCTTTCACTCCCACCCTCCTCCCTTCCCTTACGGCGCGGTTGGAGTGTCCACCGAGATATGTGAGGCAAATACTGGGCCATTTCGTTTCCGCAAGAACCAATTTTCAGTTTTCATTTTTCCCCCTTCTGTGTCCACTTTGCAGGAGACGCTAGACTTCGTAGCATATGTGGCCAAGGACGGGCAGAATGCACGAGCCTGTTTCGTGCTGGAATGTTCGGGTGGTGTGCTGGCGCAGGACGTCATCTCAACCATCGGGCATGCCTTTGAACTTCGCTTCAGGGAGTTCATGCGCACTGCACCCACGCCAGGGCTGCCACCAAAGAGGTGAGGAGCATATTTACACAAGCAGGGTTTCACGTCAGCTTGCCCCTTTAGCCAGGGGCTGCAGCTCATTTTCATTTCTCATAGATGAAATGGACAGTCTGGCAGATGCGTTGCATTCCAGAGGCTTAGGTTGTGCTTTTAGTTCAGTTAGTACACTGGAGCCTCTTCCTACTTTTGGGCTATTTTTGGACTGCTGGTTTTAAGTTTTGCAGTCTATTGAGCACCCCGGGGGTGATGCACTAGAAATTTGGAGAAGGATCAGACGCATGGGCGCTTAAGTGCAGGTGCTCAGAATAATCTGTGGAACGATGATTACGTAAAACACTGGAATGTCAAAGTTGCAAGAAAAGCAGTTATCCTTACAGCTACACCAGTCGCTCTTGCTGCGGCTACGAGTTAGGGGATTTTGCGAAAAGGCACATCTAACCGGCTTTGTGGTTCATCCTGAGTCGAGGCAATCACACATGGCTACTTGTGGGTGTGCTTGCAGGCCAGAAACAGTGGTGCCAACGAAAGATGATCCTGACTACTACAACGACCTACCTGGCAAGATGCCGCCCGAGGCGCCACCACCACCAGTGCCCCCACTGCCTGACTACCGAACCGAGCCTGCAACTGAGGTAAGTTTTGGTTGAAAATGCAGGTCCTCTTTGCATTTTCTTTTTCAAAACAAAAACGGCCAGTAGTGCTAGTTATGTTATGTTGCACTACAGTTTTATGAAAATTTGTTTCAACTGGTGGCCTGTACCTTGGCCCGCTATGAAGGCAGCGACCGGGTGGTCAAAAGCGGATATTGGCTAGGTGCCAAGCACATGCCTGATCATGATGGTTCGTTGGCATTGCAGATTGTCAAGGATTCCTCGAGAGAAGCGCTACCCAGTTTACCTGGCGCACCTGTGGGCGTTCCACCACAACCCAATGCACGCAAGGTTTCTCGTGACACCAACCTCATTGACCTGAGTGGCGAGGAGCTTCCACCGGCACCTCTCGTGCAACGCCATGGTGAGTAAATCTCAAAAGATATTCTGCAGTTAGTGCGAGCTGCAGTTTGATGCTGCCACGCTTTTACCTTTTCCTATTTTCCTAGGAGGAGGAGTGCAGTTGCCAGATCTGCAGTGAAGATTTTTCATTCCAGATGTTTTCGCCTTCTCTCTTTTAACAGAATATGTCAACGTTGTCCAGGACAGTGGGCTCTGCAAGAATGGCGTCTTGGACCCCTTTGACATGCGTGAGCATCTTTTTGTTAATTATTGTAACCCTGTTCATTATTAACAGCTGTGCAAAAAAGGGCGGTTGCAGCACGAATGAAAAGAGATAGGACACGTGCTTGTCCATCCTGTTTCTATTTGTCACATCTGGCCTTCTTGGTGCTGTTGTTATTAAGAACCTTTACCAACATGCCCAGTTATCAGCGTTAATTGTAACCCAGTGTTTGGCACATGATATGCTTAGTTGGTTATGCTGCATCATAAAACCTAAAACATATACACTCATACACACACACACAGTTCATAGTGGGCAAATTCAGGGCTCATATATTTATAACTTGTATGCTGCTAACCCGCTATTAGTGCATTCTCTCCTCCCCCTTTCCACCTGAACACTCTTCGTCACAGTAGACAGGAAAGCATTTTTTATGCTGAAACTGAAGTTAGGTGATGTCAGCCTATATCTAGTAGTATACACTATAGCTAAGTAGGCGAGTTGCTGATACATTTCAATGGTGACGTCGCAAAAGACGTGGACAACTGTGTTTCCTCTTTTTTCGCCCACATCTTTCGCGCTGTCACCCCTAAAGTCTAGTAACAGCTGAGGACCTCTTCCTCTCTTTTTAGAGCACTGAACTTTGCATCAGCACTTAGGAACAAAATACTTTAAGCATTAATCACTGGTGTAAAATGCACTATGGGTATGTTTATTGTGGGATATGGCGAGGAAAATTTGGTTTCAGTCCCCTTCATTGGATTTTTCCTGCGTGCTGCAAAGCATCTTGTCCGCATGGGGGGGTTACAGCAACTCTGGTCTCTCTCTTCCTCCTGACTTGAGTATTGTAAGGTCTCGTAATGGTTTGGTGGAGGCTAGTTGATGCGACCTTGACGCTTGAAGCCACTGCACAACTAGGAACACTGCACACTAGGAACAGGTACTGAGCAAAACACAGCGCTCATGTGCATGTCTGCGAGCATGGCTGATCGGGCTAGTTGGTAATTCTTGGCAGCAAGGACGAAAAACGGTGCAATTTTTTTCGATAAGGACTAGATAGAGGAAGGATGAACAGGGCGATGGTGTTTGTCCTTCCTCTAGACCTCGTCAAAAAATTTGTGCTGTTTTCAGTCTTAGCTGTCATGCGTGTTGTGTTCCTATGCCTATGTTCTCTGTGTTTTGTAGTTGCACATGGAATTCGAGCTCCAGTACCATGCGAGGCTTTATCACCTCTCACTGTCTGTTCACCTCTGTCTGTGCAGCTCCGGTGGCACCGTCTGCGGGCGGTGTGGCCCAAGAGGAGGCCTGGCACCGAGCCACCCTGGAGCGGGAGCCGTGGTTCCACGGTGCCATCAGCCGCAAGGAGGGCGAGGCGCGCCTCACTCATGACGGGGACTTCCTTGTGCGCGAGTCACACAACTCACCGGGCCAGTTTGTGCTCACAGGCATGCAGAATGGGGCACGGCGACACTTGCTGCTCGTCGATCCTGCGGGCGTGGTAAGTGCCAGCCTCCCACAGTTTGCCCAAGCGTCTCATTGTGGGCACATATATACTTGCGTTCCACACAGTGAGAAAGGGAATCCCTCTTTCTGGCATGATGTGTGGCAGTGCTGCTGTTGCCTTTGGTGGCCAAAAAAGAAATCAGCTCCACTTGATTGTCGTGCCTATTACAAAGTATAAATTTTTCATGATGCAGTTATGGTGCAGTTTACATTTACAATGTATGCCTCTGTCTGTGGCTTTTTTTTTTTTTTATGAGATGTCACCCAGGCATTGGCTTGCCTTTCAACAGTGGAAAGTTTCCACACCTGTACGTTCTTGCATTGTGCCTTGATTGCATGTTTCTGCGCAGCTTCGAGGAACGTTTTTGAATCTTGTGCATGCTGCAATTTGTTGCGGTTCAAAAAGGCACATCTCAGCAGCACAGATGAAAAGCTTTTGTCTGCATGGATATTGACTCAGTACAGCTAAAAAAGCATGCTCTACTGTTTTAGTTATATTCAGATCAATCCTTGCAGATGTTATCAATTCATGGCACAGTAAAATCTCTCGTTGCTGCAAAAAATATTCATATCTTCCAAAACAAACAAAATCTGTATGCAGAAGCATGGAAATGTATTCAAGCAGTTGACAAGATTTTTTTTTTTTTTGCTGGAAAAGTAATTCAGCATTTTTTTCAGATGAGCATACAAACAAATGTGCCTGTGTCATACTCATATCTGTGTGTGTGTTGGTCTGTGAAAAAGTAGTGCTCATGTACTTTTCTACAAAAAATACATCACCAACTAGCCCCACAATATTTTTATTGAGGATTTAATTAGCTTTTAGGATTAGCTAATTTCAGTCAACTGTTGTTCATTAGTACCTGCTAAAATCAGAGTACATGATCATTTTTGCATTTCACCTTCATAGAATTGCGGTCACTGCAGCTAAACCGTACCCACCAACTCGTGCTCAGCAGCCAAACCCTGTAGGCACTCGGCAACTGAACTGGGTTGAGGTCAAAAGCTGTAGTGAACTGAAAGGAAGATGAGAACTAGATCCTCTCAGAATTGCAACTAAAGGTTACTATCAATGCAGGCTATTGAAGTATGTGCTCAAGTTGCTCTAGTTCTTGTCATCCTAATAGTTTCACTTAGTTTTCTTAGTTTTCTTGCACACTGTGACAAACTTTGTACTATTCTCGTTGGCTTTTCTGCCTCTCTCATATTTCTGAAAAAGATAAGTACACTGCAGTTGCCTTTATCATTAATCTTGATATGACTTCAAATATTGGTTATCTACCCGATGCATCTTAAGGAGTAGCAGTGTGTTGCTTTCATCTGAAATTCTTGATGCCATTAACCTGAGGAAAAATAAAACTGAATTAACATATTTTTTACACATTTTTTTCGCTTGGTGATGGATGCATTTTCTGATCAGGCTGCCTCTCCTTTTGCTCTGTTTCAGGTTCGCACGAAAGACCGCACCTTTGACAGTGTCAGCCACCTCGTAAATTTCCATCGGGACAACGCTCTCCCCATCATCTCAGCGGAGAGTGCACTTGTCCTGAAGACTCCCGTGCCAAGGCCCCGCTGATCGAACACCCTTCGACACCCCTATGAAGAGGAGAAGGGGCAAAAGGCGAACAAAATCACTACGGCCAATCGTCAGTCAGTGCCTTTGTGGACTTCTCGGAGGACTCGTGCTGCCTCCTTTTTTTTGTGGGACATTCATTTGACCACAGGAGGTCTGGCTTCTCAAGAGACTGACACCAGCGGTGCAGAACACTCTGACCAGTGCGACTGTCAAGCATCAGTGTAGCACCTTTGACATTTTTTTTTTCTTCGTGATTGCGGAAGCAACTGTGGCACTTCTGCTGCCATCAGTGACACCTGGTGGAGGAGTGGCACTCAGAATGGCCTCCTGCACTGAGCAGCATTTTACACAGCATGCCACGGCTTGAAGCTGGGCAGCGAGCTGTTTGTCTTCGATGACACCAGCCTTTTTACTATTGCCCCTCCTTGAAAGGAAAAGTATGTTTCCTGAAGAGTGCCTAGGCTGCTACCTTCTTCAGCTAAGAACTTTCAGCCCAGTATTCGACGGTGGCAGTGCCATCCACCGTTTACTACAGTTCTTAGCAAGAAAAGGGAGAATGAGGAGAGAAGCAACTTGATAAGGAAAAAAAAAAATGGCCGGTCCTGAAGCAAGGGAGAGCCTGACGTCGGCAGGCCTCCAAGCTGTCTTCCGACCTTAGCAAGGAATCACGGGCCCATTGTGACAGCATTTTTAAAAAGTATTGGCTGCGTAACTTAGCAGCTGCACTGCATGCGCCTGCTGGCACATTAGTACCCTTGCGGAACTGAGCCCGTTGTTGAAATAGCCATTATCAGATTGTTTTGACTGCTGTAAAGTATGCCTGAAGAGTTGAATCGAACAAAACAGCACTTGTGGTTGCCCGCTCAAGGCCATGAAGATTTTGGCTGGGCATCGTGCGAGCAAATGCTTGGCATGAAAGGAAGAATGCTGTCATCCTAATGCTAGGAGACACTACAGTTTTGTGAATGGCGCATTGTCCAGCTCTAGTCACCCGCGTCTGGCTTAGGACCATCAAAGTGGAACAAAATGCCTTTTAGGATTCTCTTGAGAAAATTTTTTTAAGCTTTTCTTCTCCTGTGTCTTGTCCTCGCAAAGCTCCCAACCCCTGCATTTTTGCTTCTCTGTTTCCCACCTCTCCTCAAGCAAGCTTCTAATTTATATATGCTAGTTTTTCTTGCTTGTGTATGTTGTGAGTTTCACATATAGTTTATAACATGTACATATCTGTAAAGAAAGTAATTTATGGTGTTCTGCAAGCATCTAGCCTTGCTGCGCTTTCAAACACGATTTGAATAAACAGTAGAGCCAAAGCTGTCTCACACCCTTAATATCTTGCATCTTTATTTTTGTACAAAGTACCTGAATGCCCAAATAAACAATGTCCTTGTCAGCAAAGAACAACTGGAAACGTTCAGTTCTTGCACTGGCATCCTTGTGGACCAAAGAACACTTGTTTCAAGATGCCTCACTCAGTTAATTAATAATAGGAGTCGGGCGACACACAAATCCATCGCAACTGATAGTGCTGCTCTCAGTAGTGGTTTTGCAGTCCAGCACAGAGCCACAAGGCACAGCACGACATTGATGAAGCGCAATTCAAGCCATTGTCTTGCTCAGATGGAGATAAATTTGTGCCCATCATTTCCTCGCTCCAACTGCCACTGAAAAAAAAGAGAAAGGAGTTAGGTTCCGATTTTAACAACTTGGTGAGGTTGGCAGTATTTCGCCAATCTAATGCTTTACAGCTGACAAAGTTCAGCTGCAACTAGGGTTGTTTCATTTGTCTCATAAATTATTTCACATTATCATTAATTTTCTGCTGAATTTGCCATCATTATGAGAAGTGTATAGCCCGCCTGTGCACTGGGCACTGTTTTGTATATCCTTTAGTGCTCCAATGCCTGCCAGCTGAGTGCGAGCGAAAACTGCCACATTTGATAGTGCTGCACAGTTTGAATAGGTTTGGAAACAGTCGAAACTCGTTACAGCGAATACAGATATTACGAATTATTGGCTATATTGAACTGTTCCTACATATTTTTGACAAACACGCGCATTTCTTTTTTTATATATCGAACGCGGTCTGCCATAAAACGGATATATTGTGCCCGCTCGGATGCCAGGCGGCAGGCTTTGCCTCGCTACACGGGTGACTGGTGGTGGTGCGGCAAGCGCTCGCCCCACGGTTGACCGTTATCTTGCATTTGCCAACATAGCCACAGAACGTATAGCGGCGAGAACAGCTAGTAACCAAGCTGCCGGCACGCGTTTGAGCCTCTCGTGTGCGTCGATATAGTGCTCCGGAACCTGTGACATGGTCCGTTGTTGCAGCTTTCCGGCAGCCATCATCTGCCCACGTCGACTGTCAAGCCTGTTTCACATGCAAGTGAAAACGCTAGCAATTCCTGCTTCGAGTCGTCGCGACGGCTCGTGCAGCCAGAGCGACGAGGTGCCAACAAGCTGTAAATTTGTCGCTGCGACGCGCCGCTCAATCGCTCAGTCGCTTGCATGTGAGCCAGCCTTCACGGAGCAGAGGTAGTGAAAACGGCGGAGCGACGAGGTGCCAACAAGCTGTAAATTTTATGCGAAGCATACTACTTTAGCTACCACTTCAGCCCTTCACCGTGGTTATGCGCCTCCAAATCACGTGATACATGACGTCACACCACGTGACACGATGACGTCACGACGGTAGAGAAACGGGGGCCCACCTCGCGCCGTCGCTGTGGTTGTGCGCCTCCAAATCACGCGACACGATGATGCTTCGCATTCTCCAGGCTTAACCAAGTTAAGCCTCAGCCATTTTTTCGCTGCGACGCGCCGCTCAATCGCTCAGTCGCTTGCATGTGAGCCAGCCTTCACGGAGCGGAGGTAGTGAAAACGGCGGTACTACATCGATGCTTTGCAATAAAACCAACCACTCAAGGGAAATTTAGGTTATGCGGCGAAGCCACCCTACCAGGGTGCCCGTGGCTCCGTTAACCTGGGGACGGCCGAAGCTCTACTCGCCAACTTATAGCAAGGGAGCCCGTGTTTCCGGTGGTGATTCGGCCCTTGGAACGCTGCTGAGAACCCGCGCTTTTTCCGTTTTTGGTGAGCAGACCTTCGGCCATCCCCAAGTTTTCAACGGAGCCACGCGCGTCTTGGCAGAGTGGCTTTGCCACATAACTGAACTTTCTTCTGCGTAGTTGGCTTAACTGCAGAGCACCGGTGTAGTTAGGTGAATGGATGCGCCAGATTCACAAGGTGCTATTAGACGCTGTGACCACATGGTTCTGGTGCGATGCTTATACTTGATTGTTCGAAAAGCGCACTTACCGCTCTCCGAGATCATGACGTGAGCCATGAAGAGCAGGCTTCCTAGGACCAGGCACAGGACAAAGGCGCCAATGACGTAGACGGCGCCGTCTGGGATCACAGGCTCGGGTGCCTCGTCTTTCTCGCTGTTGTTTCAGACAGGAAACGGAAGGTTAGCGCGCCGTGAACTGTGCACATGTACAGTCTTTGTCAAAGGTAAAGAGCCCAAGTTGTTTGTTTCCAAGCAGTGTAGTGGGACTCTTGTAGCATCCATGGAATTATGTCTTGGGGCAAGGGTAAGAGTTCCAAGAGGTTTTGAACGTCGGCGATGCATAATGATGCAGCTTGGCCCAGAATGAAAACCCTCGCGGTTTCGCTTCTTTTCACCAAAAGCGTACTTTTTGTTCTCGGGTGAAAAAAAAAATTGGCCGCTTCTTATCTCCCAAAGACATCTGATTACTTTGATGGAGGGAGGGACTCTGAGGGGAAATTCATTTAAGGGAGGGAGGTACTCTGACGGGAAATTCAAGTTGGTGTGTATTGATTGATTACTGCACAAGACGCTATTTTCACTGAAAATGGAGCATTCATTACCTAAAACAGGTAAATTAATTACAGGCACCACCGGCAGCTTTCGCAAGCAAACTGCGTTGCGGAGCCTTTTTTGCACAGATCCCTGAGGCTAGGCTGCACCTCCATCTACTTCCAGTCGCCGATCACGGAGTACTTTCAGATCTTGACGTCACAAGTTTGAACTTGAGTGGCGGGAAAATTTTTTAAATCCATTTGCTCAGCAATAAATTGGTTGTTTGCTTCCGGTTAAACATTAACGTTATCAGAAAGAGCCACAGAAACTATTCTTATGAAGAACAAAAACTGGGTGGAGCTGTCGCCAGTGAACCCCCAAATGAGTGGAGACACCAGATTTCTCGGAGTTTTTTTTTGCGTCGGAGTGATGCGTAACTTGTAATTTAATTTTTTTTCTCGAGGTTCGGTTTCAGTTGCCAGACAATGACTGCGACGTCACAAGTGAGCATGGAATCATGTGAGGCGTACAAAAACTGCAATTTCACCCGTGATTTGTCCTTTTAATGCGTACAGGCTATTACGCTAAACAGCTGCAGAAACTTAATGGCAGCAAGTGAACAAAGAAGCATTATATTGCAGTTTTTATATGCCTTACGATATCTGGTGCTGAATTGTGACGTCATACCCGTCCATCTAGTGCTGAAATCGGAACTGCTTAGAAGAATAAACTCAATTATAAGTTACGTACTGAGCTTAGGCGTATTTCTCATCGTGATTCATGCCTTGCGCATCATACGAATGCAAAAATACACTACGAAAATTTTGATGTCTTGGGCCTTGGGAGAGCTGCGCATGTTGCGGAATTGTATTGCAAGAGGCACGACATGTATTTTTGCACCTGTTCCTCCTCGCCGTTGAGCCTGCACTGCGCGAGAGAGAGCGTGACCTGGAATGCGGCAGCAGGGCTCGCACATTCTCTGACCTCTTTTCTGGCTTCCCAGATGTCCACATCCTCTGCTCTCTATGCGGTTCATCGCTCTCGCCTCTCTTCCCTGAGGTTCACTTTCTTCATTACTTCATTCGCCGGAGTGACACAGTCGCTTTGGCGTCTAGCTACTGGCACCAAGTTCGCGGCATCAAATTCCAGCCGCGGCAGTCGCATTTCGGTGGAGACATCTAGAAACGCCTGTGTGCTGTGCGATGTCAACGAACGGTTAGAACACCAGGCGGTCTCAAGTAGACAGAAGCCCTCTTCTACGGTGTCCTTTCATAGCCAAAATGTCGCTTCGGGAAGACCAGGTTCTGGCCTATACACACGCACACACATATTAAGTTTGTCGCCTTGTGATTCACACCGTTTCAAAATGTGTGGACATATGTGAATAATTTTAATCCCCACGCTGGCTCCTAGCTACATAAAGTGTCAGCCTACATTCGTGGTGGGCATATACTCGAATACCGTAGCGTGTTTCGCTTTTATGTTTGCGCACACGTGACAGTTATACACGAGCCTCCAGAGGAGACACTGGTACGGTTTTCCCCTCGTACCGTGCCCTGTCGCACGGTTTTTCCTTGACTTCGGCGCTCGCCGACAGATTGTGCATAGCGGTCGGTTTGATGATGCTGATGGTGGGTTTCATGGCGCAAGGTCAACATTGGCCGAAAAGTGCTATGACAAGGTGTTTTCGTTTGCGTAGGTGGAGGCAAACGCCATTTTTTAAAAAAACATTTGACCCCAACGAAGCCGAGCACCAGGCGACTGGAAAGCTTACCCATTGGAAAACCTGTTGGTACCTAGCGGTCCTGGGAATGAACCCCGAACTATACCCGAACCTTGATCCTTGAAACACTTGGACACCGCTGAAGTATATATAGCCATAAATTTTGAGTGATAAAGTTGTCCTTTTCATGTCAGTGTCATGGTAAGACAGAGCAATCGAAAACCTCCACATTTTCTTATATGACAGCGTTGCTAAGCCTAACGGCACCACCAGTTCCCTCTTCGTCTATCCGGTACGTGTAGCGGTGTGCATCCTCCGTTCTGTGAATTCGTTAAATACATCTGCTCGAACATAAAAATTTATTAAGCACAGTTTTCTGAGAATGCGGCCTTGAAAAATGTCCCATATATGTTCACGCGTGCTGAATAGAAGTGCGGTCAGAGCTCGCTTCACGAAGCACTCTGAGCCCCTGTGACGCAGAAGAGTTAAGCATTTAGCTTCTGATCGAAACAGCGGGGCTTCCCTGCATGTTTGTTGTTGTGTTTCATGGTGCTTATTTAAGATTACTTCGATAAAGCGCGATCCGATGGGACTGTCGACGCCTGCGTGCTGCGGTCATAATGAGCGGCGCGCTCGCGTGTGCCTTGCAATGCGTGGGGCGCAAAATAGCTGCGTCACTATACTTAGGAAGGCGCTTGCACGGGGCATGCGAGCACACCGATTGTAGGAACTCGGAGTGCAAGTACCGTCGAGCTGTGCCTTTTAGCTTTGCAGGTAAGGCAACGCGCGCAAGTGAGCTGCGAGCGCGCGCGTGTTCCCCTTACTGATTTTGTTGACTGTGGGTTGATTTTTTTTTCTGCAGCTCAAGTGAGCAGATTCCTTACAGACTGTGCGGCATACATGGCTCGCTCGTGCTCCCTTGTTCCAGTATATCTGGTGTATTCATTTAGTTGGTTTTGACTTCAATGTATATTAAATGCATTTGAATTCATTTTCATTTCAGTTCATCTCAGTTCAACAAGCAATTTTATATGCGGTTGAGAGAAAAAACTCGAAGAATCACGCACAACAGCACAGTTTGCACCGACGGCACAGTAGCCGCCATCTTTGGGTCCAGAAAGCGCAGCGAAAGCTTGGGAAAGATGGCGCCTGTGACGTCACGTGAAACTAGTTATCTCGCCAGTGGGGAAACTTCGCTTTAAAAAGTGGCCAGTTATAGTAGCCACTTGTCGGATGCTACAGATAGCAGCGCCATTTGGAAGCGGCAAATACTAACTTGCCGTATGTAGCCATTGTCTTATGAAGGGCTTTTCCGTTTTTTGTTTCTTATATCTCTTAATTTGGTTGGTTGGTTTGGTTGGTTTATGGGGTTTAACGTCCCAAAGCGACTAAGGCTATGAGAGACGCCTTAGTGGAGGGCTCCGGAAATTTCGACCACCTGGGGTTCTTTAACGTGCACTGACATCGCACAGTACACGGGCCTCTAGAATTTCTCCTCCAAAGAAATTCTTGCCGCCGCGGCCGGGATCGAACCCGCGTCTTTTGGGTCAGCAGCCGAGCACCATAACCACTGAGCCACCGCGGCGGCCTATCTCTTAATTTATCTGTTGGACTGTTATATATGTGGATTTTTGTTAATGCATCTGTTTCACTGATTTTGTTGGCAGGCGGTTGGGCGCAGTGGTTGGGCGTTCATCATCGAAGTTTGCAACTTGAACACAGTTTACATTATTCACCGCGAACGGCGCGGCAATCTGTCAACACTCGAATTTTGGCCACCCCAAACTGCAGTTTTTTGATACCTAGTCCCTGTGGGACGTTTCGCAGCTGGTAATATCAAAGAGGTCTGGTGAAAGCCATCTATCTGCGCGCTATAGCGCATGCAACGCGTGCGTTGCGTGAGCGGGTGCACCTGCATACATACCGAGCGAGCATGTGGGGCAGTGGCTGCGCAGAATCTGCAGGGGTGAAAAAAGAAAAGACAAGGTGGCTAGCAAGTTGCACAATGTAATTAGGCTAGGACGACGCATGCAGAGCTTCCGCATCACCTACACAGTATTTGTCCACGGTACACACTGAATTCTGTTTCTTCCTTGATGCGCAACGCTTTGCTTGTCCGATGGTATCAGCCTTTCTCTTTATTTACGCTTTCGCTGCAGCTGTATTGCTGCAGCTGCACTTACGGGCGGGTAAACAAAACGGCCGTGGCATAGAACGCGCGTTTAGTCACCATAATAGTGCACAGAAACAAGGAAATGGACAAGAAATATACGAAAGGCGGTCAGCCAGTTTTGCCTCTTAGGGCTGTACCTTTTTTTTTTTTTCTTGTAAGTGTTGTTATTCGGACGAAAGTTTTCCGTGTCCTATTTCTCGGGAGAACATTATTTTTCAACATAGTCCACAACAGTGGCAATCCATTTCGGGCATCGGTGCATCATGTTTGCATGCCATCTCAGAAAAATTTGTAGCTGTTTATCTCCTCCACGCATTTCGCGTATACGCATTTCGCGTCCGACGAATATATGTCACCAATGCAGTGCGCGCCGTTCCTATAGACAACTATCAACGTCCATTATATGTGCCAGCACGATACAAGCGTATATGTAGCATCCATGTGATGTTACATGAATTGTTATCTTAAACGTAGAACAACACGTACATCCGAAATGCGTGATTCGCATCATTTGCAAGGAGCTTTTCGGGATGCTACAGCTCGAACACGCTCTGATTGTACCATACGCATCGGCCAGTGGTATCATGACAGATTGCTTTGTTACTTGGGCACGTAAGCGGAAAATTTTGCATATCAGGCTGCAGATTACCGAAAAAAAACTTTACGCCTCTATGCTAGCTGCAGCTTGATGTGGAAGAGCAAGCCTTTTTCATTGCTGCAACTTTGAGAGTGGTCTTTTCCTCGCATAAAGCCCATGACAAGCACAACTAGACGTAGTATTCCAAACTTACGCAAAATGTTGCTGCTATAGACTGCAAGCACTTAACATCTGCGAACTTGATACTGAACCGGAAGGCAAGTCCAGGACATTGACTAACGGTACCAAAAGTTTTGTTGTATAGAGGTTACATTATTTAGATATTTACAGGATAAAACTGGAATACAACTGCACCGGCCCAATGTCTAGCAGCATATATGGCATCCACACGGCATTGACGTTATGTTTTCGAGGTGATCATTTGTACATGTTACGCTGATAGTAAGTCGGAAGGACTTTTGTGGACATCTTATGCACTTTCTCAATGTCCCATGGTCCATTGCACACGCAATGGACGCTGCTGCCTGATTCGGCTGTTGTCAAAGGCTCGCCTCATTTTTCTCCGACAGAGAGTAGTATATTTATGGCGCAAGTAGGCTAGCGCATCGCCCCTGCTGGGGACCATGTCGAAAAAGTGATGTACTTATGGGAAATGTGGTGTTCTGCTTTCATTCGAGTGCATGCAGTGTCTTGAAGGAGCAGAAATGGTGCACCAACACGCGCGCGGTTAGGTGTCGTCATTCAGCTGAGCGAGATAATCGAGAGTTGTTTTACGCGAAAAGCATGTGTGAGCGAATTTAAGGGGGCGGGATGGGGAGCAAAATTTTTATGCGCGAAAACAACGTATCTCCTCTCTTTTTTTTTGTTAAAGAAACTTTAGAAATATGCTTTGCGCAAATAAAGGACCCCGTATCTGCCCATTCCAATAGTTCCCCATAAATCCGCCGCATGGAGCACAGCGCTGCGGTAGAATACTGCAACGTACGCCCCGGCCGGGACACGGCGCATGATTAGGCGCAATCGTAGCAGCGACGAAACACACCAGCCCAGCATGGCTATTCATTTTCACCGTGTCAGACGTAAATACAGTAGAACTCAGCGCCACGCTCCGCGTTCACTTCACCCGTCCACGGCACCACTGACAGTCGTGAGGAAAGATTTTAATTTTGTCCAGTGTTTATCATTATTCATGCCTGTCGGAGAACCCATCAGTGTTAGTGCGTCGCCATGTCTAGCCCGACCTGCGAACTCCCTTCAACTTAGCGTGCATTGGCCATACTGCTGACTCCGTTAGGTCGCATCTGATTGTGAATACAACGCTCCTTGCACCATGGGCTATTCAGAAAGCATCAGACGAACGCGTGTTCCCTCAGCGTATAGTACGTGCACAGGCTCTGGCAGCTATAGCTACGTTGCATGTTCCAAGGCAGTCACAAACGTCTACGCAGCAGGGTATCGATATGAGCGAGCAAAACATGACTTACGCATATTCTTCTTCTGCATGCGAAACGAGTCTGTTCCTAGGCGCTCTCTCGATGCGATGGCGCGCGAAGCCCGTTCGTCTTCGCTTTCTTCGACGCCATTTCCTTTTTACCAGAGAGAACTATATACGTTGCAAGTCTACACCGCTTCTTTTAGCTAGCACTCGGGCACAGATATCATTAACTAGGCTGCCTCAAGCAAACAAAGTTTTTTCGCTTTGTCCAACGTCGGTGGTAACTATATGAAAACTCATTTCCTGCTGTGGCGATCATGATTATGTATACAAGCATGCGGGCGTGAAGTAGTCAAAATGAAGAGGAAGTGACTTATCCACTTAGCATTTCTACGTTGCAGTCATGTATTCGAGGGCCAAATAACAGCTCTTTATTATCGCGTGCGTTATCACTTGAACACCGCATATCCGGCCCGGTATGATAGCGATAGCGGCACTCCAGTTTTTGCGCGAAACTGCGTGTGATTTGAGCTGTGCGTTCCTTTATCACAGCCGGTTCAGCTCACTGTCTTTCCCTTATTCTGTCATTTCCCAATTGTTCAGGCCAGAGGCATAATCCTCCGGCGTACAGCCAATAGCTTTCTGCGGTCGTAAAAGAGAGTAAACAAACGTGACGGTGACTGCATTACAACCATTTTACAACTTCTCTACAATTGACGTACCACAAAATCGTGCTGTATGGTTTATTCATGCCGCACACTCATATGACGTCGTTGTTTCATCTCCGAAATCGAAATCTGGCTTATCAACGCTTTCAACCTACGAATACAGATGCCAAAGTAGACTTACCCCGCGACTATAGGACGGCCCTACTAATCAAACCACTCCCCAAAAACATGCACCCCTTACACCATGAGGGTAGAAGACAAGCACGGGCCAAAGACTTACATTATAAATACAGACAGTGCGCTGGAACACTTTATGTAGATGCGGCAGAATATAAACATACGAATGAATTCGCAATTGTGGCTGTGGACGAGAATGGTGACCATCGTCTCGGCAACAATCAAAACGAAATCCTCTGAAACGGCAGAAGAGGCGGCTATAGCCCTCGCCCTAGCGCATATCCAAGACAGCATCATCCTCAGCGACTCCAAAATGGGTATCAATAATTTCGCAAAAGGCCGAATTACAAACACCTCCCTTAAAATCCTTAACGCAACCAAATTCTCACCAAATTATTCCGAACTGATATGGGTGCCAGCCCATTCGGGAATCCGGGGAACGAGGCAGACCACAATAAAGCCCGAGGTTTCGTCGACCGGGCAGTGGATGAGTCTGGCTCCCTGAATTTCACGAAGGACTCCATGATCACATATCATGATCTCACCAATCATTTTAAACTAGAGAGGAGAATTTCCCCCCTCCAGACAAAAGACTTACTAAAGAACAAGAGGTTACGTGGCGTCGTCTACAGACGAGATCGATACGCACCCCATCACTCCTCGCGCACACTTATCCAGATCTTTACAACCCAAACTGTAAACACTGTGGCCAACGAGCCACCTGCGATCACATCCTGTTGGACTGCAAAATAGAGCCACCTCCGGGTGATCTAGTTACAGCTCCTTCTCTCGAGCGGTGGAGTGGGCTGACAAAGTCGTCGTGGGCTGCGTACTCTCGACCACTTAACGCGACCTCTTACCAAGCTCTTTCCGGCGAATAAAATGTTTTACAATCAATTATCAACGCTATCATGTCGACGTCGCATGTAGTGCAGCCTTTCCCTGCATTACAATTTCTTCTTTTCTTTCCTTAGTCAAGAGCCATACACCACGACAGCACGCATGTCTCATCGCACCGGCCATCCGTATACACAAGTTACACGCCGACGTGTTCGGGCCACCACCTTCATTGCCTCCTTCTTCATCCGAACCGTCACAGAGTGTAAAGGCCTTCCGAGCGACATAGCTGCTACCACCTGCTTTTCTGCAACTTGTGACTGACCATTTTGCAGCTGAGCACAAGGAATTTCCTCAAGAGCACAGCACCGAATACCTTTCCAAACCTTTCAAGATTCCACGTGGGGGTGACCAGGCTAAACCGCAGCATTTACAGACACCGGACGTGTCACCCGAGCTGTGGGAGGTACAACTGACCAGCGTCACTTTGGAGAGCCAACGAACGCTCATCGAACTGGTGCGCTCGTCGGCCAAGGCCACTCCTGGACCGAGGACCTCAACCATCAGCTCAGTTAACGCATTTTCGTGGGTGATTATGTTTTGAAGCGAAAAGCTTCACTAGGCTCGTCAACACCGCGCTTCGCGTGGGCCAACCCTGGGCGCCGCCGCGGCGCGCCCTTCCTCCTCTTCGCCACCCCCTCCGTTCTCCTCCTCGCCACCTGTTTACCCTTCGCCGCCACTAGCGGTTCTTATCGCGTTCTTATCGCGTTATCGCAAGGCGTTGCGATAACGCCCGA
The DNA here is from genome assembly GCF_055824585.1 of Amblyomma mixtum. Lineage (NCBI taxonomy): Eukaryota > Metazoa > Arthropoda > Arachnida > Ixodida > Ixodidae > Amblyomma > Amblyomma mixtum. The sequence goes on from NC_143016.1 coordinate 88,449,225, forward strand.
GCGGCGGACATAAGAGGCCGCGCGCCGCGGCGAGCGCTCCGTCGTTACTTCTCCTCCTCGCCATCGGTTAACCGCTTGGGACGATTGGGACGGCGGTCTCGGTCCCAAGAGAAGGTTCTTTCGCAAGGCGTTGCGAGAACGCACGCGTGAGCGGCGGCCGTAGAAGAGGCGCTGACATTCGCCATGGAAGGAAGAAAAGAAGACCCGGACGTGGTAGCGAGGGAATTGGCTCAAAATCTACACCGCTACCGTGGTGCTTCCAGTGCATTGTGCGCGAAGTGCGACAGCCATGACGTCAAACAAAGCATAACTGCAGCTTTTCTCTTGTATATCCAGGCTTAACCGGAGCTAAGCCACTGCCAATTTTTTCCTCCTTCTCTTTCCCGGCTCAGGTGTTCTTCATGTCGCCCATACGCAGCTGATCAACATTCTGTTTGCATACAGCAGATGATCAACGCGAGTGACGTCGTTTAAGAATACTGGGACGTCGTTTACCATAGAGTTGCGTGCGATGAAAGCCTTTATGAGATTTCTCATGATTACAGGACCTCCATGCACTCTTTGGTAATCCCATGTGCGCATTGGTGTGTTGCTGTTGATCCTAACGGTGCGAGACCTTTGTTGTGAGTGTGCATCACAGAGCATCACTTCATCATCATTTTCATTGTCACGTGGAGTAGCATGTCAAATAAATTAAGAGGCTGACGCCAACAGTTAATACATCATTAAAGAATTTATTATCCTTTTCATCATGCAGGAATATCGCTGCAAGATATTACGAGGGAAACAGAAAGACACTCGACCAGCTAAATTATACGCCGCTGCTCTCTGGATTGATTACGGATATTCAGCGTGAATTTTTGCCGCAGAATACATGCCCCGAGTCACAATGCGTACCAAATCAATAAAATTGGCAGTGGTTTAGCTCTGGTTAAACCCGAGGATTGCGAAAGCAACGAGGAGAGAGAGAGAGGCGGTGGAGAGCGTGTGGCAGCGGCGGCGGCCCCGGCCGCCCCGGCACGCTAGCTATGCGCACAACTGGCGAGCGCGGCAGCGGCACCTCTGAGTCACCCGAGCAGCGACGGCGGCGGCGCGCCAGCTGTGCGCCGTGTGACGTCACTGCTCCTCGGCGCATGCGCAGTATGGCCTTTCGTGAGCTCCGCGAAATGGCTCGACGACTCGCGTAGTGTTGCTTTCGCAACAATACGAATCCCTGAATTATGACCAGGAATCCATAGAATACACAACTTTCAGTGCAAGCACGCAAGGTCGCGTTGACGTTGGGCCGCGGCACATGGGAGGGGACAATGCCTCCACATACTGGCTTGTGCAGTGGGCAAGCGGCGGGCTCTGCGTACGCTTCGTTGGCCTTGGAACCAAACTGTTTTCTTTTCCTTTCAGCGCACCTTAATAAAGCATAATTTTCTGCAGCATACGTACGCCCTATGTGGGGGCATCTTAACGAAGCGTACATTTCTTTAGGGCATACAAATACGCCCTATATGCCCGTCTTCGGAAACAGGATGCCCATCAACTCGAATTTTGTGAAAAGAAAAAAAGATGAAAAAGAAAGGTGCTCTCTGCTGGCCGTCACGGCGGCTTTAATTTTGCTCTGCACTTCCAAACACGGTGCGGTTGCTTTGTTCAGGAAGTGCCGCATAGTTTCGTATTAAAGAAAAACGCATCGAGTTTCATCTGAATGATTTCTATCCCAAGCAATAGCATGCTGTACGCTTTAATTACAAATGTACCAGGAAATTTGCACCCCACCTGTGCACAGAAAATGTAGTTTTTGATGAAATACAAAGTGATTCTGCATGTGGACATGACATATTCCTAGTTTCGTCAATTTTTCTTATTTGCGGGTGAAGCGTGAGAAGAGTTTCATCACCGAAGGTATTATCATGGCTGAGACTACGTACAGTCTGCGTCACCCTTCTGTAGAGCGCTCGAGCGGCGTACTTCCTTCCGTAAAAGCCGACACCATGTTGCACCTTCTATCTTGTAGAGGCAATTTTCTCGCGGAAGTAGAGCCACACTGACGTGCAAGCGAGGTTGGCACGAGTACTTTGTCCGGAAACAATGGGCTGCTTATTTCAGTTTATATTACGCGGTGTACACAAGGACGACGCAGAGTGTACAGTCGAACCCCCGGATATATCGAACTCGAAAGGTATCGCAAAATAGTTCGATATATCGATAATTCGATAAAAGATTCTCAGTAGACAATCTTACCTGTAACATAGAAGAAATAATGAAATAATGCGCTGCCCCCGCGCTAGTGACGCGCTTCTTGCCGCGACTTGCCACCCGCCGTCGTGGCAAAGCACCACTCGTTAGGCGTTGCTAGGCCTAACCTGCTTCTCATTGAAGCAGCTACGGACGGTGCTTTGGAAATGGGCACTGCCTATCATAAGATGCCAAATCCTGTTACAAGTACACTCGAAGCAGAATAATCTGTCATTGAAATTAAGGTACCGTTCGTTTCGGCAAAGCCTTCGGCAGCGAAACACGCCTGTCGAGCGCGCCGCTAGGCTTTAGTGATGTTGGCTTCACCGCATGACAGCGATGTGCAGCGGTAAACGAGTACAAGAGACCGAAGGCTATACCTTCAAGCACACCCCAAGCTTACCTCGTCACGTGGTTTTTACAGCGCTAGCGCTGCTATAGTGTACATACTATAGGCGTGCAGCCGACCAGTTTCCGCGCGCAAAAAAGATCAGAGAGCCGGAGAAAGAAGCACCCCTCGCAGGGACTCGGCGCACAGTTCGATCTATCGACTGACCGGCAAAATTCGAGTTCGATATACAGCGCAACTTTCCAATACTTTCACACAGGTTTTTCAAAGGGGGTATCTACTATGTGTTAGATATATCCTGACTCGACTGTATTTAAATATTGCAAATGTAGCGGCATTTTCTAAGACATTCGATCGTTCGTCGCTTTCTCGCATGTATCGAATTAGGTAGCAAAAATGGAAATCATAAACCATGTTAAGAACCAGCCGACTGCCTATTAATTAAACGTTTAAATGATCGAACTACACTGTCACTGCCACGCTCCCGCACTGTGCACGCTTTGGATGTCGTCGTCGTCATCAATATTCGTTCGTTTGCAATGTATCCAGAACACATCGCTATCTGTAATTTTTTTATTATAATAATTTATAATTTATTATAATTTATAAAATTATAAAGCAAACAAGCATCGCTAAGCACTATCGGTCACATTTTAAGCACGGACGGTTTTTTGAACAACTTTCTCAGCAATTCCAACTCTTATTGCAGCATACAAGTATATGGTGATATGGTGCCTTCTTACCCATTACGGGGATTATGTAACCCTCTGGAGAACCACGGCGGGGGGGGGGGGGGGGGGGGGGCGCCTCTTTCCACACTGTTTCGGGGTCCCTGGATATAGACTGCCGAACTTCTTTATCTTGTTTCTTTTCATCGCAAATAGCATGCTGTCGCTGTCTCGCTTACCTTTTGGCTCTAAGCACAAAATGCTGCTTGGCACCCAACCGTTGTAAAGGTCTTCATCATCGATGCTACTGATTTTAAAGGACCATAGAAAACCTAATTTTAGTTGTATGTTTTCTTCTTTGAAGTGATGCGTTAGGCATTAGATTGGTTTATTGGGGTTTAACGTCCCAAAGTGACTCAGGCTATGAGGGACGCCGTAGTGAAGGGCTCCGGAAATTTCGACCACCTGCGGTTTTTACGAGGGGGTACCCAAAAGAAACCGGACTAAATTTTTTGGTCGGCAAAGCTTCCATGGTACCGCGTTTTGCCACTAGGGGCGCATAGAACGAACATTCCAGAGTCAGTAAGCCGAGTGCCGTCGTTGAAGGAGGTCAGGCTAGTTTAGGCAGAGTTTTAGAGTGACGACTGTTTTGTGTGAATGTCGTTTTTCCAATGGCTGATTTTCGTGAACAGCGCGGGCCGGTGAAATTCTGATTTTTGCTCTGAAAAAGTTGAATGGAAACTCTTGAAATATTAAGAAAGACGTACAAGGACGATGATATGGGGACAACTGAAATTTTCCTGAATCGAATCCTGAATCAAAGCAACAATCATGCCAATGGAAAACTTCAAATTCACCTCGCCTCAAGAAAGCTCGTCAGGTGAAACCAAACCTCAAAACAATGCTGATTTGTTTTTTCGACGTGAGAGGAGTCGTCCATTGAGAATTTGTTCCGCAGGGTCAGACAGTTAGCCAGGCTTTCTACTTGGATATTTTGAAAAGATTGGGCAAGAGTGTGCGGTGGAAGCCGGCAGATTTGTGGCGGTCGGGTGACTGGTTTTTCCATGATAACAATGCCCCTGCTCACACAGCCCTGTCTCTACGGCAATTTTGGACCAAAAATGGCATGACCCCTATTCCTCAACCCTCATACTCTCCCGACCTTGCCCCGTGCTACTTTCTTTGTTTCCTAGAATGAAAATATAGGTGAATGGAAAGCGTTTCGCTGATGTACCTGAGGTGAAGAAAAAAACGACGGAGGCACTGTCAAGCATCACAAAAGATGAATTTAAACAATGTTTTGAAAAATGGAATGAAAGATTCGACAAGCGCATCATTGCATGTTGGGAATACTTGGAAGGTGATTGAAGGTCTGTACTTAAAATGTGAACAAATAAGTTCAAACAAAAATAAGTCCGGTTTCTTTTGGGTACCCCCTCGTAGAATATACGGCTTACCGCGTGGTATTCGCCTGAGACCACTGAATAATTTATAATTAAATTTCATCTCTCATGCTGTTTCGGTTTCATCAACCGAAAGATGGCTGTGACGTGTAGTTGGTGTATAGGTCACGTGAGGCACTAAAAAAAACGTAAATGTCATCACTGATGCGTAGTTTTAATTCACTACAACACTTAAGCCAGCCTGCTTCACGATGTGGAATTACAAAAGACAACGTGTCAGAAATTATATAGCTGTTTTTTTTTATTGCTCACGTTTTACACCAACTACACCTCACGGCTGTAGTTCGGCTGATGAAACCGAAGTAGCGTCAAGAAGAAATCCAATTTTAAATTATTTAGCGGTTGTGGGCGAACACCACGGGGTGATCTATGTACTATCGGGGACAAAAGTCGTATGCGGCGGGAGCCGGAGCAACGGAAAACTGCGGCATTTTGGCGAGCTAAAGCACGAAACATTGAAGCGAGCCAAGCGACATGCCTGCTGATAATAAAGGTCACGCATTGGCTGTCTCGATCCCAGATGCCGCCTGTTCGTGGCGCTGCAACGCAGTTTTCCGTTGCTCCGGCTCCCGCCTCGTGGAATATACCACTTTTGCCCCCGATAGTACGTCAACATCTAACACATTTCAAAAAAGAAAACACAAACAAAAATGTGGTGTCTATAAGGTCCAAAACGCTCCGCTTTCACGCGGGACTTCACTTGTCCCGCTTTCACTTGTTTCCTGTTCATTCCCTTAAACCCCCGTGAAACGAAAGAGTTTGGCTTACAGGACGTCGCCCCCATCGCCAAACAAGTGTGAGTCAACCGAGCAAATTAAAAACAAGCGCAATTCTACCTAAGCGGACCCCGTGTGGCAGTAGTCCGCCGTAAAGCGGCCATATTGGCACGATCAAGGCGCCCCCTCTAGACCGTGAAAATCGCCAATAGCGACTGGCTCCCAGCATGGAGCCCCCATCATAACACTTTTGACGATCAGTGCTAGCGTAAAGCGGCACTCAGAACAATCTACAACGTACACCCAAATTCAACAATAGCTATCTCCCACACGCCGAAACTTCTTTTCCCGCACATTTCACGTATCTCACTGCACTTTCATACCGCATCATAACACACTGAGGAGGCGGGCGGCGCCTGCTCCGCCCTCGGCGCAGCGGCGAAGGCGCGCACACTGCAGCTGCGGGCTATGACGTCACTCCGCGCATGCGCACAGCTGGCGGAGCGGTGGTGCCACGGCTCAGCGCGCAGCCACGCTGACCTCGCGAAGCGGATGGCGTAGTGTAGCTATCGCTACAAAATGCATCTTTCGCCAACGAGCGTCCAGCAACCTACCAACCCCATTTTCCAGAGGTTGGCCTTCCAGCCTCCAGTAGCCTTCCAGCCTACTGGAGGCTGGAAGGTCAGCCTCCAGTAGGCTCCCATCACTACCCACCCAGACACCTCCGGAAGCCCCCCCCCCATACCACAAATGAATAATCTACATCTGAAACTGAGTACAGGAGACGCAAACGCCGGGCGGACTCTAATGCTAATGCATAGTCAACCAAATGAATCGCTTTGATCGCCTGTGACCTTTTTTTTCCGCATCACTTAGAACGCCGTAGTCTGTGTTGAGAGAAAAAGAAAGGGAAACGTGGCGGCAGTTGCAAAAATAAGTTTCTTTCAAGCTGCAAGACAACATTTAGACGCACAACAATTAGCACCTGTGCGCCCACAATGCCAACAGGATTACAGCAGTGAGTCCCATGCATGCATGCAGGTATAGGTAAGAATTTACTTTCGGCAAGTATCCTGTCCCCGTTGTATGTCGGGTGTGCACCTTGTAAACACTGCGCAGTGCACGCTCTAAGGACGGCACACACATCCGCTCGCACACTGCATAACCAAGTGCTATAGCACGCTGGATACCGGGCCGGTGGGGCCAGTCTTGTGGATGGCGCACGTTTTTAAAAACGAGAACGACATCCTCTGGTTCGTGCGGTACATCTGTAAATTGCTGGTTGAGGTCGTGTGCACCATGCTACCGGCGCGGCTGTTCTTCAGAGGCGACAGACTTCGGCCATTCCTCAAGTGACCACGCGCCTGGACAGGAACCTTGGAATAGCGTTGTCCTATATCTATATTCTCACAGAGTAATAAGAAAAATATTAAGTGTCATCTCGCACCAATGACGCCAGTTGCGCCAAAGAGAACGCGGACTGCAATTGTGGAAGCTCCGAAAGGACTGACTTCAAACCGCTGGGGGGCCAACATATACCCTCAAGTCTTGTACATCGAGGACGCTTCCGAAGCAGAAGCTGCGCGTTCACGGAGCTCTCGCGAGTACATGTTGTATGGCGCTAATATAAGAACACTATATTCACTACAACTTGGACTTCAGCCCGCTAGAGCTCGCGGCGACCACCTCGGCGTCAATCAGTTCCTGCACCTCGGCGTCGCTGAGGCCGACGTCACGGATGATCTGCCGCGTGTGCTCGCCGGCATGTGGCTCTTCCAGGTCCGGCTCGGCGGGCGTCCGCGACAGCACCGGCGAGGGGCTGGGCGTGGCCGGGCCGTCTTTGCACGCCATGAACGAACGCCGGTGCGCGTTGTGCGGGTGCTCGGCGGCCTCGTCGTGCTCCAGCACGGGCACCACGCAGCCGTCCGTCTCGTCAAACACGGCGCACCACTGGGCCTGCGTCTTGCTCCGGAAAGCGCGCGCGAACAGCTCCTTGCTCTTCTCCCACTCGGAGAACTGAGGCACGTCGTCCGGGTCCAGGCCCAGACCTGCGTCAGCACGCGCCGCGAAGCTGATTCGCTTCAGACGTCCTTGCATGCATCATCGAGCTGCCTATCAACAGCTAAAGGACTTAGCACAGTTCCAAAGAACGACTGTCCGCGTCAGGTGGTGATTCTGGGCTCGAATTCCGAACTCGTAGGGACGAGGGAAATTTCGCCTCGAGGAACCATGCATGCTTTGTTCCTCTGTGACCGCCACGAGGTTAAAATCACAACTTCCTCTTTGATGCTGCACCAGCATGCGAGGGCCCATATCAACGAAGAGGCGGGGCTTCTAGGCCTCATAATGCTATATAGGGCCGGAAGAAGTCAAGAGCGGATATTTAAGGTAAGGAATTTGGCGGGGACGGGATCGCCGCAGCTGGCTCAAGGCAGAGTTAACTGGAGATCAATGGGAGAGTCTTTTGTCCCGCAACAGGCGTAGCCGTACTGATGATTAATGCATGCCAGTAGGGTGGAACAAGCGCTGGAACGTTTTCGGTTGTGACGTCACCTCTAGAAGGCTACTAGAACCCCTTCCGGCTATATTGCAGTTACGATCGAAACACGAGCTAATAAAGCATGCGCAGGGCGATAGCTTACCGAACCACCACATGTAATGGACACAAATGCAGCAGCGCTCTCTTCGGGCTCTAGAAAACCCTCAAATCAAATCAAAGTTGTCCGCGCACAGCAATATCGCTAAAAAACGCATACGCTCAGTGATCCTCGCTGCACTTGGAGGGCAAATGTTCCATACTGAAAGTCGCAAGTATACCAGTCTAAATACCGCGAAAGAAGATAATAAAAACAAGTAAAGAAAATGAAGTCGCACCTCGTTATAACGAAATAACGGATATAACGAAGGAATGCCGATTCCCCTTGGAAGCTCGGTCAATACGGACTATAACGAAGCAACGGCTATAATGAAGTAATCGTCAGGCCCCTTCAAGTTTGTTATAACGAGGTTAAACTAGTTCCATCACACAGCGTACCTTCGGTGAGCACTTTGTAGAAGTGGGGCTCGAGCGCGCCGACCGCCATGAACTTGCCGTCCTTGGTCTCGTACACGTTGTAGAAATGCGCGCCGCCGTCCAGGATGTTTGCTCCGCGCTCGTCGATCCAGACGGGCAGCGCCATCTTGTTGCTGCGCGTCCTCCACAGGAAGCTGCTGACGTAGGCGCTGCCCTCAGTCTGCGCACACGCCAAGCAAGTGAAAATGAATGTGCCAGCCAACCGGCATATGCAGCTTGTTCCCCGCTGCTTTTTCGCTGCTCACGAGCGGCGTTGAAGGGAGGTGCTGCGGCTTCTGAACTCTGATCACGGAGAAAGATAGACTGGACAGCCTACTAAAAGCATGCGACCATGCTTCATCGAGTTAGAGCTTCGTAGCGGACCCGACAGATGGCCTCGCGAGTTAATCGGTTATAGGGTGCCTCGACGGAGGCGCGCGGACATCAAGGCACCCTAATCAGTTACAGAGCCACTGGGGAAAAAAAAAATTATAGGCGATTCATGCGGAAGAGTATGCATTAGCATTAGTGCTACCCCCAGACGGAGCAGCCGCTGACGGGTTCTGCAAGCGAGCTAATGACGTGATTTAGTCAATCAGCGTGTGACAAGCCGTTCCCAGTCTCTGCTCTCCCCCATCACCTCCCACCCTCTCTTCTCTTCGCACGGACGAACGGTTAGTCCGTGCGGAGACCAACTGTGCTAGTGATCCCATTGCAGTTACTATGTATATCTGACGCCGTAAGGCCCCGCTCACACTAACAGGAAACTTCCCTCAGTGGCACTACGTTAACGACGCCGCCGCTTCTCAACTCCGCGGAGGGGCTTCACGTGCGAGTTTTTCCGATTTACTAGTCACGTGACAGCAGCGACGCCCTCGCGCTTCATCGCCGTCCCGCGTCATGGTCGCCTTTCATTGGTTGTTCTCTTCTGCGGAACAGGAAAAATAGCTCTCGAACCAATCGTTCTGCAGAACGGCAAACCATCCGGTCTGCGGAAGAAAAACCGGTTTTTGCGGGGAGCGGCGCGCTGAAAGTGCTCTACGTTGCGCGTTTTCCCGCTAATGTGAACGCGCCTTAATAGACACCTTTAGCATACCGTGCTACCGTTACTGAAGTACAGGGAGCTCGACCACCGCCGGTGAGCACGCGCTGATTGGTCCGGATGCTGCAGGCGCGCGCGCAGCTGCCGGGTACCTGGCGCCATCTGGCGCCGTCAGAGCGATTTGCGCATGCGCATTGGCTGCGCGCGGGCTTCCGGTACTCCGGTACCGGTATGCTAAAGGTGTCTAATACGTATGTGGCTGATTTAAGGGACTAACGGCTCTGGCAACACAGTTACTCCCCAAGGGCTGTGCCAGTTCTACTCCCTTAATTGTGAGTGAGGAAAAGCACTGGCCATGCTCGCGTCGATGACCTGTCCCTTGCCGGAGCGCTCCCGCTCCAGCAGCGCCATGCAGATGCCCAGCGCGCAGAGCAGGCCGCCGCCGGCGAAGTCCGCCATCAGGTTCACCGGCGGATGCGGGTTCTGGCCGCGGGCGCCCAGCATGGACAGCACGCCTGCGCGCGCGACAAGAGGAGGAACATACTACACTCACAGAGCATGCACCGTTCCAGCAGTGTATACGAACGTGCCCCAACGGGCTACGTGTGCAGCCGTTCCCTTTAATTGCGCTTCCTTCCTCTCGAGTTGCATCGAACACAAACTGCGCGTTTTTCGTACAGCCTGCAGCTCCTTAAAGTCATCAATGTCGCAATACGCCTCACTAGTTCGGTCGCAGAGTACTGTGTGACAAGCGACACATGCATAGATACCATTCACACACACCAAAGGAAGCGTCAAGGATTGAATGACGTACATCCACTAATATATAATGCACGCTCTAAGTTTGTCCCCAAAAACTGTCACTGCGAGCTTGGAAAAAAAATGGCCAAAAGAAACTATAGCCACTGATAACCGCGCATTTGTGGAACGGATTTGTGGGTAACGGCGGACAAATGCAACCCTGTAATGATATCGGCTTCCATGGGTGTTCAAACGTAAACAGTTCGACGTTCCATTTTCCTGAAGGCGGCATCTGAAGCCTGATGCATTGGTCAAATGTTTAGGGGAATCCCCCAAGGTGGAGTAGATTTGTAATAAGGGAGTAATTACTCATTGGCATCCACCCGAGCGCAGCCATACGGCTACAAAGGAAAGCTATACAGCTTTCTCAGAAACTTCGTAGTTAAAGAAAAAATCGTCCTGGTCCGGGCAGGTGCCTCTTTGTAGCCGTATGGCTGCGCTCGGGTGGATGCCAATGAGTAATTAAGCCTGATGCATCTGTCAGACGCGCTTCGATAGACTGTACTCACTCCTGACGGCTGTCGCATGCCTGCCATCTCTTCCGCCATTTATTTCTCTGGTGCTAGATTGCCTCCCTCTCCTCCCTTTTAATTGCGACACTGAACTTTAAAATGTGGACTCGCAGCTACAGTTTTTAGCTGAACGAGACGACGCCAATCGAGGCGACCTTCGACTGGGACGCACTGTTTCAGCAGCCATGGTGCCTTTCAGGCAGGCGCCTTTTTGTTTTTTGTTTCGTTTAACTAAACGACAAGGCGGCAACAGTTGGATGGGCGCTGACCGGAGAGCGCGATGTAGTTGATGTCGTGGCCGGCCATCTTGGAGTAAGGTCCCGTCTGGCCAAAGCCCGTGAGGCGCGCGTACACCAGCCGCGGATTGGCCTGCATCAGCACGTCGGGTCCCAAGCCCATGCGCTCCATCACCCCTGCGAAACATCGCGAGAGCGGGAGAACAAAGGAGGGGGAAGGCGTACACATCGCAATGTCAGCTTTGTGCTGCCCTCTGAAAAGAGTAACAAACAGAATCACGGTTCCATAATGACCGCAGAGAAAAACAGAGGCCCACTTCCTGGACGACGCCTCAGCGAAAAACGGCAAACGTGCCAGACAAATTCTGGCGACACCATGGAGCGACTGCGCGGATTCTGCCACGTACACGAATTTCCGCGGTGCCTGTGATCCTGTGATGAAGTGTGCTATAGTAGGATACAACTTTAAAAAACAGCAGTTGCTAACACTGGGACGCGATCCGCGGTGTCCTGTATTACTCCGCTGGTCAATCGGAACAGTAAACGAAATCAGTTTTTTAATGTCTGACTATATCAAACAATCCACGTATCAAAATTATAGAGCTCATATTTTTCTTTTGTTGTGACAAGGTTCTTGTTCAGGTAACAAGGAACGGTTAAACAGCGGGCTACTTTCCTCGTGTAGGATTTCTGTGCGCGAGGCTGAATATAGGCGGAGTTTCACAGCAGACTTAAGTTGTATCCGACTATAGGGCGGATGCACTATAGTAGGTTACAACTTACAAAAACAGCAGTTTTTACACTGGGCCACGGTCCGCGGCGTCCCGTAATACTGCTAGCCAATTACAACACTAAACGAAATCAGCTTTTTAATGTTCGACCTTGCGTAACAAACCAGGTATCGAAACCCTACAGCTTATAACGTTTTTCTTGTGATTAGCTTCTTATTTAGGTAATAAGAGAAGTCTTAACAACGGACTACTTTTCTGTCGTGTAGGAATTCTGTGCCTCGGTCCTGAATATGGGCGGAGCTTCACTCCAGGCTTCAAGGTGCACTGAAGAGGAATCTGAACTGGTATTTTTACCGCTCGATTTACACGTTCCAAGCGTTCTTCGAAACTTCGAATTATTGCCCTGTGCGGCCGATTTCCTAATTAAAATCGGCTTAACGTCGGGCTCCCGCCTTTTTTTTTTTTAACTTCCCACAAACGGCGGGAGGAGTCGACCAACCTTCCACTCAGTCTCGTGGCGGCTTGCCGCTTTGCTATCGGCGGAGTGATACGTAGTGACCGGCGAAAGCAGAGTCCACGCGTATTTTTATTTCCGTGGGCCTAATTTGCAGCTATGTATTCTCAGACTAGACCTACTTATTCACGGAAACCTAAAAGAAACAAAATAAAAGCGAAAACAAAGTCGCCCCGCTACTACCTGAAAGGCACTCCATGCCTTAGTCGACTCCTCCCACCGTCTGCGGGGAATTAAAAAAAAAAGGCGGGAGCCGGACGTTTATCCGATTTAATTGGAGAAATCGTCCGCACAGGGCAATAAATCACAGTTTCTAAGAACGCTGGGAACGTGTAGATCGAGTTACCGCGGCAAAAAGACGAGTTCAGATTCCTCTTCAGTGCACCTTTAAGTTGTGACCGACTATAGAGCAAAGGAAACAGAAGGAATTTGCAAGCCCTTTTACTTCCCCTGCTGTCCTGGAAGGAGCAAGAAGTGAGAGCGACAGCTGCACCGCCTCTCCCTTCTTCCACAAAAATTAGTTTTGTTTGGTTTATTGGGGCTTAACGTCCCGAAGCAACTCAGGCTACGAGGGACGCCGTAGTGGAGGGCTCCGGAAATTTCGACCACCTGGGGTTCTGTAACGTGCACTGACATCGCACAGTACACGGGCCTCTAGAATTTCGCCTTCATCGAAATTCAGCCACCACGGCCGGGATCGAACCCGCGTCTTTCGGGTCAGCAGCCCAGCGCCGTAACCACTGAGCCACCGCGGCAGGGTCTTCCACAAAAATTTACCCTTTCCCCGATAATAGATTTTTAGGATAAATGGCATAACAATCTCGAAATAACCCACTGCCATGCCTGACATGGCCCACGCACCCCAGGATAAGGCAAAAGCGGGAATTTCCGGTAATGACGTATACCACAATGGCAGTGCCATTATAGTCCAGTGAAAGGAGAGTACTGCACACCCCTATAGCTATGGAAGCACCAGCCAGCTGCACTGCACAGGTTACGAGTCTTGCGACACACACACTGGCCGCGAAATATCTTTTGCGCAAGCAGTCGTGCGTATAATGGCCCTATCGCACTAGTTGTATATATTCCTCACATGCAGGCCCGCTTTGCGTGGCCAAGAGCAGGTCATATATGACTCTCTCGGCCACCTGTGCGCCTCGTCCACCGCAAGACGCCAACACACGAACTGTGCCTACATTATAGCAGCCTGGCTGACAGGGCTAGTTGGTGGGCAGGTCGAAGTACGTAGCGCTCACTTTGTCTTTCGTTCCGCCACAATTCTAACGCGACATCGTTAAGAGTCGCGTGCCGCAGAAAAGCCGGCGTCGTCAGCGCCGTTGGTGTGATTCCAACGAAAGCAAAGAATAAAATTTAGCTGACAAAAAAAATAGTTAACTTGGGTTTCGGTGGGGATCGTACCCAGGACCTTCGGATTGCGATGACGGGCACGCTACCCATGGGACACGAGGGCTCGTTAGTTCAAGCTAAGCGTTGTGGTGTAATTTGGTGAAGTGTCTTAGAGCCGTGTGTTGACGTGCACATGAGTAATTATGCGTATTCCAATTAGGAATAAGGTAAAAGGCGACGCGACCGAGACCAGATAACTCTGCGGTGCTCTACTCTTGAAGACGAAGCCCCCACCCTTCTTTTCCTCCTCCCTCCACACACACACGCACACACACAAACACACAGAGAGAGAGAGAGAGAGAGAGAGAGAGAGAGAGAGAGAGAGAGAGAGAGACAGACAGACAGGCAGAGAATCATTTCTATTTGACTTCAAATTAAGTGCAGAGTGGCCAGCCAGTTGAGCCGAAGTCTAGCCAGACACGCAATAAGGTTGGCATAAGGGTGGGGCAGTCAGGACTCGGGACAGGAGGTGTAGGAGCGCGCCCATATAAGAACAACAGTCGCGCAGGAGAGGGAGCCAGTTGAAAAACTGAACACCTCGGAAACGCGCCGACAGTTTTTACTATGCATGCGGCCAAATTGGAGTCGGTCCATGCGTCTACAACATACGGCTCTGCTGTCCTCGAGAGATCGGCTACAATCACCAAGCCACTGGGCGGACGTATAACACAGGACCGGAGGCCTCGGGGACATTCGAGCAGCGGGGAGCAGAGTAGCGGCGGAGCTGTACAGCCGAACCGCATTGTTCGTCGTACATTTCACTCTTTGATGCTCCCTTATCTGACGACACTCAAGTACACGTGCCAGCCACAGGGCATATTTGATTGTTTCATGGGTACCCCAAAGCGACTCAGACTCGGCGCCTTTCAGGCCAACAGCCGAGCACCATAACCACTGAGCCACGGCGGCGGGGAGGAATATTTGAGTTATGAGAGATTCATTTGAAAGACGAATTAATGCGCTCCCTTTGAACGACGGAAGCATGCCGGTGGAGTGACACCTGTTATGAGAAGAGGACAATCCCGCTAGTAAAATTCTATAAGCGGCAGCCCCATTAGAGAACACGCCTCGCTTTTCGCCCGAGAGAAAGCCAAAACGACGGGTCGTCGTCCAACGTTCAAACTAGATAAGAATGTAGCATCACCGCAGGACGGCATGCCTCATAACTTCGAAGTTCTACAACAACGATAACAGGGTAGTCATGACTACCGCTCCGACTACGCTGTGACTCCAATACAGGTGCTCACAAAAGTTTTCGCAACGCCGAAATCACGAAAAGCGTCGATTTTTTTCGGTGAAAAGCACAGCCAAGTACTGAGGTGTGCATTGTGCAGGTCGCGCTGGGAACTACAAAGCGCACACTTCAGTTCATGGCTGTATGCTCAGGCTGCCCAGCAATTAGGATTTGTTGTAATTTTCGTGTTCTGAAAACTTGTAGGCACCTGTACGTACGTACCTGTTGATGTCTACTGTCACACGACTTCCCCATCAGCGTTTTTCCTTTTTTGACGGGTAGGGACATATCCGGCCCACTTACTCATACACGGGCCATAACAGAAAAAAAGCATGCAGCTTTTAGCTCTGCAGCCTCCAAACCACTCCACCGTGTCACAAAGGGTTAAAAAATACAAAAAAAATTACGCGACCATCTAAAATGTGTCCTTCTTGAAAGCTATAATTTTTTTTTTATTTTCTGAGAGCGCAATGACCCGCCTCTCTGAAAAAACTTCGCAAAACTGTATTTCCGCGACAAAATCAGGCATTAGGACTCAAAACTGTGAATGTCACCATCATAAGCCTAACTATACGTCCAAGCAGGACAAATGCCTCTCCAATATCCTTCTAATTAACCCTGTCCTCTGCCACCTGTTGCCGCGCTATCCCTGTCTTCTCAGTTCTCTTGAAATCCTTCCCGTTGCCATTAAAGATCATCGGTTTTCTTGCCTTCGCAATACATGCCCTGCCCATGACTATTTCTTCTGAATTTCAGTTATAGTCGGATACAACTGGGGAATGAAGCCCTCTAACCAATGGCATTGGAGGGCTTCAACAACAACCGCCGCGACGTCATGAAAACCGGTCGACGCCATTCGCTGGGGGGCCTCCTTTGAGGGGAATTCGCTGCTTTGTTCTACAGCTATAGTTGGCTCGACTGTATCGAACTCGAGGGGGATTGCGAAATAGTTCGATATATCGACAATTCGATATATAAAAATGGCAGTCGATAAGTTTATCTGCAACACAGAGGCGAGAAAAGCGCACCCCATGTTAACCTAGCCACGCGATGCTAAAGACCGCGCAGCCGACCCGTCTCGGCGCCCGGAAAGTGTTCGAAGACAGCCGTTATGAAAAGTTTCCCTTGCAGGGGTGAGGCGCGCAATTCGATATATCGAACGGCCGGCAAAATAATAGTTAGAAATACAGCGCGACTTGCCTATACTTTTACGCAGGAATTTCAAAGGGGTAATATGTGCGTTCGATATGAACAATAATTAGAAATATCCGGGTTCGATATATCCGGGCTCGACTGCAAAGGATACATTAACTCGCATTCGTTCCCTAACCCACTTTGCTCTCTTCCTGTCTATTACCGTTACACTTGTCATTTCCATAGCTTCGCTGAGCTGTGCTCAGCCTACAGCGATTAACAATAAAAGGCACTGAGACGTCGCGGTGTTCCACGTGTGCGAACAGTGTAACGCTTTGTTCGCACTACGCATCTGCCGAGTCTCAGAGGTCGTGCGACCGTTTTGGTCGAAAAAGAAAGTCGTAAATGGTTGCACTGGTCGAAAAGCGACACTCGCAAGTCAGTCGCACGCTGCTCGATTTTCTAGATTTGCGAGTCGGAGACCACTAACCAATCAACGGCGCCTCGAAAGTGTACGGAAGCTTCTTCCACATCCGGCTTCCCGTTGCCGCTAAATGTTAATATCGACGGCTCTCGTTCTGAAAGAGACCCTTCGAGGTGAACATTTGTATCGAGGCGTTCCCTGGTCGCAGATAGTTGCTTGCTTTCGTTGAAAAGCGACAATCGGGGGCTATCGTTCGCTACTGAACTCTTCAGCCTTCCGACTAGAGCTGCAAAGCGGCTGACTGCGCTCATTAATCGAGTTTTAATAGGGCACCGCTCGAAAATTTTACTAACGTTCGCTACTGAACTCTTCAGCCTTGCGACTAGAGCTGCAAAGCGGCTGACTGCGCTCATCAATCGAGTTTTAATAGGGCACCGCTCGAAAATTTTACTAACGTTCGCTACTGAACTCTTCAGCCTTCCGACTAGAGCTGCAAAGCGGCTGACTGCGCTCATCAATCGAGTTTTAATAGGGCACCGCTCGAAAATCTTACTAACGTTCGCTACTGAACTCTTCAGCCTTCCGACTAGAGCTGCAAAGCGGCTGACTGCGCTCATCAATCGAGTTTTAATAGGGCACCGTTCGAAAATTTTACTTAGCCGATTCCAAGAGCGCAGTTTTCCTTAAACCGGTTTTCCTTTGATGCCTACCGTGAGGAAAGCGCAGCTCCGAGTTTGCGCCAACCCTGAGATGATCGCCCGCTTCCATAGCAGTAGAGCTGACGTCACAAAGGACCCACGGCGGGAACTTCAAAACAGCTATACAGGCGCAGGAAACGGAACGCAAATTTCAGAGAAAGGATGCTTTCTGCGCTGTGCGCGGAACTTGTCATATTTGCCTCGAATGTTTATCGGTACGCGATTTAACGAATGGGTGAGTTTATATGCCACCTTCAAAAATTGTTTTGGGGCCGTTACAGTAGTACGCTCTGTGCCACTAAGCATAACTCGGGGTATAAAAACAAAGAATAAAGATTGAGTGTGAGAGGGATATGAAGATAAAACTGGCAGAGACGACGCAACGGGTGAGGAAACGGCATGTTGCAAATTACCGCGCGGTAAGCGGAGGGATGAAGGACTTAAGAAAACAACTTTCCGGCACTTCGTGTTGAACCACGTGCGTCGTAATTGTCGACAATGTATCGCCGCGCAGCAAAAACACGGAAGTAGGCAAAACTTTCCTTCTTTCATGCCAACAAATTACGGCGACAGAAGTCAAGGAAAAATGTCTGCCTAGCAAATGAGCCACTTGCTGGTGCAACGCCCTCCTGCTGTATACTGACGAAGTACGCAGTTACATTCACAACCAATCGTTTTCGAGCGCTGCACAATTTATATAGACAGACTTGCCCAGAGCGGCAGGTACCAGCAGAACTGTTGACAAGCTTCCGACAGCATCAACGCGAGTACACAATGCTGTTCGGTAACGCGTGTTTTTTTACCTGGACGGTAACCTTCAATTAGAACGTCAGACGTGCTGGCCATCTTTTGAAGCAATGCAACGCCTCTCTCCTTCCTCAGGTCGATCACAATAGAGCGTTTGCCCCTGCACAGGCGATCCGCATCCAACTGTGGCTTGGGCTGAAAGCAAGAAAGCAGTGCACACCTAGGTTACAGTGCAATCGCGTTAAGTTTATGAGACGAACGGGCGCGAATCGCAAGCGTTCGGCCGGAGCGACGTACCCTGTCAATTCGAATCACGGAAGCGCCAAAGTCACGGAGAACCATTCCACAGAAAGGTGCAGGTGCCAGGCCTGCCATCTCGAGGACTCGGATTCCTTTGAGAGCCATGGCAAACTTTCCTCAGCGCATTAGAAGACGGCAGCACCAACACCGAGTACCGGGGAGGTCTCTCTATCTTCGACGTAATTTGCAACGATCAGGCACGTCGTTACACAGCCCTTCTGCGCAGTGACGCCTTCTAGTACAAATGTTGGCAAGCGCTGTCTCTCTGAAATCTGCCGAGGTTTGCTAAACGCACTTATCAAGTCTACTGGCCGTTTCCTCCGGTTTCCTCATCTCGAATATCGGCTGCTTCGCTGTCGTTCTTGCTTTCTCGACGGCACAAGGTTCGCAGCAAATAAATACTTACAAACTATTTTATAAAAATGAAACAATTGCAATATTGCATTAAATTACATGAAAACGCTTGTAATAAAATTATTTTTTTTATTAAAGCATGTTTAATAACGTAATTGTTTTGTACTTACTGCGGAGCAGTATCACAAAACATGGCGGCGTACTCAGAGGAGTCCGAGTCGCTCCAGACTTTTCGGCATATTTACAGCTGTGACTTGGACACAAATTTTAAAATTAAAGTGTGAGTATGAAAGCATTCACATATTTTCTTACTTTATGAGCCTAAACTGCCTATGGATGATGTGGTTTTGACGCAAGCCATATTCTAAAAAGGGGTGTTCTGAAACTAATAGCTATCAGCTGTTCATTGCGCTTTTTTTCAAGTAACGTTTACAGTTGCCTGAACCCGTGCCGTATTTCCTGTCAGGATGTAACCATAGTTTGCAGGCTTTCTTGAACGTGGCACACGGGTCAGGTCTGCAGAGAACACAGTGTTAAAAAAAATCCCCATTTCAGGCTTTGACGACAAGAAGCCCTTCTACAACAGCTGTGGCCCGCTCCCTCTTTTGTGTTTACGCTCGCAGCTGCATACCCGTGACGCTCCGATCGCCTGTCAACGTACCCGTACCGTTTGTTCAAGCTCTTGTGCTGCGCGTCGCTGTGCAAACCACGATCGCGTCTTTGAGTATGTTCCGCGGGTCGTAGCTGCTAGAGACAGGCGTCAGGGTAATTCTTCTGAGTCGTCGCTGTTCGCGGTTGGTTTTCGAACAGAGCGACGCCGAGAAGATAATCCGGTCGCGTAGAAGAATCCGGTTTAAAGGGCGATCTTGGCTCCGTGTTTCTCACGTGGAGATAAAGGCGGTCGAAGAATCCGTTACACGCCTCTCTGCGTAAGAAGGCGCTTGTGCTCCCTTTCTCCCGCTTGCGCTAAACACCTGCTGTGGTGATCGAGATAAGAGTGTTTGCGAAACGTGGCCGGCGTGTGTGTGACAGCGTGCAGGCAAAATCATTCGTTCTGGGGCAGCACTGACTCACAACGTTTCCGATATCGTTCCGTAGTTTCTTTCGTTGTGGTGCGTCAGTTTATGCGAAATCGGCAGCAGGATTTCAGTCCATGCAAAGGCTGTGCCCTAGAGCCCGAATCGCACTTGTTCGTTAAGATGTCCGACGAAATATGTACCCAGTATTTTATATGCCTTTTTTTTTAAACCATAACACAAAATCCTTTAGAATATGAATGAAATAGCAAAGATTCACGTGATAAGGTGCCACAGAAAGCTGACGGCGGATATTTACCTTGGTGGCTTGGGAACTAGATCGAAGGCAGACAGCTAACTCACTCGTGGTTTTGCTTGACGGTTTGGCATTCTCAAATATGTGTCTTTTCCTATGATTCTTATGAAAATAAAATTCTTATGAAAATAAGAATCATAGGAGAATCACCCGTAGTGCCACTTTTATCCACACCCGTAGCGCCACTTAAAAACCCATGGGAAGTCTGCATTGCCTGCACTCGTTTTTGTCCGATTGTGCATGTTGCATGTAAGCTCAGGCATAGTTCATGTGTGCCTTTTTATTTCTTGTGTAAAAATTAAATGTGCAGCTTATGGAAACTATTTACAAGAAAGTATGAAACATGCGTGGCTCTCTCTTCACATGCAGGTCTCACATACGTCTGAGTGGTAAACAAACCAGATAAAGCAGGGGCAGATTTATAGGCCATTCATGGAGGGGATGGTTCGCGCGAAGGGGAGGGGTGGGGGGGGATGCAATTCTTTCTGTTTGAACTATGTATGTCTGGGACATTTTTCCACAGAAGTGTTGGGTTCAGCATGGTATTTCATTCATAAATTTCTCACCTGGTGGTCTCCCTGCCTTCATAAATCTGCCCCTGACAGAAATCACTGGGACATGCTTTCTCACTGTGCGCTGCTTGGATGCTGTAACTCAATTTTTTTCTTCATTGCTATCAGAAGGGCTTTAGGTGAAAGGGGCTTGCTGTGGCTTCTCGTGCTGTTTTGTAGTTTTTCCTAGTTGCTAGAGCAGGGTGCAGTATTGGACATAGTATAGAGCAGGTCTTTAACTTGTGTTCTATGCTGTCCAAAAGAAAGTTGATTTTTTTACCATAGCCAGAGCTGATGTTAATGTTAGTCAGGATCTACCTGTGCTTTCAGTTTGTGTTCTTTGTGTTGCACTGAGTTGCCATGGAGCACCCGACTGTACAGTGTGTTCCTAGTCTTAGCGGCTCACTTAAAAGTGCCTGCAAAATTGCTTATTGCTTTTTGCTGTCATTTTGCTGTGAATTGGCCTTTAAAGTCTTTCATGGGTCCTGACTGGAAGGCCTAGGGTGATGGTTGTGTTGCCTGTCACTTTCCAGGGGTACACTTGAAGGCACAAGGGAAAGGCCCAGCCACCAGGCACTGCTGAATGACCCCATGCTGAGGCATTCAAGCCTCTATGATGAGAACCGATCGGACCTTGTTGTATCCTGTCAGGTGTTCTCAGGGGGAAAACCACTAGCCCTGCCCGTCCAGACCTCATACAAACCCTTCACCACACGTTGGAAGTGAGTCTTTTGTTTGTGTATGTTTTTCCATGTGAGAGAAATGCAGAAGAGAGTCTCGTAAGTCCTCGAAGTACATTTGCCGCCATTGATAGAGCCTACTTCTAGTAATTAGGTTTTTCCTTGGAGGTGCAGAGCACAGAATTAGGCTCATTTGCCAGGCACTACTTAGATAAATTTGTCTCTAAAGCTGTGACCACCCTCCTGAAAGATATTTCATATAGAAAACAGCCCTGACACTTGTGGCACATCTGAATGCCTCCATAGAAGTGTAAATAAAACGCTTGAGATGCCTGTGAACATCATTCCAGCATTTCATTTTGTAAAAGTGCTATGTTTGGTTTTTGCGAAGTCTGGCCAGTACACTTCTCACCTAGAGAGTCTGCTGGGCTTGAAAACCCCTCAACTCCTCCACTAAAGTGTGGACAACGCCACATAAGGTGGGCAGTTTAGTGCTTTCCTCAACCCCTCCCTGAAAGAAAAACATTTGCCAACCCCCTCAAGAGGAAAAAATATTCTTTGGTACATCACTATTCAAGGGTAAAAAGTATAATGAAAAGAGAAAGGCAATGGAAACGAAGCTTACAACACTGTGCTGTTGTAAGCTCAGTGCAGTGTTGTGTGCACTCTTTCTCATGTCTATTCTTTATGCTGCTTATACTTTGATCATGGTCTGCAAATGCTTATAAGCCTTCACTCTTGTATGTAACTGGTCCACATTAGAGTGTGATGCTATAACAAGAAACACAAAGGAAAAAAAAAAAAGAAAGGATGCAGTGCATATATGTGGTCACTTCTCATTCTGTGTTCATGACTGTCAGCATCTGCTTCCTTTGTGAATCTGTTTCAATTTGGCCACGTTTTACCTATTTTGTGCAGCAGGTATCAATTTGTGTTCTGAATGATAAACAGGGTGAACTTTTCCAGGCATTAAGGATATTGGCAATGAGTATGTCATGTATTATTTTGGATTGCTAAAGAGGTGAAAGGTTTTCATAACATGTCTTTTTGTAGCCCCTGTTTGTACGCTGTACAGACTTTCACTTGCTGTGTCTACATGCAGCTGGAACGAATGGCTAAAGCTGCCATTGAAGTTCAGCGACCTGCCACGTAATGCTGTGCTGGCCTTGACAGTGTGGGATGTGTATGGTCCTCGTAAAAGCATTCCTGTAGGGGGCACAACAGTCACAATATTTGGGAAATATGGGTAAGTTGGTGCGTTTTTTAGTGTTCCAGTTCACTGCTTCTGTCCTGGAAATGCACTATAACTGCTGGTACTGATAAGAGCCAGTAATTGAGGAGAATCCAACTTAACATGGAATTTATCTGCTCAGAGCTTGCTTAAGTGCACAAGGCTATGTAGCTCGGAGTGTAAATGAAAGTCAAACAGTGCAAAGTTTTTTGTTGTTAGGCTAGATGGGTTGTCAGTAGCAAAAGAATTCAGCTTTCCTATAGTTTTTCTTTCAACACTTTATGCACTACTATTTTGGAACAAAGAAACAAATGCATCTCTCTCTGTCTTGGTGATAGGGCAATGCGTCAGGGTATCCATGACCTGCGTCTTTGGCTGGGCTTTGAGGCAGATGGTAGTAGCAAGACACAGACTCCGGGCAAAGCGTTTGGCTCCAAAGAACAGATGACAAGGCTTGTCAAGGTAAGAAAATGTTTTGACTTGCATAAAGGGATATGCGTGCACAATTTGCACAAGTGGCAGAGAAAGTGATTGTGTCTCTCTTCTACAGTGCACTTTTGTGATCCCTAGACAAATTACCACTCAACCTGCATGTCTGATTTCAGTATCTTTTATTTACTGTTTACTTTGCAGGCTTGGTTCATTGTGTACATCTTGAAAGGGCGCTATTTTCAAGGGCAGTTGTGATTTGTTATTCTGCATAACAAATGAACGTTCACATGGACGGCGTCTCACGCATCATGTACCCTGAGGGCTCTCAAACTGAGCGACGATAGCGTCGCGAACACTGCTGAAGTTTTTAGAGGACACTGGTCTTATGGGTCAGTGGTAGGGACGCAATCTCTTCAATCAGTGACTTGGGCGGAGCAGTTGCTGACAGGCCATTGTAAGGCTAATCCCGCCTGTACATTTACAAACCACCACCACCACCTAAGAACTCTGTAAAGATTGTGGGAAGTGCAAAATGTTCTTTGGCTTGAGCACTGTGCCATGTGCACAGATTCTGCTGTAATGCCTGAGTTTACCTGCTGTTTCATTTTGTGGAGTGCTGGCTAATCCATTAGGCAGTCGTTCACTCCGCTCAGTCAACTCATGCTACAATTGCACTTGATTGTTTTCTTTTTCATGATTGTTGCACAATATCTCATTTATAAAAGCTGCCTGGTTCTCTTTCCGGTTCACTCGCAGCTAAGCAAAAAGCACCGAAATGGCCGCCTGCTGAAGGTTGACTGGCTTGACAGGCTCACCTTTCGCGAGATAGAGGTTGTGAACAGCAAGGAAAAATCAAGCTCCAACCAAATGTTCCTCATGATTGAGTTCCCCAGGGTTGTGTTCCGTGATCAAGAGTACACCGTCATCTATTTTGAAAAGGTGAGCTGGTGACTGGTGATTACTCATTTCAGGGCCACTTTCCAGTCTGCAGAGGTCTTTGTAGTGTCCTGAGTCTTGGACCAAAGCCAATGAGTGGTAATAATGGAGTCATTAAGAGCTTTAGCACCAAAATTGAGTGAGATTTGCAATCGCTAATCAGAGCTGGCATGCTTTCATGGCCTTGATAGCCAGTCATAGACCTTTTCTCCGGGGTGTTGCAAACTGGTTTCACAGTGTGGTGACATCAGGGAGCCCTCAATGGATGGTCTATAGGAAAGCTAAAGCTCTCTTTTTTGGGGGGTGAAGGGGTGGGGGAGGAAGTGGGGGTGATGAAAACCAGGGTGCTTGGCATATGCCTGTGTCATGGGAGAGGGTGTAAGAAGGAGTTAAGCATTGAAGATGTGCGCATGTTTTGGAAAGCCGTCTCCACTTTTGGATAAGTTAGATAAGTCTCTCGTGTATAGCATATGCGGGGCTTTTGTGTATCTTTGATGGGCAGGAACATGATATGGTGTATCTTATAACTTTTGCTTTTCCTTTGTTGCATCAAGGATGGAGACGACCCATGCCAAGCAAGCCTACCTGCTGAGATCGTAACTGTGCCGGACCCAGATGTCTCCCTTGTAAGGGTTTCTTCACCACTTTCGTACTCCCTAGTGTTGAATTTCTCCTTCTGTATTGTGGAGCATCCATACATATATCAAGGAAGTAGCTTATTCTGAGTTACCATTTCAGCTGTCATATCAATGAATAGATTTAACATAACAAAACACATCATATTGGCCCAAATTGTGGATCTCTAGTCACAGAGGTCAAAGCTCTGCATTGCTTGATAAACTGGCTTGCCTTTTTTTTGCTGCTTTTGTAATGCCTTTTGTGTAACGCTGAAATGTGTAATGCATAATAATGCTAAAAAAATAATTTGTGTCTGTGCAAGTACAGTGTTCTGACAGACAACGGATGCACTGAAAAGTGGTGCCAATTTCTGACTTATGCATTTGCATAGGGGTTTAATTTAATCCCTTTCTTAAGTCAACTCTTTGTTGAAATGAAGTGGTGCTGTCCTTTTACTATATGGTGCTCATTAAGGAAAGTTGCCATTAAATATTGTTTTGCTGTCTAAAGAACTGTTAGCATTGCCCAAGGATGTAGCCTTGAGATAATCAGGCATGAACTCATGAAAGTACTGGTGTGCATGGCATAACACTCAGTGTGTGATAAGGAAACCACGGGAGTTGGTGTTGCGTGACTGCTGCACAGCAGTGCGCCGCTGTCTTCTGTTAGAACTGGTAAAACGTTATTTCCTGTTATCTAGTAATCAAACGGCAAACATGACCTGGAAGGCATATTTTGCTTTTGACTGCAAGCTTCCTATATGGCTTCAGCGGCAGCCCTCCGCGGTGGGTAGGCATAAGCATGTTGTCATACCTATTGTGATGAGTTTCTTTTGGCATCACTGCTGTTGTTGACAGGGCTCTTCTTGCTCTTTGTGCACAGCGTGGAAACCCTCATTATTTTAACTCTTATATGTCTGCGCCCGTAAGTGCATCAGTTCTTCAGTACATTACTGAGTGTTTCATTGTTTCGAAACATTGACATGTTCTCTACTATTCATTTTACTGTCACAGATCTCTGCATCCGGTTGTCATATTTTTTGAGCTGTTTCTACTTTATCATAGAAAATAGCCCCGAGGCACACTACTTTATGCACTGCTCTTGAGGAACCGTTCCTCTTGGTTGTTCTTTGCTAATCAATCGGCTTGTACAACCAGTGACAACATTGCTACAAGTCAAAGGCACTGCCATTATAGCACTATTCTAAGCTCGTTTTGCATCCTCTTTAGTCCACAAAGCAGTCCACTTATATTGCAAAGGATTTTTCATTAGCCTCAAAGTTTATGTGCCGCAGGTAAGGCTATCAAAAATGCTTGAACTTAAATTGAGGACAGCACAGTTAGCTATGGCAAGAAAAAATGATAGCTTAATGTTAAGAGGTAGGAAGAGAGCAGTGTGGGCCATGGAATAAATGCGAGTTAATGATATTTTAGTTGAAATTAAGTGGGTGGAATGGGCATGGGCAGGGCACTTAATAAAAAGGAAAGATAACCAATGGTCCTTTAGGGTAACAGAGTGGATTGGAGGAGAGGGCAAGCGTAGGAAGGGATGAGGGAAAGCTGGTGGATGGATGTGATTAATTGGAGAGACATGTGAGAGGCCTTTGTCCTGCAGTGGACATAGTTAGGCTGTCGTTGACGATGGTTACTGCAAAAGCTGACTGTTTGAGCTATTTATTTTTATGGTTATTTTATTCGTTGTTGCTTGCAT
The DNA here is from genome assembly GCF_055824585.1 of Amblyomma mixtum. NCBI lineage: Eukaryota > Metazoa > Arthropoda > Arachnida > Ixodida > Ixodidae > Amblyomma > Amblyomma mixtum. The sequence continues at coordinate 88,475,326 of NC_143016.1, forward strand.
ATGTTTATTGTACTGTTTCGCCTCACTTGAGTGCCAGATGGCAGAAAGTGTTAACACTGCCTGTTTCCATGCTTGTCTGCAGGAGAATCTGGTGGAAAGCAAGCATCACAAGCTATCACGTAGTCTACGCTCAGGCCTCACCGACAAGGACCTCAAACCGAATGCTGCCACTCGGGACCAGCTCAATGTGAGTGCATGGATGTTTGGACGGAAGAAGGTCTTGTAATGTTTAAGCCAGCTGGTTTTCTTGCCTTATCCATTCTGATGTGATTACAGGTGTGGAGCCACATTCCTTCTGACTTGTTCACTTGCTTAGCAGTATGAAAAAATTAGTTTCTGTTGAAGCTGGGCAGTAGGTAGCACCAGTTGATGCAGTGTAACAATCCTCTAGTGTACACCTTTTCTGCCATGTGCTTGTTAGAAGTTTCATGGCTTTCAGAAGGGTATCTTGCAGCTTAGATAGAATGCTGGTGGACATGAGGCACCTGTCTCTGGTGTTTTAGTAGCAAAATAAGTTAGCCCCGCCTGTAAAGAGAAACATTGTTTGATGCAGTTGGTTTCTGAAATTGATAGTTTATTTTCCTTCCTTTTTTTCTCGTTGTCTTCAAGCTGCCCTTTATTGAGTGTATTTGTGTTCAAGCCTTCACTAGAAAGTATTGCTGGAATGAAATAGCAGTCTATTATATTGCCACAAAAATCTTGTTGCTGTCTTGAAAGTCCTTAATTGCCTTTGCCACTGGATTTCATTACCTCTGTTACGTTTTTCTTTTTGCTATCTGTTTTTTTTTTTTTTTTTTACTATGCTTTCTAAGCCTCAGCTGTGGTTGGAATTGTGTTCTATTATGCTATCTGCTCAAGACAGCATCTTTGTGTCTTTTTTTTGGAACATCGCTTACGGCGTGCTTCAACCAGCATCTTGTTTTCTTGTGGCGCAGGTGATTGTGAACTACCCTTCAACCAAAGCTTTAACATCAGAAGAGCAGGACTTGGTGTGGAAGTTTCGCTTCTACTTGCAGAGCCAGAAGAAGGTGACCACTTTCTGTTCACTTTTGCATTGATGGTGGACACACTTTGATTTAATACATTAAATGTAGTAAAGCTTGGAGGAGCATGAAAAAGTAATTAATTAGGCCTAGTGAACAAAGGAATTAAGGAATTATGTTTTCTAAATTGAGGGCCAAGAATTGACAGCGATGGTTCCATTTTCAAAGGAGGGCATTCAATGACATAAGTTCTTCAAACCATACAGCCATGCAGTTTCAAACCATAGAGCCCGAAGTTTTTATAGTGAAGGCCATTAGCATTTTTAAATTAGCCTAACGCCTATGTTATAACTAGGGCCCGGAAATTTAGGCATTTGCCTAAACATGCCTATAAGCCTAAACGAGGGATTTTTGCACTTGCCTGCCTTTTTGTCATTTTTTAGAAAATACTACCTATTTCACCGCACTTTTTGCCTATAAATGCCTAAATCCGGCATTTCGGTCCTCGGTGCCGCTTTTCAATTTTGAGACATCTGTCTAAGTATGGTGAAAGGTACGCGCCGATGCACGCACAAAAGGCGCGGGTCTCGCCGAACGTTCTTCTCGAATGTTAACTTGAACGTAGTGTAACGAAATGTTTATCTCGAAGTGTAGCAAGAGGCGAGTTTGGAAAGAGACCTGAGATACATTAGTGCAATCTTCTCAACGTTGACGGAAAGAATGACAAAGTTGGAAAAGGCTGGACTCTCAATAGATGAATCGTTGAAGGTAGTGGCAGAAGTACCGCAGCACTTCGGGGACTGGAAGAAAAGGGCGCTACTGCTTCTACGAAGATGCAACAATTGGTAGAAAAAAATAGATGCCTAGAAACAATTTCCCAAATCAGAGTCTTTCTACGCGGAGATGATACGCCACATCACCTGAAGGCCTAAGCCTTTATCAACTCTCATGTTTTAGGTTTGCGCCACTAAGTTCATGCGATGTCAAAAGAAGCCTTTTAAAGTACAAGGCTATGCTTAGCGAAAACCGAAGGAGCTTCAAGTTCGAAAACCTGAGAATGCGCTTTTTTGCTTCAGTTGAGGACTCCGCACGCTCAGTGCTTGACTTACAAATCTTGTACTTCTGAATAAAGAGTATTATTCAAAGTGCCTATTTTTGCTTTATAGCGCCTATTTCAATATTTTTTAGAGCCTAGATGCCTGCCTATTTCGGGGTTCTTTACTGCCTAAATTTTCGGGCCCTAGTTATAACAGTTCCACAGAAAAGTTTGCTGTTAAGTTAAGGATGTTCTCAACATGCTGAGTGTGTTTGTCACTTCTCTCTGATGGCACTGTTGTTCTGGTTAACAAGTGAGAAGTTGCGTGATGGTTTGTATTTAACGATTTCACTGCTGGATGAGGATTCGGTTGCATTGTTTTGTGTGGTGCCCCATGCAGGCTCTTGCCAAGTTTGTCAAGTGTGTCAACTGGCAGTCGGGTCCTGAGGCAAGGCAGGCTCTGGAGCTGGTGCGGACATGGCAGCCGATGGATGTAGACGATGCACTGGAGTTGCTGGGGCCCCAGTTTGGCCACCCCGCTGTGCGCCGCTATGCTGTGGCTCGGCTGCGGCAGGCCCACTCCGACGACTTGCTGCTTTACCTGCTACAGCTTGTACAGGCGCTCAAGTATGAGCGCACGACCAACAGCGACCCTAATGTGATGCAAGCTTCTGCTGCCGGCAACACTATTTTGCCACCTGCGATCGAACCTGACCCAGGACCTGTGCCCGGAGAGCGTGGAGACAGGTTAGTCCATGGTTCGTGCTGCCTGCCCTCTCTGTTGCTCTTTCTGCTTACGTATGAGTGAAATGGTACATTTTGTGGCTGCAGGTGGCGTAGCATCTGCAGTTTTTTGTGCTTGCTAGGGTTTTTCCTGGGAGCGGAAAGAATAAAAGTCAGCTAGAATTCATTTTAGTTGTGGAGCATGTAGCTTGTTCAAACTGCCGGATCTTTCATGATCAACATTGACACCTATTTGTTCCTAGGCTCAGTGTAGTGTGGCACAGTACAGTGGTGCACAAGGAGTGTCCATGCATTCTTCGTGGTCCATGAAGCTCCGGCTCTTTTGTGAAGCTCTTACTTTTTCTGACTGAGTGTGTCTAACAAGTGCGAATGAAGCTTGAAATGTGTGAACAGTTCCTGAAACAAAGGAAAGCATGGGGAAATGAGATTTTTTATTGTGTCAGTGTTGATTAGAGTGGGGAAGTTGGCTGTGTGATCACTTTAGATAGAGGATAATTTTACAGAAAGTAGGAGAGAAGACCACCAGTGGGATCTGAACCCACAATTTCTGCATGTCGCTTGCAGTGCGCTACCAACTGAGCTACACCGACAGCTGTCTCTCCTTCTAGTACTTTAAAATGTTTTCGTGTTGTGCATCCTAACCATGAGAATGTGCACCAGCGCTACCCCAGAGCATAGTGGTGGCGCAGTTGTATCACAAGTTCCGCATAGAACGTGATCGAACGGGGGGCACGGCAGTTGTGTGCGAGCCCTCTTATTCTGCATGTGGCCCTCTTAGCCCACATAATGAATCCTTCCTCTCCCCATCCTTGTCTGCTCATAAGCCCAACAATGCAGTGTGCATTGATTCATGTGTATGAATTAAATCATGGTATCTGAGGGAGTTCCGGAGTAATTGAAAGCATTTCACTGCTTTTCAGCTACACAGCATATGCAGAGGGAGGGAAAATGAATTGGTGCAATGTTTCACGGGTTGCTCATTCCTGTACATCTATAAAATAAGGTTAATTATTGACAAACGCCAGTTGATTAATGTGTCTTCTATTATCAGAAAGAATTTACCACTATGTTCCCCTTGGCTCCTTGTTCACTTCCACTTAAGTATGGGAGGTCACTGACCGAATCGTGTCTGAGCACTAAAGAAGGTGTGCATGTGCAGTTAGGGTGAAGCTCCTGTAGAACACAGCTGTTAAGACAGAGTGCTTGTGAAAGTAGAGCCACATTCTTGATTTGCAAGCAAGATGGGCATGAGCATATGTCATCTTACAACCATTGCTGTTGCCTAATTTTTCTTTTTTCTGTCTGCTGTGCACTGCTTGAGTATGGCACGCAAGTCTGATATTAGCTGTATGTGCGGAGGGGTGTAGACAATATAGTTGCCTGCTGTTGTGTGATTGGTTAGCCGTGCAATGAGTGTTGCAACAACAAAGTTGTATGTGTATCTATACTCCCGGGAACTGAAAGCAAAACTCCAGTGGCGAGATGTATTGTAATGAACTATTCTTGTCAAGCAGGGGCAAATGGCGGTCATAATATTAAAGGTGCCCTTGTTGTATGCTTGAAAGATTTCTGGACCTTCTGAGATTTTTATATCCTCTCAAAATTAAGGTGTGCCAGCTTTTGCTGTTATGCAATCCATTTTCATTTGCTGTTTTTCACATCTTCCTCATTTGAACTTATAACAAGCTCATTTGTTCGTCAGGGGGAGCTTCACAGCATCTGCAGAGCTTGGCGCTTCCCACATAGACTCCTTCACGGATGGCCTGCGTAACCCAATGTCTTCCTCTGTGGCCAGTGCTGACGATGCCTTCCTGCAGGAGCCTGTGCAACCTGGCAGTGAATCTGATGTATGCTTTCTGCTAAATTTGACCTCTTTTTGGTTTGTTGTTTTGGTGTAAAGCTATGCTGGTAAAGTGCTGAAGCATATGAGAGGTATTAAAGGGTCCCTGAAGCGGTGACTGTCGGATTCAATTGGGTGATTTAGGCACAGAGGCTATCAGTCATGCTCTGTGTTTTCGCACATTAATATCGCACATTAATTAAAAGGGAGCAGGCAAGGAAGGCTTGAAAATTGAAGTGACAAAAACCTAGAGCTGCTAAACTATCAAGGGTGTAAGCTAGTAAACCAGAAATTAAAGTGTTCGTATAGGTTGCCAACCTGTAGCTTGTAAACTGAGCCTTACTCTGTGATTTTGGATGTCGCAATCAAGTTTGAGAGGTGCCGCCGCTGTGGCTCAGTGGCTATGGTGCTCGGCTGCTGGCCCGAAAGACGCGGGTTCGATCCCGGTCGCGGCGGCTGAATTTCTTTGGAGGAGAAATTCGAGGCCCGTGTACTGTGCGATGTCAGTGCACGTTAAAGAACCCCAGGTGGTCGAAATTTCCGGAGCCCTCCACTACGGCGTCTCTCATAGCCTTAGTCGCTTTGGGACGTTAAACCCCATAAACCAAACCAAACCAAACCAAGTTTGAGAGGTATCTAATCAGAGGTATACTGGCTACTCAAATTGAAGTATAATTTGTTATATATATTGGGATAGTGGGAATTTTATCTATCCACGTTATGCCCAAAGGCCCTCACAGAGAAGGTATTACATGGGGGGTATTCGTTGCAAAGCGAACACGAATAATAAGAATTAGTTGCAGATCGAATGAATATTTTCAGATACTTTCAGATATAAGTGCAGATTGTTCGAACTAAGGACAAATTCTTTTCTCCAGAACACAGGTATGAAAAGAAATGGCATTGCGGACAAATTTTTTCACCCATCAACAGCATAGGCAGGGGCAATCATGTAGTAGTAATACTGAAACTTTATTTTGTATTCTAATAACTTGTTTACCATTTTTTGGATAACTATTATATATTGAGCAAAAAAAAAAAAAGTTTATTATCACAGTTTTACTTAACGTTCAGATGCCAAAGGAGCTTACTGAATGCTGTCATGAAGCATTCTAAAAGGTGGCCAGATACTTCCTTACTGGAAGAGTGACATTAGTGGTTGATTATCAGAGGGCCAAAGCTCAGGGCACTATACTGGAAAAAGGCAACAAGACGGCTCACGAAACTGACCATCCCTTCCGCGCTCCCTGAAGACATATCACGTATAGCCCGCTTACCCTTCGCTTATTGGTTTCGCCAGTGTGATTGCACAGGTTGGCTTCGAGGCTGACCTGTCGTATGCTTTTTTCTTGTCCTCTGTGACCTGGGACCCGTGGTTTTCATTTCCCAAATCATGAAAATTGAGAACAGTCATGGTGTTCGACGCTTAACAACTTCAGCAGTGCATGTGGGCTACAACATCACTTGTTCCGCTATCCTCCACAAGCAGGGGTCGCTTTCATGTGCTCTGGATCTCTTTATCGTAGTGATCTAAAATGAGAGGATTGCTGCTGGTCGGGTTCACAGCTAATTGTCGATTGCATCATGCCATGACAAATGGCATGCCACGTGCTGCTGCACTTCATTTTGTGACCAGCAATCATGTAGCAGCCGTGCCACGGCGGCTGTCGATGGCTGTCAACACATTAATCTTATGCAAGGCCCAGCATTACCGCTCTCTGGCTTATGCCACATGCTGCCAATTTGTTCTGTGAAGAAAGAGCAAGACACTTCCGTTTGGAAGTCTCTCGATGTTTCGTCGTCGCGAGTTTAGATGAAAGGAAATTTGTAATTTCTGAATGTTTAAGAGGTTCGACAGTTTTAATGGTTAAAGTGCTGTCCAAACTGAATTGAATAGCAAATACTCTTTGTAAACTGCTTGAACTTTTGAATATTGCACACCTTTAGTCCTGATTATTAGCACATCAAACACATTAAAGATTAATAAACAATACTCAGAAACCAAAGAAAAGAAGAACCTTTTTAAAAAGAAAAACAAAAGGAGCTAGACTAGATGTATAAAACACAGTATTTACTCTCATAATTTGCAGACCCCTAATTTATTACCTTTCTTTTTAAACATGGCCGACAATTTATCGTTGCGCCAAATACAAATTAGGTGCGTTAGCACTTCGGTTTTCACTTTGATTTCTGTTCTAGGCTCGGTTTTCAAGGTCAGACAAAGATCGTTGAAATTGGACTTACTTAATCTCTGCCTTGAGAGTATGACGCGAGCGCATTAATGGGCTAATAATGCCCATTTATGCGGAATTTGTCATTCTCTATTTTAAATTCATAGATCCCTTACTCATTTTACAGTTTGATTTTGTGAGTTGGATCTATTCTCATCAAAGACTAATATTCATTGTGTAGACACAATACACTTCAAGTTCTGATTATTTTCCAATATTGTGCTCTCATTTGTTCATAATTTCTGAAGAACACTGGAGTGGATATAGAAAGAGGTTTCCTTAATGCCTGTTTCTTGCTTGCAGTGTGACCTTGCAACATTCCTCATCAACAAAGCTTGCACTAGTGACGCTCTTGCCAACTATTTCTACTGGTACGTGCCATTCTGATTATCTGCAGGGAAGTTAACAGACCACCCTTTTGGTGGTTAGGCATCATGTAATAAGATTTGGACATTCAGAGTGTATAAGTGTGTGGAAATATTCCATAAGGCTGTTCTAATGTAGACACTGTTCATTTTCTGCTCAGGTACCTGTATGTGGAGACGGATGATCAAGACAGTGTGGTCAAGGACTCCAAGGTGAAAGAGATGTACACCAATGTCATGAAGAGGTTCATGCACCGCCTTCAAAAGGTTGGCTTCTTCAATTAATGATCAGTTTTTCCATGCCAAACATTGTAGCCTGATGTGGCCCGCTGGCCGGCCAATGCACATTTTCCCTGGGCCCGGGCTGGGCATGGGCCTTTCCCGGCCCATGCCCATGGACCCGGCCCATGGTTTGAGCAGTGCAGGTCCCTTCCGGGCCTAGTTGAAGCTTTGTTCCTTGAAATTCCTTTCGCCATACCAGACAATGTCTTACTCAGAGGTGGGTTCAAGGGTTGGGGAAAGAGTCGGCCGTGCTCTCCTGTCCCGCAGTAAATTTTGCATCCGTTTATGGGACGACTGTGTCCATTTCGGGTTTCTTTCTTTTTCCGCTCTGGTTCTCTGACAGCAGAGGGGAGGAAATATTTATAGCCATGGCCGAGGATGCTTGAAGACGAGGTGACTTTGCAAGTGTGGACGACTGTAGTGAGGACTCCACGGAAGTGGGGAAAACAGCATTTCTTTCTTTTTTTGCATCCCATTTGCATCTGGTACAGCTTTTAGCCACTGAGTGGTGTTGTTGGGCCCTTCTGTCGTATTTTGCAGTGCTGCTGTTTGAGCAAAAACAAAAGAAAGAAATTTTAAAAGAGAAAGACAGAATCCAACTATCTTGTGTGCAGTTTGGTCATGCCTGCACTTGTTTAGCTAGAGCTGGATGTGAGCACACGTGTATGTGGATGTTGTGTATGCGTGCTGCTGAAGCAGAGATGTGTGCATGCACCAGCAATGTGGTGAGCAGGCTGGCACCACTAAAACACACAAAAACAGCGAACGCTAGCTACCGCAAGGTGTGCCAACCTCAAAACTCGATGCGAAGAAGTCTCTGCATTTCTGCTGTTCACGTCGCGTTCCCACAGGAATGGTCTGCTCTGTAGCCCTGTTTACATGAACCCGACAGGACCGGGTAGAGTCAGCGTCAGATTAGGTGACTTGCTCCTGATTTGCCCCGTTTGTTGTCTACATGAACTCTGTTCAAGCGTGTAAGTATCGCAGCAGCACCTAGCGTCGAGGTTTTTAGAAGGGCAGGTCAAGAGAGTTAACCTACCTCCTGCAGGCGAGTTAAGTCAACTCACTCTGCTACTTATTTTACTCGACCCGACAGCGTTTACACGAACCCGACAACTGGTTTTTTTACCCGACAAGCAAACTCGACTCGACTATATTGAGTTCATATAAACAGGCTTTGTATGTTAGTGCACTGTTTCATTTGTCGTTTTTTTTTTTGTTTTTTTTTTCTACTCCCTTGCATCATAGCACTGCAAAGAAGCCACCATAATGGGTGACATCCGCTTTTCATGTCGCGTGCCTTCGGGTTCGCCCCACTTGTATGTTTGGACATCTGTAGTTGGTTGCTTAATGTATTATACGACCAGAATTTGTGGAAATTTTAAAAGCAGTAGCCGAGAAATCGTGTTATCTGGGAACTTACCAACCGGGAGAAAGATAGTGTAACTCTGTGCGACATTTTTATGACTGCGACTTTGAACGTATGAACTGGGAAATCTTATGAACTGCGAACATATGGATGAGGCTTTACTGTATGTACAAAATGAAAGAGCATGAAAAGTAATAAGCTATGTAGAAGTAATAAGCTTGTTAGGGAATTCAATTCTGATCAGATACAAAAGAAAGATAATTCCAAAGTATTTTGGTTCAGTCCTGCTTAGTACAACATGACAGGTATGCTGGGTAGTGTAAGGGTAACAGTAAGGTGGGGGGTGTATTGCCTATTTGTGTACGACAGAATGTGACAAAATTTTAGGTGAAACTTGGTCTGGCATCAGTGAAGCAATTGAGTATTATTAGATTTCATTACCCATGTAAGGAGGAGAGTCACTTAATTTTGCAGTTGCTACAGAAACCTTTAGGCTGAGACTTTTGCTACTCATTTAATGTCGTCACTAGAACTTGCAGAACACTGAGATGTTCAAGCTTGCCCCACTAGTCAACATTGTGGCTTTTTAGTTTGCAGCGTAACTACCTGCAGGTTTAGTCCTTTCTTACCTGTCCTTTTTCATTTTTTGTTGATTATGTTGCATTATCATTGCTTTTTTTAGGGCAACTGGGAGTACCGACAGAGGCGGTCCATGCTGGAAAAGCAGCAGGTCTTTGTGAACCACTTGGTGAACATAATGAAGATCGTCGCCAGAGAGAATGGGAACCGACAGAAAAAGGTAAGCTCACAGTAGTAATTGTCTTGCTGTGCGAATTTCGAAAATACTGAGTTTGCTCACATGAAATATGTAGGCTGTTATTCCAGTTTTCTCAGCTGTAATTTTAAAGCGCTCTCTTAGTATGCTTGCAAACTCCTTGGCCTTGATTGCATCTTGATTTTTTTTTTAATCCTTTCATCCCTGTTAAATTGTTGTGGGGATTGTTGTGACAGATGGCCACTTTTTTAAACATTACTTGCCTGATTGTTTTGCAGTAATCATTACGAAAATGTTTATCGTTTTATGCCCTGCTATAGCGGCAACCTGAAAACTTTTTATAGTGAAATGCCTCATATTGCAGTTCTAGTGCACGGCAAAGCAACGATGGCATGACCTGAGCTCACCTATGAGCCTTTCTGTAGGTGATCTCTGTGGCATTTCTCAAAGAGCTCTCCTATGTGTTTGTAAAGAAACCTGTGTTTCACCTCATGCATGCAGATTTACAACTTGGACTGCTAGTGCTTCAGCATTACTGTGCTTGCTTGTGTGAATAGAAGCAAAGCTTCTCTATTTCATAAATCTGCTGGTACCGTGACAGTGGTTGTGTTACACTGCACTGCTAGAATACAATTATATGGATCGAAAAATGCCTAACGCTATGCTCCGTCATCTCTTTCTTGTTGGGTTTCTATGCACTGTTTTCTGTCGTTTATACGATTCACCAGCTAGCCCAACCCATGACTGTTATAAAGGATGAAAGTGTTATAAAATGTGGCAAAATAGTGCAGCTGCAACTAAAAAGACATCACACTTACAAACTGTTTTTTGAGATGCTTTATGTATTGGAAATAGTGCTTCCATCTTCTCTCTCTCTCCCTCTTTTTTTTTTTTAAAGGTGCAGTACAGACGTTATATTAGCCTCACTGTAGCTTGTTTCATTACTTAATGATATTCTACTTGAATTCAAGAAGAAATGGGCATAGGCAGGACATGTAATGCAAATGCAAGGTTCTTCTCTACAATGTTGCGGAAGGTACTACTATGCATGAATCACCATATAGTGTTTGCCTACGACCGCTAAATAATTTAAAGTCTCGTTTTTCTGTCACGCTGTTTTGGTTTAAGTTTCAACACCGAATGATGACTGTATAACTCAAGAGGGGTTATAGGTTACGTGAAGCATGAGAAAACTGTGATATAATCGATTTTTAATTCACTACAATGCTAAAAGCCAGCCTGCCTCAAGAGCTGGAATGACAACAGATGTATAAGCAGTAATTATATTGCAGTTTTTCATGCCTTACGTGACCTGTAAGCATACTTTGATGTCACAGTCATTGTCCGGCTGTTGAAAACGAAGCCGAAACAGCACGAGGAAGAAATTCGATTATAAATTATTTAATGGTCATAGGGGAATACCACATGCGAATCAATGTATAAAAATGCCTTACACATCATTACTAAGAAGAAAACATGCACCCAAAAGTTAGGTGTCTTATACAGTTAACAGACTGGTTTCCAACAGAATGCAAGCATATATAGCATGGGGTGGCAGAGTCATGTGGGCGGATGAAATCAGGAAGTTTTCAGTGATACGGTGGTCGCAGTTGCCACAGGACAAGGTTAGTTTGTTGGAGGGATTTGGGAGAGGCCTTTGTGCTGCAGTGGATCTAGTTAAAGGGATACTGAACCAAACTTTTGGAGCTGCTCTTTTGCATGTAAACAAGAGCTTGACTGCTAAAATTGATAAATATCACAAGCATTTTAGCGAAAAAGGCGGATAACACGCTTTTTTTCGCGCTTTTTTTCGCGATTTATTGCCGTATCGTTGCACCTGGCGGCCGCCTGTGGAAGCTGCGACTAGACGTCATTACACCCCCGCGCCCACCGTTCCCGCAGAAGCACGATTGCCATCGCTACTCGCGGCTTTTCCATGTCTGTCGTCTGCTCACGCACGGCGTACACAGATATGTCAAAATGTTAATCGATGCTGTCTACATACCATAACCATATGCACGCTTACGTCCGCTAAATGTAGCTACTTTTTCCGGACCTTACGCCTTTTCTAACATTCTCACTTTTAAAACAGAAGCGCGACGATGTACAGACTAGTGGCGCCATCTGGTGGTTAGGAGGGGAAGCATGGTTGTCAACAAACCGACACCCCTCTTAGCCTAAAGGGGGCAGAATCGTCACTCTAAATAAAAAATAAAGCAAATTTATAACTCGCAAGTTTTCTTATCGGCGACAGGAGACGAAGCAAAAGACCGATGGCCCATTTATGGCCAGTGAACACGCTGAAGAAGCCAGTAAAAACGACGCAACCAGCCCGAAGCGAGGTTTCATGCATCGAAGGGCGCCGCCATATTTGTCGCCGCGGGAGGGTGCCATGACGTCACGCTCTTCACCTTGCGCTGGCCGGGAGGGCTTGGTGCGCACTCATGAAACATCGAAAATAAAATCATCCGCTGAAAAATATGCGCAGTGACGACTAGATTTCAGTGTAATCACATTCCGAGAATCTATTTTCAGCGTTTCTGTTCAATTTTCAGATTTTGCTTCAGTATCCCTTTAAGCTGTTGGTAATGATGATGATGATTAGCTAGTCTCATGAGAGAAAGGGCTGGAACTGACTGCTCCCTAATAGCACTTTCAGTGGAAACACAGATCAGACTGTATGGTTTATTAAGGATGGGGATACCTTTTTGTGCTGTCATTAGAGCATGCTGACTTGGAGGATAAAAAAAGAGGTTGGGTGGGGATTTTGTTAAAGTTTTCTCTGGAAACTGAGGACTTCACATTGTCAATTGGCATACCTAATACAACAGGTCTTGTCAGTCCAAAAGCTGTTTTGTACTATGCTTGGCTCAGTGCTTTAAAAAATTTTTCAGTTTCCCCTTTGAGGAAAGGAATATTTTGCCGAGTGTGACCTTTCTACAAGGTGGCATCATCTTGAACGTGCAGATAGAGAAGCTACATGCACTGCTGCTGGAGCAGGAGTCCCAGCAGCTGATCCGGTTTCCGGAGCCCCTGCTACTGCCCCTGGACCCTAGCGTGCGGGTGCGAGGCCTTGTGCCGTCCAAGGCAACACTGTTCAAGTCGGCCCTCATGCCATGCCGCCTGAGCTTCCTCGCAGAGGGCGCTGAAGGTGGCGAGTATGTGGCCATCTTCAAACACGGGGATGACCTGCGACAGGACCAGCTCATTCTGCAGACCATCACACTGATGGACAAGGTGAGACTGGCATCCCGAATCCTCACTTTCTTTTTCTGAATCGCCATTTCATTGAAGGACTGTTTTACAGTTTGCTTTGGAGGTAGCTAAATGGAGGTATGAATTATAGATCACCTCATTGTCCATGTTGTAAGGAGCATGCCAGGTACAAGCACCTAAGTAAAGAACATGCATAGCAGTTGAGTGGTTGCATGGTGAAGGCACAGCATATAAACACTCTCTCTCCCTGTGGCAGTTCTGGTAGCATTGCTGTTGAAGCGAGCTTTTAGTATTGAATTACAAATTTGTTTCTGCTGTGGATTTTTAACTTGGAGGATTAACTTCTTGCCCAAACCTGTTACATCATTGAGGACAGAAATGCAATCATCCTCATGCCAACCGTTTAGGTTAAGCACAAAAAAAAAGTTGTAATTGTTGGCCTGAAATGCTCATTTCCTTGATGTTGTTTCGCTCATTCAAGAGCATATTTAATCGCTACAGCTATTGTAATTGAATAGTGTTTAACTTAAGGAGCAGCATTTGTAAAGAATTGCAACTTTGGGGTAAACGTGTGGCCAGGATAACCAAATGCCACCAGAAAATTGTGATAGGCTGTGAAAAACAACATAGGGCAAAGGACGTGTGCATTCTATATGTGCCTAAAATTTGCATCTGTGTTTGCGCTTGTCTGCGATAATTTATAGCGTCGTTCTTAGTGTCTAGGTTTATTTCTTCAATTAGTGTCTAGGTTTATTTCTTCAATAGAAGTGTGTTTGCAAGAATGTTGGGTTGTGCTAATTGTATTCTGTAATTGCCCGTGTCTCAGTGCTATTCAGCATTGTTATTAATGTTAGCTTCTTGTTAGTACTGTGTCTGTTCTACACTTTATATTTAATTTTAATTTTTTTCTTTTTTTTCAGTTGCTGAGGAAAGAAAACCTTGATTTAAAGTTGACTCCTTACTGCGTCCTTGCTACTAGCACAAAACATGGTATGAGCAACTTTTCAGTTTCATTTAATTATGCTAATATTTTTTAATAACACAGCCAATTGGCACTTTTTGTTCTCACTGTTATGTATCTCTAAAAATATGTTGGAAGAATGGTGAAGCTCACTTAAGGATTCAGAAAAGGATCTGTTGCCAAATAAATTGTCTTTATGTCCAGTATTTATAAATGTGAGTGTAGCTATGCACGTACCTCAACAATGCATAGTACAGCGTGCCATCAGTGCCAAGTGAAACATGAACAAACTGAAATGCGAACACCATCAATAAAAAATCTTAGCGGCTGGAGAGGAAATACAGGCATGGCCTATTAACACTTCCAGAAAGCGGCCTTTACGCCTTTGATAGGAAAATCGACCACTGTAGTGTTCTGCTTCCCTAGTGCAGATCTCAGTTTTCAGTTCGCGTCTAAAAACTTTTGGTCAAGTTTCATTTGATGCTGATACGTAGTACACTAGTCTGTGCATAGCAATATCTCAGAGCTGAGGACTTATTGCGGAGTGCACATATGCATATATGCATAGTCATTTCTTTAATCTCATCTAAACTACATCAAGGGCATTGCCCTCCTTTTTGCGCCAGTCTCGCTTGTTTTCGACCCGTTAGTCTAAATCTTGCATTTGTTATCGTTTTCGTCATACCATATCCTCCTTTTTCTCTTAAGCTGCATTAATGATAGGCTTTTAATGTCTTTGGTGTTCATTACTTTATGCCTTATGGCAGGTGGACCTCTGAATGCTAAACAACATGGTCATACTGAACCTTAACTGCCACTATTACGCCACTGACACTGCCTTACAGTCTCCAAGCAGATCCTTAGAATCACCTTCGGGCAGGTAGTGCTGCTGGGAGTGGTTTTTGAAAGCTAATTCTTAGCATAGTGTAGCATCCCACCATTTGTGTGTGTTGCAGTGGGATGGGATAGTGAATGAAGAAGAAAAAGGAAGACAGTTTTCCATGTGTTCACAGTTTTTTTGCATTGTCTTTTACAGGCTTTGTGCAGTACATCGAATCAATATCTGTTGCCGACGTTCTAAGAACAGAAGACACCATTCAGAAGTTCTTCCGAAAACATGCCCCCTCTGACACGGGTCCGTATGGCATCTCTCCAGAGGTCATGGACACTTATGTGAAGTCATGTGGTAAGTGCACAAGCCTATTCAAAAGCGACCTCCTGTGGAAAGTGACAAATATTTTTGTTCCGTAGTTCACTTCTGTGCGCATATTTGAGTCACATGCATGTTTTAGAAGTTACTTTACTTCTAGCTCAACTGAAGCTCTTCAGTTTCTGGCTACACAAGGTGTGCAAAACTTCTTTTTAAGCAATCATTGTGGCTCTTAAGGACTCATTATTCAGCTTGGAGAAAAAAAAAAATAATAAATTGATTCTATTAGCTGATTAACATGGCAAATTTGTGAGGATGTGCGAATATTAAAATACGACTTGAATGTATTTCATTTTCGATTCGTATTCGAGAAATTGATATTCAAGGATTTCCGAATATTTGAAAATTCCTGAATAATTGGCGGCGATCGTATACTGCGCCGGCATTCATAATTTCGACTGTGTGGAAAAAACAACAGTATCTGGGCATATTATATCCTACGATTGAGTTTAATGTTTCAGGAAAACAGTACAAAGGTCCTGTTCCCTTTCTTCTCCCTTGTTTATTGTGTGAACTGATCGCATTCCGATGCTGCTAGGCCGCTAGGCTTGACCTCGTGCAAAATGTTTTTTGTTTTTATTATTTTGAGTATTTTTAGTTTTGTTTATTTTGAGTTGCAAAGACCATACACTATTTAAAAATAACTAAGTGCGACACCATTTTCTTGTTTATCATTTTCTGAAATATTTTTGTACTCAACAGATATTTGATTTTCGATTCGATGTTGGAAACAAATTTTTTTTTTCATATTCGTATTTAATTCATATTTGAAAATTTCTACATTTGCACACTCCTACAAATTTGTTTAATATCGGCCAGTTTCAGCCAAATAAATGCTGCTATTGCCAGATATGCACAGTTTTGTGCATCTGTTTGTTCAGATTTTAAAAGTAGAGGTAAGCCTTTCTTCAGGTCATGATATATGATTTGCACGCAGCTCCAGTTCCTTTGCAGAAGTATAATGGGTACAGTAAAAAAAAATTATCTGTTTTTGATTTTTGCTGCTGGCAGGTGAAGAAAATCTCTGCAAGCCCTCTTAGCACTTTGGAAAGCTGGTAAACCACTGTTAGATGTTCTTGTGCTGCAATCAACTCTCAGATAATTAATTTGAACTCAAGGGGACCAAAAATTCGTTCAAATTATGTGCAGTTCAAATCAAAAGAAGCCTCTTTGAAACACTTGATGTTGAGAGGACCAAAGCATCTGTTTGAAGTCATTCAAATTAAGCGAGTTGAAATTATCTAGAGCCCACTGTAACATGTGCTTGCATGAAAACATTTTATATTGGACTGCGTTTGCAGAATTTTACTTATTGTATTGTCCGGTGTTATCTGCTCTCTAAATCCCGGTCACGTCCCCTTTTTGCTTGCTTCCTTTTTGTGCAGCTGGCTACTGTGTCATCACATACCTCCTCAGTGTTGGCGACCGTCACCTAGACAACTTGCTTCTGACGAAAACAGGTAATTTTATTAAACTATTCTAAGAGACAGCAGCATGAGCTGCACCTCTAATACGTGCCATTTCTTACGCTCACACACGCTTGCAAGTTGTATGGTTGCAGCAAACGTTTTCCCACTATCACTGTATATAGACAAGGCATCATGGTCATCACCAGCTAGCTTTCTCGACTTTCGAGGCAGCAAGGCTGTCGCCTCTGGTTACCATGGCACCAGACTGGCATCATCTGACAGCCTGAACCTTTTTACCCAGGAAAGCTGTTCCACATCGACTTTGGTTACATCTTGGGACGGGACCCGAAGCCGTTGCCACCCCCCATGAAGCTGAGCAAGGAGATGGTGGAGGCCATGGGAGGCATCAACTCTGAACACTACCAAGAGTTTCGCAAGCAGTGCTACACAGCATTCCTGCATCTACGCAGGTGAGCTTCTGGTGTGTAACCCTGCCAGCGAGTGGGGCACTCAATCCAGCAGCACCAGCTGAGTCCTGGTGGTACTGAATATGCAGTCAACCAAGGTTTCAGTGCATGATAGAGGGTGGCAGGTTTCTGTTCATTTTCCTGAGGGGCATGTTCTGACCTGTATAATATATATGCTAGTATTTTTGTCATGAGGCTCTGTATGTGCCTTTTATTGCCAGCCCCGAGCTGCATGAAATTAATGTTATATTTACAGCAGCTGCCAGTGAATGGCAAAGAAAAACGAGAGAGAAAGGTAAAAAGGAGGAGGGGCAACTCAAGAAAATAGATGTGCATGAGAACAGCTGCAAAATTTCATGCTGCCGGCCATTCAGAAGGAGAAGTGCAGAAAGAAAGGGAAAGCAGTGTTAGTGCTGGAACATTTGACAGTGTGAACATGTTTTGGGCTGTAATTTTGTCACCTTTGCTGATATGACCCGCTCATAAAACACATTTGCTCACATTATTAGTTCTTTTATGCTTCGTCTGGAACCATGCACTAACTAGACACTAAAGGAAGGTAGGTGCAGAATTAAAGGAGTATTGACACCAAGTTTTACCTGCATACTTTCTTCTTTGCAATTATGCGTTAGACATGATTAGTATACATGGATCATCCCGTGGTATACCTCTGACCACTGAATAATTTATAATTGGATATCTTGTTTAATGGTATTTCAGTTTCAGCGACTGAATTATGGCTGCAACATTAAAGGAATGACCACAGATGACGTTATCTTAATATTGGGACCTGTAAGCATGCTTTATTGAAAATCTTCCACCAATACAAACCTTTGTGGCAGCTACAGTCTGTTTATGTTTTTTGTGCTATCATTAATGTGTCGTTTAAACCCTTTACTTTCATTCCAGGCATGCCAACCTAATCCTGAATTTGTTTTCACTGATGGTTGACGCAAGCGTACCTGACATTGCACTTGAACCTGACAAGACTGTGAAGAAGGTACGTTTCTCATGTTCAGCATTTTTAGCGAACTGCTTTGCGGTTACAGGATCATGGAAGCAGTTGTCCGAATGTCACGAAGTAATGGAGTAACTTCTGTTGGTCACTTCATATTTTTAATTGTGTGTGAAGCTTTAGGACTTCTTGCTGACATTTTTAATGGCATAATAAAAATGCATTTGGCAAATTGAATGATTGTGCAAAAAAAAAAAATGGGAATGTTCACTTGTAAACGCATTGCCAAAAAGTTGCTGCTGAAGTAGTGCTTGATTGAAACATACATTGAGCAGTGGTGCTTTACCATTTGTCCCATTGCCATTTCTTTGAAGCTGGAGGCGAAATTCTAGAGGCCCGTGCACTGTGCAATGTCAGTGCACGTTAAAGAACCCCAGGTGGTCGAAATCTCCGGAGCCCTTCAGTACGGCGTCCCTCATAGCCTGAGTCACTGTGGGACGTTGAACCCCAAAAAACTAAAACTAAACTAAACTATTTCTTTGAAGCTGTTGTGTTTTTATTCATGTGTGTTTCTATTGCTAGTGCTTCTACATGAGAGCAACTGTAAACCTTTATTTGCATCTCTTATGCTGGCTTAGGAAAATACCAGTACCCTTTCTAATTGTACCTGGTTGTCGAACACTGTGGCCACTGTTATGGAAATTTAGAAACATGCTAACCTCTGCAAATCATCGTGGTCATTAGGTGGTGCTGATGATGCAGTTATCTCTGCATCAAAATATATGAGGTCATGATAAATGTTCCTGAGTTGTAATGCTGTTGGAAGCACAAAGCAAATCATCTCATGGCACAGGGTTGAGTGGAGGCAGTGGAACAGATGTGATCAGTTTTGGGTGCCAGGTTGCCATTAAAGACAAGTTATGGTTTTCAGACGAATACTTTTCATAGACATTACTGGTGTCTACAGTTGTTGGTTGACTTGGCTCTGTCAGGTCACCGCCTTTTGCTGTGTGTTAGGTTGGCTTGTGGTCTCGCTTGTGGAGTTCATCGATGGCTTTATGCAGGCACCGTTTTGTCCTTCGCACATTTCGGCAGCATCATTGTATGTGTTAAAGGACTATAGACACCTAATTTTATTGCGTGTTTTCTTCTCTGAAATGATGTGTTATTAATGAAATTGTGTGCGCCTTACACACACATACACAAGAAATATTACTACGCATTGAAGGCTTTGGCAATAGCTAAGGTGTTTGCAATGATGCATCTACATAGCAGTGTCTTGGAGTGTCACTCTGAACAGTGTTACTGCTTTCTTTAAAATTATATAAGAGAGACAATCTTTGGATCGCCTGTCAGTGTCTTGCCCAATTCCGGCAATATCTGGGAAAATCCAGTCGCCCCACGTCTTGAACATTTTGGCCTGTTGTCAGCCCCTTTTACTGGTAACAACATCTGAAGTGTAGTAGTGTACAGCGCATTGTACAGTAGCATTATTGCCTCATAAAAGAGCCAACTCAAAAAAAGAGCCCATTTCTAAATGGCGGTCAATGCGCAGGTGCAAGACAAATTTCGGTTGGACCTGACGGATGAAGAGGCAGTCCACTACATGCAGAACCTGATCGACGTCAGCGTCACTGCAGTCATGCCGGCACTTGTTGAGCAGATCCACAAGATTGCTCAGGTGAGCAAAATCATTCAGCACAGCACTCTGCACATGTATTGGCTGTTGTAGAGAACCTATGCTCTGTTTATCTCACAGCAAGTGGAATGCATTTTCTGGAGCCTAGCGGCTTATTATTGCTGTAGACTGTTTGTGCCTAATGTATTCTGTAAACCGTTGTTGTTATGATGATCCTGTGAGTTTAAAGGGTCTCGTTATTTGTGGTCGATAGTTGTAAAACAATATGCTCAGCAGCACATTTCTGGTCACGTGTTTAGCATTGTCTAAAAATGTGGTCTTGTGCTACTGTCAGTGATGCAACTCTTGTTTTTAATAGTTCCTTCCCACCCTTTGACTTGGTATCACGTGTGAAGTGCGGCCTTCTTTGTGCCGCATGCTTTTCTACGCAAATCTATCATAAGTAATGACGACCCTAATGAGAGGCACGGTTGCAACTCTTTGTTCCATTTGTACTGATAGTCGAAATGTGACAGCTGTGCCGTATCTTCTTTGTTTGCAGTACTGGCGCAGGTGACAAAGGCATACAAGGCATGGACTCCGGAAGAAGGCTACCAGAAGACTGCCCCCAAGAGCTGTGCACCCTTGCATGGCCCGAAGAGACTGCTGCTGGCGCTCCAGCACTTCCATTGTACATATTTATTGCCTCTGTACAAAAAGCAAAAAGTGAGACTGAGATGAATATATGGGCACAAATGTGGCTGCCCCTCTTTTCTTCTCTGCACATCTGTTTCATTCAACCCAAGCTATTGGCACTTTAAAGCTTGAAACAAATGTAATAAAAAAAAGTCTGCACAGAGCTCAGTTTAAATTGCGTAAAATACCCGGTATGTTTTGAACCATAAAAGCAGCACCTGTCATTTAGCTGTGCGTTTGATGCTATTTATGTCCTTATGTGAAGTCTTAAAGAAAAATTGGATATGCAAAAAAAATTTAACTTTCCCCCATTTTTACTCGGCATAGAAATTGTACCCATTCAGTTTGTATAGATCACTCATGGATGCCTTAGCATAACAGCTTGTGATTGGGAGCCTTTTGTTCATATAATTTCTCGCCCCTACTATGACAACTCAATTTCTTTTAGCGGCTTTTTCTGAAAAATTTGCAGCTTGAAAGCACTTTAAAGTTTCAATTAGAGATGTAAAATTGCAACTTGAGTTTGGGCGATTTTTACAGGAAACCCAGGATCTGTAACATCATTAACTGTGTGTGCCCGTTGGTGATTGCTTTGCACTTGCCGAATGAGAAAGTGACAAGCTTGTTTTCAGTTTCAGAAATGTCATGAATGGGGTTTATCACTTGAAGCTGCTATATGTGCACGAGGGTTTTGCCCAAACAGTTTGTGATGTCATTTGTTGGTCAAAGCCCAATAGCTTGCCGTTTTTAAAAATGACTTTGCAACTGAGAGAGGGAGGTCTAAGAAGCATAATGCAAACAGTACTGTACTGTGCTATGCTGGTCACTGTAAAAAATGAATCGAAAATGGTTTTTAGTTTTTTGATGCGATAGAATTCAGGTTGTCGTCTCAAACACACACACACACACACACACAAAAAAAAAAAAACTTTAGGGTACACTGAAGCTCCGCCATAAGGGTGCGACTCAATAGCATTAATGGCTTAATGCCCATATATGCGGAATTGGTTATTCTCTACATTACATACATAGATCTCGGGGAGGAGTCCTCATACTCCTGGCACTGTGGTGCAGCGGTTAAGCGATGTGCCACTGCTCAGCAATGGCGGGTGCTGCCACCTGTGGTGCTTGCGAGACCCAGGTTGCTCTTCCCGAGTAGCCTCTCGAGGCCCGTCATTAAGTTAAATGCCACCTGCCACGGTGATCAGTTCGCTTGCAATCTGGTGGGCAGGTTGTGATGACACCACAAGGTAACGTGATCTAGGCAACTGTCTTAAGTAACTGTCTTGGTTCTCAGTGGACCTCAGCCATGCCATAAGGAGAGGAAAGTGGGACTGAATGAAAGAAAGAGGTGCCGTAGTGGAGGTCTCCGGAATAATTTCGACCACCTGGGGATCCTTAACATGCACTAACATCGCATACCGGCTTAAAATCGGTCCGTGTTCATAAAAAAACGTCAGTTTAAGGTGGCCAAAATTTGGGTGTTTAGGGATTGCTGCCGACAAAATCAAACACACGGGTGCCTTTTTATGTTTCACCCCCACTGAAACACAGCCATCGCGGTCAGGTTCGAACCCGGGTACTCCGGCTCAGTAGCCGAGCGCCCTAACCACTGAGCCACCGTGGCGGGTCAGCTGTGGAATTCTTGCATTAGCATTTTTGTGAGGAAGGTAAAAAAAATCTACACGGACTGAACACAACAATGTGACCACAGCAGGCAACCAAACTTTTGGAACTCGTCTTAATTCACAAGGTGCACAAAATGTGAAAGTTTGAATTGTGTCGAGCCCAATTGCAGTTTTACGACTTAAAACAATGATGGTATATAAGCAAGGATGGGATGAAGCTGTTGCATGGCCTCCTTGGCTGCTTCTTCACTTAGGCCATAGGGTTCCATTCTTCAGTGACTTCTGCACAGGCCGCAGCTTTTCTCTGGGCTTGGTGGAGCTGAAATGAGTATCATGCAGCACAGAAGTCATATGAACACATGAAATTTATAGTGTTCTTTCTATGAAAACCATTTCTATGTCCTGCTGTCAAGTTACAAACAATTTTTCAGCAATAAGATTAGCTCAAGCCACGACCTTAAGTCATTGTGCTAAGCAGGACTTTACATTCACACAAAACATGCTGCAAGTTAAAAAGAACAAGGTTTCAGGTCAACTAGTGTTGGCATACACCATTTGAAGTATGCTACATTATAAGTGCAACTGCATATGGTCAGAGCATAAGATGCGAGGAAAAAATATTTATCACTCCAAAATAGTGTGCAGTACTTGAAAGGAAAATCCCAAACCTTTTCAATCTTGCTTGTTGTCAGTTCAATGTCAATACTGATACTTTCCAGCTCTTTTTCTCCTTCAGATATTTGTGCTTGTAATGCCTTGTTTTTTTCTTCACATTCCTTTAGCTTGGCAGTCAGAGAGCGCAATGAATTTTCATAAACTTCACGCAAATGGTCTTCAACATCATGGTCTGGGATTCCAGATGGCCGCCTTAGGAAGAGAAAATTGCAATGCATAAAATGATAGCGTTGCAAGTGACTGCTAACAGGAGGACCGTGTATGTCAATGAATAATATAATATACCGACACCTTTATTTATGTCCATGAAAGGCTGAGGGATAACACCTGTGGATGTGAACCGCAGTTAAAAGGAAGAAACAGCGCGAAGAAACACGGACACACGAAGAAACGACACACACACGAGCGCTGACTCGCAACTGAAATTTTATTCTAGTGGAAAAACGCTTAAATAGAAAACATAAGAGGGTGGGTAACAGGGCTGCTGCAGCGATAACCGGCAATCAGTGTGGTCGGGTCACAAGATGGCAAAAAAAGAAAAACAACAGGGAACAAAGGAAAGGTATAAAGGTATAAGAACTGCAGCCCAGGCCAGCAAACATTACGAAGCAATGCGCCTCTCTGCTCTGATCTGCTAATGTGCTGTTAGGAAGGTCGCAACATGGATAACCGGGCATTCACCAAACCACAAGCACTTCACCTTGTTAATCAAGGGGTCAAACTTCCCAAGAAAGCTCCTGCCTATCCTCTGCATGGAAATGACTCTGAGCACAACACCTGTCCTCTGAGCTGAGGTCGGGCCCTGAAATACTGTAAACGATTTAATTTTCTGTTTTTTTTTGTTCTTTTGTTTCTTTGCTCCTTTATGCCGAGCCCCTCTCCTCATCCAAAACTCCACAACAAGCACAAAAACCATCATAGCTTTTGATGGCTTTTGCAAGTGCGGTTCTATATTCACCACGTGGACAGTGAGTTTACGAAGAAGAGGGATGTTTAGGTCCTGGCCGAGGCTGCGAAATTTAGCAGGAGTTCAACTTATTTTCAAAGACGTTCTTCTGATGAAACGACAGCCAAGAATGTGTCTTCTTTTTGTCTACTGCCAAGTTCCTACTAAGGTGGGGCAGCATGTAGCATGAGTCACTTTCCAGCCTTTACAGTGTCTGAAATCTCTCTCAACTTCGAGGAAGAGGAAGAACTAAGGGTGCTGCATTGTCTGCTTTACAAAGTTTAGAGTTCATGAAATATCCTTCAACTGCGTTTTCACCTGAGTTCATGGAATACTGAGCTCCCAAAAAATTAGTCATTTATAGTAATTCGTATTTGCATTCAAAGACTACGCCGGGTTATTAGAGATGTTTGTTTGTTTGTTGGGGTTTAACGTCCCAAAGCAACTCAGGCTATGAGGGACGCTGTAGTGAAGGGCTCCGGAAATTTCAACCACCTGGGATTCTCTAACGTGCACTGACATCGCACAGCACACGGGCCTCTACAATTTCGCCTTCATAGAAATTCAGCCGCCATAACCGGGATCGAACCCGCGTCTTTCGGGTCAGCAGCTGAGCGCCGTAACCATTGAGCCACCACAGCGGGTTTTTAGAGATGTGGTTTTAGATATGTTGCAAGAGACAAGCAGCTGCGAAGCACAACAGCCAAACGTCCTAAGCGCACAAAAGGAGGTACAGAAGGCACTGAAATCAAAACTGAAACTGCTCTGCAAGAGATAAATTACCCAAGGTAGTATGCAAATGTTTGAACTGAAGAAAAAAAAGGGGAACCATAAATTAGATGTCTATACTTAGTATGTTACCACGTTGTAGAGCTCTGCTCAACAACAGCGAAAATACAGACCCCTTACACGAGCTAAGACGCTGTTAGCAGCAGTGGTCCTAGTGTATGTGTGAATATGTCAAGCTGTGAATTGGAAAGGGCACAAAATATGCGGCTTTAGCATAACAGGCATGCACTAAATCCAGCAGCAGACAGCCAAAGCCCCTGGTGTAGGGTATAAAAGTACATGGCAAACATTGGATGGTAGTGCCCATTAATACGGCGAAGAATGCATGCTCTAAAACAATCAGAAGCATTCTTGAAGGGGCAGCTGCAGTTGGTGGGATGGCACTATGGTATTTGGCTTGTTGTGCCCACTGCCTGATACCACAGAAATTTCTAGCAGATATTTAACCATTCCTTAGAGCTAACAGCTGTAGTTCACCCACTGCGAGGAGAGTGCCCACAACCAAACTGACCTGCACCAAATGCCCACAGGTGGCACAACAGTCTCAAGACAGCCCACATGGCACTTCTGATCCATACCCATAACAATAAACATTCTCATTGGCAGGAAGGTGAAAAGGGGAGCTTTTGGTTATGACATATCGGTTTAGGCCACTTTGAACCTTTTAACACAAACTACATAATTAACACGTGCTTGGTGTTGATAAAAATGATGTTCATAATTATGTTCGTAAAAAGAATTTCAGTGCCAAAGCTGCGAGGACGATTTAGACATCACAGGCTGTCAAAAGACTATAAAAATCTAGAGGTAACGCAACATAGTTGCGTGTGTATGCAACACTTTTCGTCTGGCAGTTGCAACTTTGGAACTGCTCATAGATGAGATCACTGTTCAAAAAACTGAGCAGGCGAATATGACTCATCTTCTCTTCTTTTTGTGTTTACCAAACCAATTTCTTTGAGCGTTAAGCATCTTTGCTGGCAACTCCTTTACTTGCACACATAGTCAGCAATTTACCTCTAGGCAGGCCAGGGCTGGACCGGTCCAGTCTTTGAGCCTTGGGCTCAAGCCAGGCTCAGGCTTAGGAATGAGGCCTGTGCAGTGCTCTAGCAAGGCGGAATGTAGCCATTGACAAATCAGCAATGTAAATACTTTTTTTTTTTAACACTGTAATGCCCAGGTAATGAAAGTACCACATAAAAGTTGCAAACTTCTAGTATTTTGTCATTACTGTCCAAAAATGTAAAAATCAGATAGATTCATTAAGAAAAATGTCTACTACATAATTATAATTAGCAAATGAGGATAAACTGAGAACGATTTAACTGTGCACATATACTTACGCACATAAACAAAGGAGAAGTTTGAAACCATTCTATCACGTTCAAATGAAGTGATAGATAGCCTGATAGCCTGCCTGTTCAACAGATCTATCTGTCAAGCAGATAGCCTGCCTGTTGAAATTTTAGGTAGTTTTGCTCGTTGAGCTGGCTTTTGCAATGAGCAGTGTTACAAAGTGTCTCCGGCACTCAACACTTTGCTTTGATAAATGTGATCAGTAATACGTTGTGTGCATTGTTGAGGGTATCGGTATACCTTTGTGAGCGTAAACGAACACTACCGACATTTCTACAGCCTGCATCGAACGTGAGCCCGGGTTAAGCACTCATGCGTGTTCAGAACAGATAAGCACTCATATATGCGAGTTTAGTGTCACTGCTCACAAGAAAAGTGTAGGAAAAGACCTGTTCGCTTGTTTCTTTCCCTTTTAAACTGCGATTTTGCTGGAACCTCTGCAGTTTCGGTTTTGAGATGATGATGCAGTGCAGAACCTGAGGCACAGAAATTAATTACCGTAGCTGACGGTTACAGCAGTGAAGCGTTGCTTACCATGCCTGCGTCCCTTTGTATTTTTCTTGCTCTTCGATAAGCTTTTCGAGGTGACGTAGCTTCTTGTCCAGCTTGAGCTTGTCAACAGTACATCTACACTCTGTGTTTATGTGCGAGAGAAGTTGATCCGAAAGGCTACCGACACGTTTTTCCAGCACATCCGTTTCGATGCCGTATTTTTCGAGCTGCAGAGTTTTCATGCACAGCTGCCTGAAATGGATAAACAAATGGATAAAGTAACAGTTGCAAACGCACACACGAAGTTGTTACCTGAATGTGGCGCAGTGTGCTTCGGCGTATTTGTCTGTGGTTTCTAGATATCTTTTGGTGAGTGCACAGTACTTCGCATCCATACTTTACAGCCCTTTAGCTTGTGTAGTTACGTCGCTTTTGCACCATTTGCGGTTCGCGCGAATGGCGCGAATCCAGTCCGCTGCGGCCGTTGCCAGCACAAGCCACGGCAGCCACGTTTACTCAGCCCGATCACAGGTCCAAACAATAGAAACACCGTGGTTGTAGCGTTGGTCTTGGTTCTAGCACACAGTTCCGCGGCCGACTAACGTTTTCTGCCGCGATGTGATGACAAATGACAAACCTGGTTAACCTGGTGGAGACAAACATCAATGAAGTGCGTTGAAGGTCGGTGTCATACGGCTTCTCTAACTTGCCCTAAGACTTTGTTGCCCCATTCTCATACTGTTGTGATTGTAAATTTCTTTAATTTTTATTGTAATATTAATAAGTTTAATGACGTCTTAAAGTAAGAACATAAGGTGCGTTAATCAACTTTGTGCTATACTTAAGCCGAAACTCGTTAAGCCAAGTCAAGCTAGTTGGCCGGTACTTTCGTCGTGTGTGGCGGTGTTTAGAGGAGTTCTTGGCGAACAGTACATAATGTCAAACACGCTTGTTCCTTCCTTTGTAGTGTGAAATTCGATCAAGTGTACGTGGCTGTGTCTATCAAGTGACCTCTTTCGGATTTGTTACAAGTGTTTCGAATGACCGGCAACATGTGTGTGCGATGGCGGTGGTCCGTGACTTCAAAATCAGTACGCTTTAGCTTGTTTCAGTTTAGCGTTTTTGCTGGTGATATAGCCAGTTGGCAGGCCCGTGCACTTCCCTTTTCATTCTTCTCTCAGTCGCAACGCAACATCGTTGATAGTACGTGCTGAGCGTACGTCGAAGCGAGGAAGTTATTGTATCTCTGTGCCGTTGTGTACCCTGGCAGCTTGTGCCTCCATTGAGTCAAGAAAATGCGCCACAGATGGTGCCGCATGTTCCTTGGTATCATTTGCGTGAACTTTTTCTCGGTGTTTATTATGTGGATATACCTCGACAGTAGGTGCCCTTGCTTCGAAGCATCTCGCGAAGGCGCCGTCAAAGCGTCCGGGCCAGCAGCGCAACATCCTCGGCGCTCGTACTCTGTACCTCAGTTCGAACAAGACGATGGCGTCGGTGAAGCGTTGAAGATCCGCAATGCGGCCCCGTTGGACGACATCTACGACCTCCCCAACACACTCATCACCCTTGTGCTGCGTGAGTTCGAGTTTTACGAGCACGACCTCGTGGAGACAGTGCGTTCCTTCCACACCGTTTTCCCCCGCATGCCGATCGTGTTGTTCGCCGACGATGTGCCGTATCCGCCTCTGAGATTCCCGCGAGACGAGTTCGGTCCTAACGTTACCATCGTCTCGCTCGCCAAGGGTGCAGGACGCCACGCCAACGCCACGCGTTTGGAGCATTACCTCAGGACCGACCTGGTGCTGTTCGCGCCCGATTCTGTGCGCATGACCCAGCCGGCCATCGTCACTACAATGATCAAGCGCATCTTCAAGAACCCGCGCAATATGGTGGCAGTGCGAGTCGCGGGTGAGATGCGGCGCTGCCTCAACCTGGACGTGAACTTGCGCGAGTGGACACTGGTTTACCGCAAGGCATCGCGCACGGCCGAGTCGCATTGCGATGCGTTTGGAGGCCGTCATCTGCTCATGGCGAAGACTGGTCTCGTTCTGTTGCTAGGCGAGCCATTGGCGCGCCCGTCGCCCGAGGCGCTGTACATCCAGACCGCGCTGAGAGATGTTAAGGTGATTGCTGCCTGCTACTCTCAGCGACTTGGGCGAAGTACTAAATGCTAAGTATACCACACCCCTGGCATGCCCTGGAGACCACACAAGTTCAGATACAGCTTCGCACCAGTGTAGTGTCTGCTGGGCCCAAGGAAAGATATTGTACTGATGCAGCTTTCAGGTGGATCTTGCAGTTGAAGGGAGCAGGGCAATGATGATGATGATGATGTCCTAGGGCTGAATGGCACATACCCACGGCGGGGGATTGGCCAGGGTGCATAGCGGATACAAACGCACTCATGTACTGGGAATGGAGTATAATTAAATCTAAAATTGGGACACAATGCCTGTCACCTAGCGAGAATTCGACATAGTCTTCCCTCAGAGTTATTGCATCAGTGGTGGTGGTAGTGGTGTGGTGTAAATGTACAGGCGGGATTAGTGTTACAGTGGCCTGTCAGCAATTGATCCGCCTCTGTCATTGCACCAGTAGTGGTATAAGGACTCGACGTGATCTGTGAAAGAAAAGGAGTACTTGTGTGAAAGGGATTTCTAATGTTATCGCATCTTAAGGGTAGGTTAAGCATCATCTGGTGAAGCTTTCTGGTTGTTGACTATGAGTACAGTAGATTATAAAAAAATATTTTTCTAAGTGATGAGCAAGGCTTCATTTCTTTGCTGCAAGAAATATTTTTCAAAGTGATCAGTAGGACTGTTTTAAAACAGTAAGAAACAGGAAACTGAATATAGAGCTGGGCTGCAGAGCCGAAGGCAGTGCTTCAGATGACGCAGCGATGGCATCACATACATAAGTGGCTGAGCTTATTTCCATAAGAAGTGGCGCTTTTTGTGAATACTCATAAATTAACAAAAACAAGTTCACCATTTTCCCATTCAGCAAGCATGGAGCAAGTTTTATGCTCAGGTAATGTCTGTGTTGTAATAAATGCAAGGTTGCCCAAGAAAATACCCCCACTGCATTCACGAAATTTGAAACTGTAACCATTTGCACATAAAAAAAAGGGCACCGCATGGCTGCACACTCCACTTTGATGTAGGAAATCAGGAGGCTGTTTGAAATGGGCAAGTTTTCTGCAATGTTGCCTTATAAGTATTAAGTGGAACAGAGCAAACGGACGAAAGACAGGAAAGAAACATAGAGATGTTCCTTGTTCCTTGCTTGTCTTTCTTCTGTTGGCACTGTTCCACCAAATATGCACCTTTACCAACTAGCACAGTTGTCCATCCTACTACAGTTTTAAGTATTGTTAATTGTATTACTTGCTTTCTCTACCTTTAACTCTTCATTAAACTTTAATAGGACTAGCCTAACTGTTCCTATTGTTTTCTTGCAGATTGAAATTGTTGACAACCTGGTTGCTCAGAATGGTCGCACGCTGTTCACAACAGAACACAATCGAGAGAAGCTGCGTGCGGCCACCGCAACTCGTCGAGCAGAGCTCTATGTTAACTTTGGTGTAAAGAAAGTTCACCAACCTGGTGGAGAAGTTACATGGCATGGCTGTAGCCGTACAACTCCGCGCTGCTTTCCCACCGTGGTGGATGAGACACCAGACTACTTGTACAAGGACCGCTGGACTCCGCCATGTTGCTTGGAAAACTTGCGTCGCACAGCCAGACATGTGTTTGCCATATTGGAAAGGTGCAAAGCACGGTACTGGCTCGAAGGTGGCAGCCTGCTTGGAGCTGCCAGGAACCATGACATCATTCCATGGGACTATGATATTGACATAGGAGTGTACCGTGATGACGTGCAGAGTTGTGAATGGCTGCGGAACTCGCAGAAAGGGTCTGTGATCGACGCTGATGGCTTTATGTGGGAGAAGGCCACTGAGGGAGATTTCTTCCGTGTTCAGTACAGCCGTGTTAATCGAGTGCATGTGGACATCTTTCCCTTCTATTCTCGGAATGGTGTCATGACGAAAGACACATGGTTCAAGAGCCACCCTCAAGACAGGGAGTTTCCTGAGCACTTCCTGAAGCCTCTGACTACTATCCTCTTTGTTGGAGTGTTTGCGTCAGCACCAAACAACATTACTCAGTTTCTCGAGCTCAAGTTTGGGAAGGGCGTTGTAGAGAAGCCCCAGTATCCTAATCCAGCATTGCTGGCATATCCAAAAAGCAGTGGTGCTTAAGTCTGGAGAAATGCATACCGCCTTGAACTCTTGAAGTCACAGTATTAGATGCTGCAGCAGCATACTGACTTCTATAGCTGCAGTGATTGATGTGTGATCCTGCCAGTGCCTGATATTATACATGTGCAGCTCTTAATTCATTTCTACAAGGTCCTCGAAACAGCTTTTATTGATCCTGCACAATACTTTGTGGATTTTGTAAAGATATTACTCAAGCAATGGGAAGTGTTTTAATGTGTACGTGTAGAGAGTATTTCACGAGTTGTATCAATCATTTAAGACGCTTTTCTAACTGAGCTCAAAACAGCGTGCCATTGACTGCGTTGCCCTAGTGAGTGTTCACTTTTTTTGATAACCTGCTTTGTGATAACCACACCATCCATTTCCTGTTTTGGCATGCAATTGCATTTCATTCTTGCAGTTCACTTAGTTTTTTTCTTGTCATGACAGGGCAGCAGCCAGCTGTTGGCAGCTTTTTTTTTTTTTTTATCTAAGAAAGGCCTTAGGATTGCAGGGAGTTGTTGATGTTATAAAATAAGAGAAAATGTCTTACTAGTCAACATGTGAGCTCTGTGCAGTGCAGAGTATAAGTGTATTTCGCTAACATGTTCATGGCTAAATACTGTAGGTGTTGGATGTATGTATTCACCATTTTCAGATTGTATTTCAGGTCACATTTTAATGATAAAGCATTATATGGTTCTGTCGCGTCAGCAAAAAGTGTCCGCATTTTTTGTCTGCGCGATTACGTCGTTCTCTGGAGATAAATGTGTGAAAGTGTGATTGTGACAGACAGTGTGTGATAAAATGTTGTTGCCATGGGAAAAATTTGGTTGATGAGGTGTAATTAGTTAATTAATTAAATACGAAAAAATACACTTAGGCATCAAAATAGGCATGGACGTTGATATAGTATGTGGACGTTTTGCTTTCGCATTGCTCTAGTGCGGTTTGCTGCAGTGATCTCATGGACACAAATGAAGGGCAGGCTTATTGTGTGATGTCTTTACAGGCATAAATTGTGTTTTGTGCTGCCATCGGTGAGTGTGTTCAGGACCTGGTTTTGGGCATCTTATTTCAGAGCCTATTTTCAGTTGAACCTTGTAAATTAGACTGCCTGCATTTAGGTATTCAACTCCTCATTACTGCAGTACTGCTGCAATTGCACACAGAAAATCAGAGTGGTGAATTGGAGCTCGAATTAACGTAAGTTGGCTACAGGTTTCTGTCTTACACATGCATAGACTTCACGCTATTTTTAAACCATTTGTTTACTTGTAGGTACAGACAGTGATTTCAGGACTGATTAGTCAGAATGATGCATTTATTTGCTAGTTTCTTATATATGAATGCATACTGTTACCATTATGTCAAGAAATGATTCTTCACAAAACTGGCGTGTTCCGGTACAGTTGACTCTCAATAATTCAAACTCGAGGGCCCCAAAATTGTGGTCGAGTTATGCGGGGTTTAAATTAAGGGGACCCTTTTTAACATGACTGATGTTTACAAGACCAAAGTGCCAGTTTGGGTAAATCAGCTGTTCAAATTACCATATTTACTCGCATATCGGTTGATATGTTGTATAGGCCAACTGGCTAACTTTGGGAACCGCTAAGGAAAACAAAGTGTGAATGATGTATTGGTCTCCTAATGGAAGTTCAAAGCCGCCAACAAGCATTTAAAGTGACCGGCGCATCGCACTACATGCCAGAGCTGTGGCAGTACCATGAGAAACTCTTTGCAAAAGAGATGCTCTCACTGCATTTCCCAGTATCTGGCATTCTTCTCGGCAACATCGAAATTACATGCGGTTGATCAGTTTTCTGACACCTCTGAGCATAATGTGCTCGTCCGCATTAAAGAGGATGACTCGCCATGCTACGGAAAGAAGTTTTGTTTTTACGACAATGCCTTTAAAGTGCTTGGCCAACATGGTGATGGCACAGTGATGCTCTGTTATTATGTTCATATCAGCCTCTTGCCCGCTCTCTTAAGGAAGAGGGGACGTGCAAAACCGTTGCACATTAACACTGGTATTAAATTTCGTACTTTGTGAGATCGCAAAGGCTGCCAGACCTCTGGACTTCCCGCAGTGCGTCATTGGCATCATTCTCCCTTCTTTTTCTGAATTTTTGGCCAGGTTCGCTCTTTGCCTTGGCTACGAGCCGCTTATTGGTTGACCTCAGAGTTTGGAGAGTGCAATTTTGAAAAATCACCGGTCACCCTGTGCGTGATTACCTACGGTAAATGAGTTCAAATCAATGGGACTCCACTGTGTTCCCAATTTCTTGGCCATTGTGCAGTTACCACTTCTCAAGCATTTGTCCTTGTTCATTTTACAGCTTGCAGGGATACTTTAGTAACCTGTGCATTTTCCATTACCATGCTCTAAGGTATGTGTTCAGTACCTCTCGAAAATGAGACTATCTGACAATATCGAGCACATCAGCAAGGTGCAGAATTTATGTTTATAAGCCTGTAATCAGTTTTTTTAGTCTATTTTAAAGGCAAAATGCACTTTTATAAAGTGAGCCTGCATGACTGAATTGACTTTCAAGAATGTCAGTCATTCGATGTCACTAAAAAACGGCTTTGTTAAGAGAGAAAATAGTGAAAACACAGCGGCTACTTAGCCTAGGTAGGCACATCCAAGCTGAAAATGATAATTTTTAGACCAGCAAGTTCAGTGGTTGCATCAACTTTTTTTTTTTGAGAGATAGAAATAAATAGCATATTATAAATGAAATATTTTGTCTTGGAGTGGTCCTTTCAGCCTATTTGTGGTTTGCACTTTCCCAGTGTCGCAAGTTTAACTGCTCTGGCATAAAATGCAAATTGTGCAGTGGTGCATTTTTCAGCTTGAAAAAACATCTTTCTGTATCAGAAAAATGGAGAAATAACAAAGGGCCACGTTAGTTGACTGCACTAAAAAATTGTAATTTATAGCTCATATAAGGAAGCTGTCCGCAAAGTGACTAATGCTGCATATGCGGTTTTAACTTTTGTTTCTTACCACGATTTATTTCTCCTGCTGATGCTGGCAGATGCTACTTTGATAATTATGCTGCGCAGATTGCTGCAGTTCTCACGGATTTTTGTAGCTTTTGTGTCATCCTTTAACATTTTTTGGTACAGTTGGGTCAGGACTTGCAGTGTTAGTTTGAATAACTAAAAGTTTTAGTTAACCACTGTATTCAAAATTTCCAGCTAGTCAAATCTTGCTTGTTTGAGATGCCTTGTCATGGCTGTCTGTACTCATCAGCTTTTAAGAATGGTCTTGGAATACCGATATGCACTACAAAAACCTGATTAACATTTTGTTTGCATGCAAATATTCATTCTGCGAGTCGGAGTGCTACTTTCACTTAAGCAGCAGCCAGTTGCCATTGCTTGTCACTATTGTTGCTGCCGTCGCCACTGCTCTTGTTGTCCAGTATAGTGGAATCCGGAGACTGCAACAGCTAGACCTAGTTCACAATGCTGTTTACTTAGCTTTCCTTTGACACCAATCTTGCCATGTACGGCTGTGCAAAAGCCAAGCTATTGCACTTGAAAATCGGCCATTTTTGTTTTTTGCCACCCAGAGTCGCAAAAATATCTTTTAAAGTCACTTCTGGGCTGTTTTGGGAGGAAATTTTTTGGGATGCAATTAAAAAGACCTTATAGATGCCAAATCTGATGTTTTCTATTCTAAGTTCATTTTCTATTTTAAAAAATTCAGTTTTTTTCTAGCCTTTTGTGGTTCGATTCCCACGTCCCCCATAACCTATCTCCGAAATAACAATCCTTCTTCTCAAGAGAAACATGTGGACACCTTTTGGAACTTTTCAACATTATCAAATTCAACTAAAGAGCTTAAATATTGGATATTGAGTTACAAATGGCTGCTGTACATTATTGTTACCACAGTTGTGTTATTATTTATTCATATATTTATTCAGTGTGCCATTAAAAGCCCTCCATCGAGAGTACTGTATAAGGGGGCAATAACTAGTGATAGTGACAAAGTCACTAGTCAGTGCACTGCGAACGCTTTATGTAATATTTATTGACTAGACATGATAAATTGCTGAATGTAATTCCTAGTCATTATATATGGTTGGGCCGAAATGAAATGTATATGCTTATATGCTTGCTTTTCTACTTTGCAGCGAGACATACCTAAACAACTGGTTTTATGAATGTGTGCTTTGGTAGATACTTCGCCCTGAAACATGAATCAGGCTATTTGTACTCGACAGCTGAGACTACACAGGCAAAATGTTTTATTTTGTTTTGTTCAGAGGCGCAGTTCATGTTTCATTTCATTTCGATCTGACTATACAGTGCTGTTGTGCGGGAGTAAAAACATCTAGCTTTTTAACTACTTGTGGTTGACACAATATTTTTGTAATTTTCTTTTACATTAGAGCCACATTTTTAAACAGCGTTGATTGCGTCTTAGGCATAGCAGTGTCGCATCTGTTAACATTCCCACAGTCTTTTGTAACTGCATTTGATGTGATGGCATTTTGTCTTGTAACTCATCTTGATTAAAGTGTGAAGTAGGTAAAAGCACATGTATGTTGCATTTTTCAGCTTTATGTAGTATTGTATGTAAGTGCTCCATGAGCTTTTATGCTGCAACACATGATCTGGTGTAAAGCCTTGATGCTGATGAAAATTGGTTTTGAGGAGAGGAGGCGGTACAGAAGGGATAAAGGAGGGAGTGAAAGAATAAAGGAAGAAAGAGGCGCTGTATAGTGGAGGGGAATAATTTCGACCACCTGGGGATCTTTAGCGGTCACTGGCATCGCACATCACACGGGCGCCTTTTGCGTTTCGCCTCCATCAAAACGCGGCTGCCACAGTCGGGTTTGAACGCGGGTACTCCGGCTCAGTTGCCGAGCGCCCTAACCACTGAGCCACCGCGGCGAGTGATGCTGGTGCACTCTGATATTCTTTTGTCAAGAGATGTCAATATAAGGAATCTACCTTATGGCAGAAGTGAAGCATGCTATTAGATGAAAGTTTGTCATGTTTTTTCTGGCATTTGTGCTCATTTAATATGGTAGAGTTTTTATGGTGAGAAAAATGGGTTGCAGTTTCTTGGGCATGTGCACTTGTATAAAAGGGCAAAGACTTGGGGGAGTCCTAAAAGAAGTTGAAAGTGACAGCCTATAGTGGTTGCCATGCGTAGGTGTAAAGTGTGCAGTGCACTCTAGCTAAGATTTATTTTCATTTAGCAGAAATTAGATTAAATTAGATTTCTTCTCAGCCACTCGGGACATAGCACCAACAGGCAGGCAGTATTTGCGAGTGCAAACAGCTGTGCAAGATCCACTTAAGGAAGATTTCAGGTGCTTTGCTGGTGATTTTAGGCCTTTTTTGCCTGTTGTCATTCGAGATCTGGCTTGAACATTGTACCTGTTAGGTGCCTTCCCTCCCTCCATACCTCCTTGCCACCAAAAGAGCACCACTGAACCGAATTTTTTGATGAAAAGTAGCAGTGCAGTCTGATTTCCTGTACAAAGGAATGTGCTCTGCATGGCAGAAAGTTCAGTTTGTAGCTTTGTCTAAATTTAGCAGATGATAGTCAGTCGCTTATTTCACTCAACAAAATAGAAGGCCCTAATGCGATTGCAGAAGACTGCAATCTGCTGGGGTGGCTTAGTGGCTAAGATATACTGAGCTTGAGGTCATAGGAAGAAATCTTGGCTGCAGTGGCTACATTACAATACAGGCAAAATGAAAAATTTCCTGCGTGCTGTGCGATGTCAGTACAAGTTAAGGAGCTCCACGAAAATTAGTCCAGAGCCCTGTGCTATGCCTTCTGTCATAGCACGTACGTGCAGGTTTGGAATGTTAAACCCCACATATGAACAATGGCTGCACATGGCTCCAAACACTTATCCGTCTACTTGATGTGGCATTCTAGCAGAACTTTTTGCTGGGCTAGTTGGTCCATTCAATAAATTCAGTTGTCAGTCAGCGCTCTTTCCTGTCCCTTCTTCGTTTTGCCTTCGGGCTTCCTTTCTTTCTTTCTTTCTTTCTTTCTTTCTTTCTTTCTTTCTTTCTTTCTTTCTTTCTTTCTTTCTTTCTTTCTTTATTTATTTATTGTTTCCTCAGACACAGTCCAAGAGGGGGCCGAGGCTAAAGGCGACGGAGCGCCTGACAAGGGCCCCGGCCCCCTTGCACAATGTACATAAAACAAAACTAGCATTACAAAGTTCGGTCAAGCAGTCGTCCTAGGGTCAGTCAATGGGAAAACAAAAGGTGGCTATTTCCTGTCAGAATCACACGGCATTAGAGACAATTTCTTTTGCTATACAACAGAGTGGTGATACAAAAAAACAGTAATTGAGTTGTACATCGGGAGTAACTGAATGCAGCATTAAACCAATACATGATTTACACATCAGCACTTTATACCCAGTAGACGCAACCGTGAGATTCGTCGCCAAGCGAAGACATTAGATCATATTACAGTTAGTAGGACAACACAAGAGGAATACAAGATAGAACGAAGGTTACACTTTTCGGAATAGTTACAGTAATGAGAGTTTAGTACCGCTGTTCACAAGAAACTTCTTACAGTATTTCTTAAAAAATTGTGCACCTTTATTAAAGTCTATCTGCATCATGACTGTTCTGTTCAAAGCATTCGTTATTTGAAAAGATAATGCTTGTCTTCCGTAGTTTGTTCTAACTGGCGGCATTCTTCGTTTTGGATTTCGAATGCTGTATGAACTTGAACTATGTACTGTGGGAATATGTACACGCTTGTTTTCACTTATGTCTGGTTGATGTGGCATATTTGGCACTTAGAAGTACTTTAATTTATAGGTGCATATAGGTTTATGGGGCTTTAATGTCGCAAAGCGACTCGTTCTATGAGGGACGTCATAGTGAAGGGCTCCAGAAATTTTGACCACCTGGGGTTCTTTCGCACGATACGCGGGCCTCTAGAATTTCGCCTCCATCGAAATTCAACCACTGCGGCCGGGATCGAACATGCGTCTTTTGGGTCAGCAGCTGAGCGCCATAACCACTGAGCTACTGCAGGCTTTCCCATAGAAGCTTTTTCTTATTGAGAGTGTAGAAACATATTAGAAATAAATTTAACTGTTGGGTAAAACTGAACTTTAAGAGTAAATTAAACTATAATTTTCAGTTCCTTTTGGTTTTAACCAAAAACAGTGATCTTTAGCCAGAAACAAGAAACCAGCCAATATTTAGCTTCCTATCTACATTCTTAGTGTGGAACCAAAATAAAGTGTGATATATAGTAGTTTTGTTGCATTGAAATTGAAGCTGCTTCTGTGTTGTGCTTTAACACAAAGTTTGATTGTCAGTGAACTTGTCATTTTTACTCTTTATTTTCTGTTAATAATGTTAATAAACGTGGCAGTTCTGTGTGCTTTATTGTCATCTCTGCTCCTACAGAAATACGTCATTTTTCTTTTTGTTTAAATTGAGCATAATTGGTCTTATTTATTTGTTTGTCTACTCATACTGTTAACCCTCAATTCAGGTTAGTGTGTTTTATGCAATTGGTCCTTATAACTTATTTCACCATTGTCATGTCTGCTGCAGCTTAAAAGTAAAATTGCTATCCTCAGAACTTGGCATCTTCTCTTTGTTCCTTTTTGCTTGTCTAAATATACTTGGTAAGCTCAGCTCTTCTGTTAAATTTTCATTGCTGGATTCTCTGCTATTGTAGATGTCGATAGGAACAGATTGCTGAATGCAGTGAGAGGTGCAAAACAAAAATCTGTGGCTCCACACAGTTTACAATATGCTGCAATCTTCCTGTGAGTAACTGATGGTTGAAAGAATGACAACAAAATGAAAACGCGCTACCAAAGCTCAGTTTGGTAGCTCATTGATATTACTGCAAAGTAAGGAACAAAGAAGGGCTTTCGTCAGAAGGTAGGAATGGACCAGAATTGGCATGGCTGCTTGTGCCTGATGTCGTTCCTTTTTTGTTCTTTGTCTAGCTAAGCATGGCCGGGTTAAGAAAAATGGGGACCCTGGGCTAGTGCGCATGGAGGCCCCCTGTCTCTTTACTGACCCCCCTGCCACCTGCTACACTACTGGGATATATCCCATATGTTTCATTGTAATTCCACCTAATTAAAAATAACAAAGTGCGATCAGTGAGATTCATGCAACAGTAACGCTTTAGCATTAGTTAGCATTAGTTTTACAACGCAAAGAACACAATGCGACTCTTGGAACGCGTGACACATGTCCGTCTGTGGCCGAGCGCCACGGAAGAGCCACGTGGGCTGACCGACAACTTGCGGGTCTGTAAACATCGGCATGACATCCGCTCTGTAAAAGCGGATGTTATGCCGATGCCAGGATTCTCAAACATACTACACCTTCAGACGTCACTGGATGGGGTGGTTGGCAGAAAACCACAAAAACCCTTCTGCAATCTATAAGCAAACATATATCGCTTCATAAGAAAGTGGGCCCCCTCCGGGGTGGTGGGGGATTCCTGTTTTTGCAGCTCGGCAAGCTCTCCCCAACTGATTTGGCTAAACGAAGTTACATTAGCTAGGGGCCCGCCTCCTCGTAAAAACCAAACCAACCATCCTCGTTCTGGTTTTCTCGCTTCACACGTATCACTCGAAGTTCCATTGCCCGTGGTTCCATACTAAGCAGGTTAGAATAAATGAGCCCCCTTCTCCTGCTGTCGGAGGTGAGGCCCCGAGCTGCAGCCCCCTTAGTCCCCCCCTTTATCAAGCGCTGTAGCTAAGGAACTTGCGTGCTCGCATGTAAAGCACATGAGCATGTCTTGCGCTTTAATATACACAACACTTCTAAGAGTGCCAGCACAACCAAAGTAAAATTCTACAACAAAAAGCAAGTTTTACGACGAGCCCGAACACTAATGAACTTGAAGGCTGGTGTTGTTATATAATTTCAGCTGGATTAGTTGGTGCAGTGACCTGCAGCAAATTGGCATAGATTGGACACAACTTCAGGCATGTCTGCTTTAAATGCACCAGATTGGAGCAGTAATTTTTCTGTTGTAAAACGTATATAGGTATAGCCTAGAGCTTCCTACACTCGAAATTAGCCAGAATTAGGAGTGCCAGCACAATCGAAGATTCCTGCTTCACACTCGTCAGCTGCAGCGCAGTATTTTTAACACCTTTACTGTTCACGTGAGAGAGAAACACGACATAGAGGGCGGTGTCTGGAATTTCGAGCATTTCGCCGCGGTCGGGATGTCGGGACCGAACTCGGAACTTTTAATATCAGCAGCCGAACGGCAGACCTATCGCGGCTGAGTAATTAATAAAGGAAGAAGCGTGCGTTTGTTCACAACATGCATTTTTTCAGTGCATGTTATTATATGAATCTGTATGAAATTCTGGAAGCGCGCGGTCTTCAAAATGCGATTTCTATGCAACATCTGAGGGTGGCTAGAAATCGAGTTCATGCCAAGAGCAGTGGGGAGCTCTTGAATATTTGCTCCCCCTCGTAATGTGTTGCGTGTTTTTGCTTTGCACGCAAGGGGAATACCCGCTCGTTAACTAGCGCGTGCGCGCAACGCGCGGCTTGGCGCGGCCCGCGAACAGCCTCGACGTCAGGGTGCCTTGCCCTTGTGGTCATGGCCTCGCACCTGTCGTCGAGGTTGCAAGCAAGGCAACCACCGTCTGCAATGTGTTGGTGTTGATGTGATGCCTCCGTAGCTTCGCGATTCGAAAGTGTAGATGCGATTAGTTTAGCTTAGCGAATGTTGCAAAATGAGGCGCTGCACTTACACACTAGAGTTCAAAGCCCTGCGCTAGCGGCCTAGGTACCATGGAAGACAGCGGGATCGACAGCGATTCGAAGACGAACAGCTGTAATGGTGGTGAGCGGTCGCAGCAAGATCAACCGGCTTCCTTGAAGAAATTTGATGGCTGTGAAGCAGACATGGACGAAGCAGAAGGCGCTGTAGACAAGTCCCAGGTTTGCACACCTTTGTCTCTGTCGTGCATTGATGAGGACGAAGGCGATGCCGTTCTCCATTTTCTGTGCTCCGTCGACGCTCCACGGGGCACGGGTAGGAACCATCTGTCGCGGTTGGTGTGCGTTTTCTTGTTACATGTTTTCTCTGCCCGCGGTCTCGGAGGCGACGGTAGTGCGATACAGCCTAGGAAGGCGTAAAGTTTTTTCGATCTGTCGCATAATGACGTTTACAACTCGTTTTTAATGCTCGAAGTAGCAAACGCGCAATCATATTTGCTGCGCTGCTCGTGTACAGATCCCAGCAGTACTTGTGCTCACGGCTGGTACGTTGTTAATGACCGTTAGCAGAAGTTCAGATCAGTCAGCAACATGAAAATGCGCACATGTGATCAGCTAGATTCGGCTCTCGCATCGCGCACGTCTCATTTACCGATAAAGCTTCAGTAGTTTGCAATGTTTTATGCTGCTGTATAAAAATCTAAAGCAACGTGCTAGAGCGTTGTCGTTTGGCAGTGCCTGCATTGCTCCGCAGATCAGCAGATTCATGTCTCCTGAGAAGTTTCGTACAGTGGTGAGCAGCCTTGTCTAGAGCGCTTGAGCAGTGCGCACTTGGTAACAAAAACCGAAATTAGAGAGCAGCCCCTCATTACAGGGCAAAGTTTTCGTGCCTGCTTTGTTTACGAGGCTATCTGGCGCTACTTCCGTGCAAGCGTTGCAGCTGGACCCTAGAGGCTGCCACAAAATCTGGATTTGTTTGCAAGGAAGTGCACCGCCCGAGCGCTCTAGACAAGGCTGCTCACCACTGTACTGTCAGATGCCTGGTTGTAACTGCGCTGTTAAAGTAAAGGCCCCTGCATCCGTTACCTTTTGTACCAATATTTCTTTTTCTGTGCTGGTTGAGAACTAAAATCTCATGAATAATGACTAAATGTGTGAATGTGTGATGGTGAATGAGAACTGTAGTATTCTCTACAGCCTCTGCTAGGAGAGTCATCCTGGATGTGGTCCCCCGCGCAGCCTATCCCCACTGAAATTTTGACATGTGCGGTTGCAGGATGCACTGCCAGAGGAGTCGCAGAAGAGTTCTCAAGAGCAAGTGGCATCAAAGTCAAGAGCACTCCAGCTCCACAGACGATTAGGTACGCATAATACCTTTCCTGCCTGTGTTGGAGTTTCTACAAACTGATTCATAGTCAAATGCTTTCTGTCGGAAAAAGGAAGACGATGCGAAAATGAAGGTGTATGCCAATACAAAATGAGTGGGAGGTCTGCATTGAAGTGGGCGGTTATGAGCAATGGAAAGGCGCAGTAATTGTCCTGCACGCAGTGGTCACTTTAAACCTGCTTTGAGGGATAAGGTGAAGGAACGGGTGAAGGGAAAGGCCGTCTTCGTAATGGTAGTCTCTGGGCTAATTTCAACCACTTGGATTTTTTTTATTGTGCACTGCACGGCACACAAGTGTTTGTTCATTTTGCCTCCATCGAAATGTTACCACAGTAATCAGGATTTGATCCTGCAACTGCATGTTCAGGAGCTGAATGCCATAGCTACTGAGCGTACCACACTATACGTTGACAATGAAGGTCGTATGATGCGTAACGTAACATTTTCTGAGTGGGTAGCTTGCGTTTAAAGGGGTGCCTTTTCTTATAACAGCGGGCTGAGGAAGCGCAACGATCTACGAAACCAACCTCACTTGCCAGGGAGTCTGTCCAGCCGCTGCTTTCTAGAAATCATGGCTGTGGTTGAAAGCCTTCTTGGTACTAGTTAATAAATTATATGAGGAAAAGTGAGGTCATTGAAGTATTTTGCTGAATACCTGCTAGGCACAGGCAAGCAGCTCTTTTCCTGTCATGGCCTGGCAAAAAAAAAAAAAAGAAATTATATTTACCGTGGCATTCACTGCAGCTGGAAATCCATAATTTGACTGCACTGACATGCAACGAAACTTTCACACTGAGGAGAGGCACTGATGAAAGAAAACAAAAAGGAAAATATTATGGTGCCATCTGTGATGTTTTTAAGCAAGTGTAGTGCTGCGGCTGTTTAGTAGTGCTTTTGATTTCGTTATCGACGTTGCCTTTACATGGTCTCAATGTTACATCTTTTTTCTGTTTGCATTAAACCAGTTGCCATTAAGTGCCCAATACTGCCACAGTGTGTTCTACTCTCAGAAGGTGTGTGTGTTATCTGTTTTACTGAAGCAGCACGGAAATTTAAGGTAGCAGCAACCTAGACACAAATTTTTTGTAGTGCTCTTCATGGGTTGCTTGTTTTCTTGCAGCAGTGTTTTCTGTATGGCACTGCCTGTGTTTTTCGCAGAGAGGCACATCCAGCAGTCAAAGAAAATTCGGCAGCAGACTCGAAATGCGTGCATCGACACCCAGCCCAAAAAGACACTGTTACCACGAAGCAGGTATGTCTCTATAGACATGCAGACCTCGCATTACTTAGTAGTAGTAGCAGTGTTGTTACTGCCGCTTGCGCCTAAAGTGGCACAGGTTATTTGCTGCAAAATTTGGTAGATGAAGCCAGATTTTGCTTGAAGTGGATATATGCATTCGTGTAGAAAGCGCTTGCTCATTTGATTCTTTGCTAGAAACAAACTGGCTTTCGAGGCATATCATTGAAAAGCATGGCTGGTAGAACATATCTTCGAAGATTGCATGCAAAGAAGTTATATTCAGTTCTGATACGAGCCCTTTTCTCTTTGTTCTGCTACTTTTGTCTCCTAGCTCACTGCGTTACCTAATTTTCTGTCCTGCCTTCTTTTTTTATCTATACATGTAAGAGTGGCATGTTTTTAAAATGGTAACCTTTTTTTTGGACAGAGAAATTGTTAGTAGCATCTTTTTTTTTTTTTTTCTCTCTCTCTTGGTAGCTGTTTTAAATTCTTTTGGGCTGTGGTTAGATGTAACTTTTTTATACTTAGGTGCTGAATGCCCATAGAAGAAATAGATTAGTAAACTAAATGAGCTTCCTCTAATTGAAAGGGAGGAGGTAAACGACCTAAGAGGTTAGTATGTGGTGTGACTATTTGGTGCCAGTGCTGTTGCTGTAACATGCATCTCAGTGTGAGTGTAACATATTAACCTCTCTTACGGAACGGGAAGACGTTCTAATTTGAATTAACTGCTGAGCATTCAGACCTCCTCTTTTGTCACTTGCATAGGCTTCCTGTGCCCAACAAAGGCCAAGGGTCAACTGCACAACCATCAGGAGACACTGAGCCTTTGGTTACGTGGAAATCTGACAGGTTGGCTACTGTTTTGCTGATTACATGTGGCTTGTCCCATATAAGCATATTAGACCAGAATTACAAAAATTGGGCCATTGCACAAGGGCAAAGCTACACCGTTGCTGGGAGGTCAGCTCATTAAAATTCATTGTTACCATCTACT
Source organism: Amblyomma mixtum (assembly GCF_055824585.1). NCBI lineage: Eukaryota > Metazoa > Arthropoda > Arachnida > Ixodida > Ixodidae > Amblyomma > Amblyomma mixtum. The sequence goes on from NC_143016.1 coordinate 88,518,989, forward strand.
GATAAATCAGAGGAAAGTATCTTAAACTAGGCAGTCATAAGAACATAAAAAGAAGCAGCAAGTGGGCATATTTTCGAAATTTATCTCTAATTGTGTCACTGTAAAAGTTGCCTGGAAGAACCTGAGGACTTTTCTTTTAACCTGAGGACTTGTGTGAAATAAAAATTTTGTAATACTTTAGCTGTGTCAAAAGCAGGCAAAACATTTTCTGTATTGTGCTGGCATGCGAGGCATTGGAAATGCAGGGTTGATGTATGTCCAAACTTATATTGAGTTGTATTTGGTTTTCAGGTTGGTTTTATTTGGTTTCTTAATTTGCAAAGGAAGGCCAAATGGCCGAATGTGTGTTGATAGTGATGAGTGTTCTGGATGACCGCCAACAAGGATAGCACCGTAGCAGTAGTCTGCTAGGCTGTGTTTACAGATCGCAGGCGAGCTGTCCACGATATCCATGACAATGTAGGACAGTCATATGGGACAGTTTTCTAAACAAGCCTCTGGAAAAATAGAAGAACAACAACTAGTTGCTCCACTATAACAACGCAGTCGCTCTTGCTACAGTTCCCGACTTCCAAAAACACCACAGTGCTTCTGTACCTGCCCTATTCGCTTGGCTGTGCCCCTTGTAACTTCTTGTACCTAAAAACAAAAATTGAGCCTGAAAGGGCATCGGTTTAGCACAATTGAAGAGATCCAGTCAGAATTGCAGGAGCTTCTTAATGTAGTAACACTAGGCAACTTCCACTGATGCATGGAATTATGGGAGACATGCTGGGTGAGGCTTATACATGCTCATTGTGACTACTTCAAAGGAAATGATACAAACTGGGAGTTAAGGTGACCATTTTTTTCTTTTTTTGATTGAATTCCCCCAACTTTTGGGTAGCACCTCGTACAAAGGCAGGCGAGTCTAGCACAGTTGCGGAAGTGCTCCACGTAGGGGATGGCAGTGTATGCAGTTAAATTATTGTAATGAATGATAAAACGAAAGCACCTAATTTGATGGCAGTTTCTTGGTGCAACCTGCCATTTTTTAATTGTTTATGAAAACAGTAAGCAGAAAAAGTGTAGCATTTTGTTGCCACTGAAGTAAGCATTATTAGTCAATTATTTCTCCCGGAAAAAAGTTATCCTAAAAAATCAACAAATTAAATTAAGAAACTTTTTTGAATTAACACAATTTATATCCAAATTTTAACTCGGGAAGATGTGTTGAATTAAAAAAATATTTGTAAAACTCTATGTAACTTCATGCTCGGTGTAACCCATTATGTCTTATTTGTACAGTGTACAGCAGCATGGTCATGTTGGAACACCTGTTAATTTGACCATAATAAAAATGATAATGATGACAATACTGTGTAACACCAAATATAAACAAAGAACAAAAATGGGGCTTGAGCCGCAGTGTTTGACAGGCAGTGAACCTGTGACGTGCGCAGAAGGCATGCTAAGCCATGACAAACACCATAACTCATCGCATAAGTTTAGTAAGAAAAAAAAATGCAAAGAAAAAAAAAACCGGTTCTACACTGAATACTGCTCAGCTGTAAGGCCATGCAGAAAAGAAAAAGGTGTCACTCAGTAATACCCAGCATCAATGTAATTGAGAATACAGTAAGAAAATTTCTTTCAACAACTGTTTTGAAAATAATACATTGCCATTACAGAGTAGTGTGCACATTGCTTTACACTCCTGAATTCTGCAAAGGTCGTAAGATAAATCGTGCAGCTGAACCCTGAAATCACAAGAATTTATGTGATAAGAAGTAAAAAAATTGTGTACAAAGCCATAAACCCATTATTTAACAGTGTAATCTCAACATCTTTTTTAGTTTATATTTAGTTTTGGCATGAAGATTATTTGGAAAGGGGACGTCATAATCTCTTGCTCTCTTTCCGTCGCTTATGGCTAAGGGATCTTATATTTACTAAACCATAAATGCCTTACAAGTTTCCAACAACAGACGATCAAAGAATGTTTCAAAACCATAGGTTACAAGTTTCCAACAACAGACGATCAAAGAATGTTTCAAAACCATAGGAATTGAAACCAAGGTGTAAATTGGAGCCAGTAATTTTCAACAGTGAACGTAACACTGAGCTGGTCTTCATCTTCCAGCAAACTGCACACTGGCCATAGACAGTTGCACTGTACTGCAGTATGCTGTAACCAAGAGCATTTATAACAGCATATTGTACCGCAAGCGGTATATTGTACCTAATAAGCATGAAGCAGATGGCTTGGAGTCTTTTACAAAAATAGTCGAGGTGATCATTTCATGAAAGGCCACTGCAAAATATAATCCTAAGTATTTTATGTCAATTGAATAATCTATAGGCTCACATTGACAGTGAGAACAAGCAGACCCTTGCAATAGAAAGTGGTAATTAAGGTCGATCTTTTTCAGCGGGCTGTGAAAGCAGATATATTGAGTCTTGCATTGTGCTACAAAATTACTGGCTGCATGCATAGGCTGTAAGGAAATTTTTTTGCTGCTTCTGTGCTTGTTAAACTTTTGCAGCTGGCTGTACATGCATGAGATGCAGGCTGCTCATTTTTGGTAATGCGTAGGTGCACACACTGATACGTTCAATTCTTGCACCAGTTTTTTTTCAACTGCAGCTGTGTTCTCCAGGACTTCTGTGTGTTATATACCTGCAGATATGTTGTCGTTGGTCAATAACATGGAAGTGTCCATAAATGCATATTGTTCTATAACTGTGCTCCTGTGGCTTTATAAGTTAGAACAATGAAACAGATTGTATTTCTCGCTGTAGTGTGTGGGCCTTTGGATTCATTGGCTTTCCTTTTTTCCTTTTTTTTTATGCTTGCGAAATAACGTCAACCAGTTTTATTCCGCTAAATGGCAACCATCTCTTGTCTTTCTTTGCCGCAGTGAGGAGGATTTTGAGTTTCAGCCCACATCTAAGGCAGCTGCCCGTGAAATCACCCAACAACTAATCCGAGATGGATACGACCTTGACTTGACCCCCGACGACGACGACTTGGACCTCATCCCACCAAAACCACTCAGTCAGAGGTGTTCCTGTTGCAACCCATCTCAGACATGCTCCATTATGTGACTGGTCGTTGTCCTCTTGCTGGTGTGACTGGTGCTACTTCTTGAAGAGGAGTGTCTTGGCCTGGGAAGTGCTTTGGGTGCAGATGTGTACATCCGTATTCTGTTGTTAACATTCCAACCTGCTATGCCGCAACTCATTTGGATGAACCTCAGCATTGTATTATGAGCCCTCTCCTTGCCGGGGAATGCTTCAAGTTTTGAAGCTGTGACAAGGCAATCTCAGAATCTGTAGTGGCAAGCGCAGCGTGAAATTGAGCTGTTTGTTTACTGCCCTCCATTTACTGAAGGGATGCGTCTGCATGGCGAAGCTATTGCCTTCCTTGGCACCGACATATAGCTAGCTGACCAATCTTTTTTTGTAACGAAAAATTTTAGGACTATATTCTGTATTGATTCCTGAGCCCGCAATGGTTTACTAAAAACAGGACTACAGTTTGTGCTGTGATATGTCTGCTCAGCACTGCACGTGAATAGTAGTGCACAAGAAACTGGGACTGTACCAGAACTCTTTTATCTTTGGCGCGAGGCACAGCCACAACTGTGGCAGACAGTCTTGTCTGAGAACAGAGTAAGACTGTATGCCACAAAGTATTACTGAAGTGGATGATTGCGTTCTGACGATGTTTGTGGTTGGGGCCAATGTGACGCATGGCTCAGTAACCTTGCATGGCTAAATTTGGATGTCATCCTCATCACAGTGAAACTGCTGTAAGATGTTTGAATGGGACTAGGGCTTCGAGTAGCGCAGGATTCACTTCCAAGTACTACGTAAGAAATGAATCAATCTCTCCTGGGTTACAGGCAAGCTTGCTGTTTGCCGTAGCCTTCCTTTGTAATCAGGTTGGCTCTGAATGTTAGTCAAGATGTCTTCAGCACATGCAGTTTTCACTTTGGCAACCGATAAACCTGTTCAAAGGAAATGTTCAGTGCCAAAAAAGTTTGTGCGCTATAGCCAAGAAATTATTTGTTAGTTACATTTTCCTTGCTGCTAGTGGTAGGTCAAGTCGTGGCAGTTTTGTAACTTTGCTCATGTGTATATTGACCTTTTTCAGGCAGTCATAAGTTAATATCAGGATGGATCAGAATTATAGTTCTGATTGTAGAACACACCTTCAGTGTGTAGTGATGACGGTGGCACTGGAAGCTTCCACGTAGTAAAATAGATATCTGTCTTTATAATGCCATTAATATTGTTAGATTATATGATCAGCAACTGTTATATGCTCTTTTATTTACGTCAATTTCTTCCGGGATGAATTTTTATATTTTGTGTACTTGCAATTACAAATAGTAGTAGCGCAGGTTACGTGTGCACATAGAAGCACACATTGTCAGTTCTTACATAGCTCACATACAGATGACTTTTTCTTTACCTGTTATCACGCATCATATACCAGTGCGATGCACATGCATCGCTGTGCTGCAGAACTCTGTGCACAGTACGAACTAGGATCTCATGAAAAAGGTCAATTATTATTTTATTCTCGCTTTTGGTGATGCTGCAACTGCAGGTTGCTTCTTGTGCCCGGTGCGTGTTTTTTGCTTAAGCAGATTTTGCCAGTATTTTCTTTTTCTTGCGGAAGCATTCCATTTATACTCTAGTCATTGCCTGGTGTACAGTTGGTGGCCATTTTGGATGCGCATGTTTTTACCTGATACGTTAAGCATTAAATGTGGCATTTCAAGGTCTGATGGCATGAATGTTACTTCTGTGCAGTGTTGTCACATACTAGTATACGTTTATCATGTACACCTTTGCTGTGATAGTTTTATATTTGCAGAGTTGCTAGTACTAGTATTTTCTTTTTCCTTGGGTTCTTGGTATGTAGGTTAAGGCAGCACTTCTATATACTGGGTAATGCAATACTTGAGGCATTTACTTCATCAGACATGTATTGCTAGATGTCCAAGGCGTCACTGGGCTCAACAATTTCCCAAATCCATCTAAGTTGTAGTTCCTAACGGAAGATGATGTATGCTATTGGAGGTGCAAAACCAAATGCAGATCATTGAGGCAAGGCAAGCTTTACATAACTGTCACTTGAATCATTGCGTGGCATGCGCAGTATTTGAGCCATGCACTCTGACTGTAGGAAAAAAGCTACATTTATTTAGGGGCTTTAGGTTAATCTGTTTTGCTACAAGGATGTTTCAAAACTATCTTCACAGAATGCAGTAATGCTCTTGTTACCTGTGACGTGATGGCGGTTTTAGCAATATAATGTACTATCCTAGCCAGCAGTGAAGAAGCAGGACAACTAATTGAAACCATCTCAGCTTGACTAATTACTTGTAGGCATTGCCTGTTATTAGAAGTCTCACCATAGCTCATGCATTGCTGGTCACGTCAAATGCAAGTGCTTGCAAATTCCAGCTGCTGCAGTTATGCCTGACATTTGGTACCATTTGTTTATCACTAAGTTAAAACTGCTAAATGTAAGGTATTCATCTTAAAAACTGCCTCAAAAAGCTTCGTTCATGGTTCCTCCCTTACCCCCTTACGTGAAGATCATTATCAATTTGCCTGGTTCTGTGTGTCTGAGGTAATTCGGTGTACGCTTTGGTAATGCTATTCTGCTCTGTGCCAGTTCCAGCATCCAGAGCCCGTTTGCATGAATTAACATAGCCTAGTTCCCAGTCTAATATTATTGGCGGTCTAAATCCTCTTGGTTTCGAGGAAAGGAAAGGAATCTAACTAGCTCACTTTATGGATGGATACCTGAACTGCGCAGTGAGAAAGAAACAACCGAAACACTAGCTGGCAACTGAAGCTTTTAGTAGGTTCCTGTTTCTTATTTCTCGAGGTGCGGTTGAGCCAGTTATGCATCTTTCCTTTCGTGAGCATTTAGACCGGGAATAAGATTAGTCTGGTACTGGAAAGTGGGCCCAGGCTTGCAGTTGGTAAGCGAAGGGTTCTGTCCTTTTAGCTTTGGGGCAGCAAAATTTTTAAAAGGTGCTAAGGAACCCTGCATGTCTTGTCTTCTGTTGCCCAGAATGACCAAAACAAAAAAAAGGCATGCAAGCACACAGGCCCTCTAAAATCACCAAATTCAATAAAAAATGACTGTTTCTAGAGTGAAACAGTTTGCTATAAGCTGTTACAGTATAGTTATGTCTCAAAATAAGTTAGGCATAGTCGGACACAGCCCAAGAATGTAGTGGCAAGTGCCACTCAAAAGAGACCCTCTGGCCAATAGTCTTGACCAGTTTTCATGGCGTTGCAGTTAGTCCCCTTGCACCTGCTAATGTGACAGCACAGGAGGCTGGCAGGTGCAAGGGAATTAACTACAGATCCACTGGAGGCCCTCCAGCCGATGGTGTCAACCAACATTTTATGACGTTGCAGTTATTTTAGTGGGACAACGCAGGTGGCTGGCAGGTGCTAGAGGATTAACTGCAGGTTAGCCGTGACGTCACGACAATCGGTCGACACCATTGCCTGCAGAGTCTCCTTCGAGGGGCATTTGTCGCTGTTCTGAAGTTTTTATTGAACTATAAAAGGAAAGGTGGGTGTCGAGGCTAGCATGCATTTAAGTGCTCAGGTTCGGGTACGAAAGGGTTCTGCAGAATTTGGCTTGGGAACTCCAGAGGCAAGCTCATTACATGACCAAAATATGCTCAGCTATGATGGAGCAGCACGTACCTGTGCAGATGCCGCAAGCAACCATGGATTTTTATGGGCGCCACTCAAATAATGGTTTTTTTATGTAGAATGTGGAGAATGTATTCAATATATCTAGGGCCCTTCATCAAGTTTTACCCATTTATTGCACCCAAAACCCATTTCTTAAAAACAGACAGGTTAAACCTGATTTCACTCCAAAGTAGCCCCTTCTAGAGAACACTCAAGGGCAAGGGATTGAGTTGCTCATTAAGATATATGTATATATGAAAAGGCATAGAAAACTTAAGTTTTCCTGTACAAAGCTGGAGACACTGCGCGGGAGTTATTGTATAACCTGTGCTTATTCCAGAGGAGTGGTTGTTCAACTAGTGATTTTAAACTTCTGAACACTTGCTATTCACGACGTGGCCTAATTTGAGGGTAAGTTTGAGAAGTAACTTATTGAAGCGAGAGGCCAGGTGGGGTGAATGGTGGTGGTTAGCCTAACAGGGGCCTGTTGGTAATAGTCTCGCCCGAGTCACTGATCTAAATGATGGCGTATCTACCATCATTGTGTCGGTACCAGAACACTGGTACTGACCAGGAGTTTATTCAGCATTTTGTATCTAGCGTTGTCCACGCTAATAACGCCCGGTTCCAGGGTTCTTGTTCGTTAAGAATAGCCTCTGTGATGTTCAATAACTTTTCGCAGCGCACAAAGCTGGCCAGTCTTGCATGCGGGCGAAGCGCTGCATACATGTTTGACAGTTTATGCAACGAAATAATTGCAGTGAAAAAGTCTAATTTCATGAACAGGTTTTAAGGCGGAAGCCTTTAATGCCTCATCGTTGTAAGCAGGAGCTGTCGACAGAAAATGTCACGCTTTTCAATTGGTCGAAATGCTCGTGACGTCATAGTGCGCGAATTTCAAATGGGGCCAATTGTACTTTGGCTAGTAACCATGCAACCAATCAAAGGGATCGTATAGTGATGCTCTAAGTGGGACTGTGTTTAGTTAATACATTAATTAATCAATTAGCCTAATTAAGATAGAGGAGAATGAAGAGGTCAGAAGGTGGAGGAAAAGAGAAGAAAGACGCGCGTCGCAGCGACAACAGCGTCCGCGGAAGGAGACGCTGCTGAAAAAACAGATAAGTACGAAACCGCGTTCGCTCCACCACCACGCACTTCCCCACTCAGTTGGACGTTTCTCGTTTCATATACGTTGTGTCGAACATCCTAGACAGTTCCAACATTTGACAGGTGAATGACAGAACACGATGGATAGAAATACAATAATATAAATATGAAATAGCCTAATTAACCTTTCTAGTTAGACCGCATAAATCAATAAAACCGAGAACGAAATTGGTCGAGTTGGGGAATCGAACCAGGGTCTCCGGAGTGCAATACGAGCACGCTAGCCACTCCGTAATGCCAGCTGAATGGTTTGGAATGAACAAAGGCGCGTCTAGCTAATACGGTGTCTTCGTTCACTCCCATCTTTCCCCTTTCCCGTATGGCGAGGTGCAGGTGTCCACCCAGATATGCGAGAGAGATACATTTCCTTTCCTCAAAAAATAAATTTACCGTCCAGCAAGGCGTACAGCCGAATTGGCGATGGCGTTCTGTGGACTCCCTGGCAGCGTTGCAAGACACTGTCGCGTTCCACTCTTACAGGCAAACACACATCAGTAGCACACGCAGACAGCCAATGGACGCGTCATTCGCTGGCAGCACTTGAATCATCATTCACAACCACATTCGTGGCAGAATGCTGTACTCAGGCTTTTGCCTTGCACCCACTTTAGTCGCCAAAGTGACCCCTAATTTTTTCTGCGCAACCTGTTATTTCCATTTTGCGAAATACTGAGAAAAAAAAAGGGCAGTCTGTGTCCCCCACAAAGACGAGTACTTATAGTAAATTGTTTATTGCTGCAAAAAAAAAAAGACCCTAAAAGACCTATGTAATGGAAATTTTTGCTTAGTAACGAACTAACCCCCCAAATTCTGAAAAAAAAAAAAAAAATGAATAAAACCCAAGAATAAAGGGTCCTAAATATGCTGTTCAGCAGACTACAAAGGAATCTCTTCACAGCTGCAGGTAAAGCTCATCAGACATGATAGAGGAACATGCAGTATGTAGAGAGTCCAGGCAGATTTTAGATCCTCGGTGAGTAGGAGGGCTGTCATCCATAGCAGCTACCGTCGTCTCTCTGAATATTTCCTTTTTTCATTTTGCTCTCCTGTGCCAATCTGGACCTGTATTTTACGATACTCATTAGCTTCGCTGCTGCTGGTGAACTCTGCTTTCGATACTGGAGAACAACATTGCTTGTTTAGCTGTCAGTCACGACATCCAAGAATCACAACTACTAGTTGTAGGAGGACAAATGAATGACGAAAAGAATTATTGCATACTACAGCCCTAGACTGTTTGCTCGCTGCTTTGTGCATTCCTAGTTTGTTGCCAGCTTCGTAGTGTTGTAATAGTCACGCTCTGAGTACAGCAGGTTAGAAGCACAAAGCTGGCCTCTGGCAAGCTGAGCTAAGCAGCACAATACTCGTTCCATCTCCAGTTCACACCAACTTCACCAGGCTGGGCAAGTTGTCTTGGCACAAAAATTTGCGAACATCACTGTATATCTACATCCACTTACGCAATAACGTCATCCATGGGGCTGTCAAGAATGATCCCATCTTGGGACATGTAAAAACATCCACTTGGCATAACTTCCGTGCCGCATCACTGGCCTACACTCCTAGTGAGACGGCGATGACTACGTCAACTGCTTTGTGCATTTGCATCTCTCCAAGTATAAAGTCATTCTACTTCTGTCGAACGTGCAACCAAATCATGTTTGATCAGATGTCCACACTACTGTTTCCTTCGTGCAACTCGTCTGCTAAAATCGCCGGTTCTATGACAATGCTAGCACATTCATATGTGCACCGGTTAAGAGAGAGTCAGACAAATCACTGAGAGACGGGCGGGCGGCTGCCTCACCACTTCATTTATTTTCTTCTTGCCTATATGTGCAAACAAAACAACCTTGCAGACTATGCCGTGACAGAAGCCCTCCTTCCAGCGTGCGGTCCGAACCTGCAAAGGCAGCAAAAATGTAGCCGAATGTAGTTGGAATTATTGCAAGAAAACATTCATACTTCTGCTGACTAATATATGTTCACTGGCTGAAAAAAAACTCTGTATGACGTGATCAAAGAAACAGTTAATGGTGTTGCCATTCCTTAGACACAGAAGTATCCAGCTATATCAGCACTAAACTCAAGTCCACTGTTCTGCCCCAGTGACGCAACACTGCATGATAGCTATTTTGCACACACAGCTTCAGTGCAAGTCAACACCTTTGAATTCCAATGCCTGGCACCACCACGAGATAGCCATGCGAGTAAAGAGTGCGCATGTACAACTGCTAACCAGAGTTCAACTCGTTTCTTGCTTTGTGCAAACAGTACCAAGAAGGATACAGCACCATTTATGCAACCACATTTTCTGCACTTTCAGCAGTTTCCCATTATATTACAGTGTGCTGGAAATGCATGTGTTCTGTGGACACCTTGACCGCTGGTCTACATAACAGTGTCCATTTTTGCTGCATAATCTGCGTTCAAAATGTCTCTAAGTGACGTGTGCTATTATAAGGGCATGGTAGTGGAGGGCTCCGGATTAACTTAGGCCTCTTTAACATGCGCTGACATTGCACAGCACAGAGGCGTTTTTGTACTTCCCCATCACAGAAACATGGCCACTGTGGCTGAGATTGAACACGAAACGCTGGGGCCAGCAGCCAAGCACCAAAGCCAGTGAGATGATGCAGCAGAACTAACTATGCTAAAGAGTTTCAGCTTTCAGTAAATTGGTGTCTGATCTTGGTAATGAACCAGCAAACTAGCTGCGCGAAGCAATTTAATGGCGAGAACACATCACAACCAGTAGCGTGTCCATACCAAGTGAGAACGATGCATAAAAGGCAACTGAGGCTAACACCAGTCTTTAGACAAGAATACATGCAAAAACGGGTTCTACAAATAACAGCAATTTTGTACACAGGAAGTGCTAGGTTTTCATCCCAGTGCCACAAATTTTCCTTCATTCTTTGCCTGCTGCACACTGTTCTGCTATGGTGTAGGTCAACAAGGAACAGCACAGCCATGTGCTTCAGTGACACTTGGCTTCGCCAATCTATCAAACAGAGACTTGAGCAGCATATAGTACAGGATGTGTCCAAAAAGTGTCTGGACTACAGTCAAACAAAAATAGATAGCAGATATAAACAAAATGACTTAAAAATCCTCAAAATAGCATCCTCCTTTAATACACCGTTTCTGGCACTTATGCGACATATGGTGCTGCCCCCTGGAAGTCTGCAAATGCAAAAACAATGCAATCCCCTTCAGGCGTTGCAATGAAGTCGCTTGAATTCTTTTGACTGTTCTAAAATGGCATCTTTTCAGGCTTGTTTAACCCGAGTAAAGAGAAAGAAGTATGGAGAGGCCAGGTCTGGACTGTAGAGGGTGAGGCAGCATTGGCACGCTGTGCTTCGCCAGAAATTCCCTCACATGTAGAGCCGTGCGACTCTGCGTATTGCCATGGTGGCAAATCCCGGTATCGGCGATCACCCTTAGGACGTGACGCGCCCTTAACCTCAACCACTCGAACACTTATGTTGAATTCCAATGGCAGATCGGGATCAAGTTTTTCTGCTCGGTTTGGATCAGTCGTATTCCAATGGCAAAATGGGAGCGCTAGTTGTATGTTCCAATGGCAGATCGGGATCAGGCATAAATCCCGGATCGCTCCGTGGAGCAGCGATACTTGAACCGCCGAAATCGGCGGATTTGACCGGAACCTCGCGTGACGTTTTCTTTTCCGCTGCGTCTGCTTCCTGTCGCGACCGGCAGCAGCCGCTTCGTTCCTGTCGTCGCTACGTGGTGAGCGTGGTGAGCCGGGCGAGCCGGAACAGCTGGGCATTTTCCAGTCAACAGTGGACGGCAATGATCTTGCTTCGAGCCGTGCGGCACTAATTTTGCTTCATGGAAGTGACAGTTACGACTCGGGCACTGAAAGCTCAGAGTCCAGCAGTGAAGATTCGTCTGAAACGGACAGCGAGTGTGAAGCTGCCGGCCTGTATATGCCTGCCGCCGGCGTCAGAAAAATGTGCTAATATTCTTTGTTCGCGTTCATAACAAGCCCTGGAGTAGAGGAATATAAAAAATGAATCATTTTTGAGGATCGTTGGCCAATACCGAGTTGCTGGTAGAAGTGATAACTGCGATACAAGCAAATTTCTTCCTGATGCCCAGTGCGGTTAGCCTGCTGTCTGCTAGCTCCGCTGCTGGAGGCGTCGCAGAAATCGATCATGTCTTTATTTTATTATGAGACGAGGAACACAGTAAAACTGTGACACGAGTAGCACCTTTACTACAGCGCTGGCCAGTTCCGAAGCGCCCTCAGCTGCGGCATCAATGAAAAACAGTTAGGCTTAGCGACGACTAAGGCAGCCAGGGAGAAACGTTGGCCGGGGGGCAGCGCAGTTCGTCGCTCGGCGTGTCCGCGGGCGGCGTCGTTGCCGAAAGCTCGACTGTCTCGCTGATTGGTTCAGCGGCTTGCGTCTCGCAGTCGCAAGGCTGGAAAATCGAGCAGCGAGCGACTTGCCTGCGCGTCGTCCACCACTTCTTTCGTGAACGGTAGGAACAGGCTCACTGGCTCTCCGAAGACCGCGGCCGCATACTCGCGTGTTCACGGAGAGTGGACCATCCTGTACATACGCTTTAGTTTTGGCTTTACATTCCGGCCTTCGTACTACCTCCTTTTTGTTTCGCCGAAACGGCATCTGTCAACGCAGAGATCGCGCCTCGCGCAACTCCTGTCGCACTCGAACACGAAGCTAGCAGGGCGTCCGCTCCGACGGCGCGCCTACTTTCCGCTCCCGAGGGAGCACTGGCATTCCAATCGCAAAATGGGAGGCGGCGAAGCTGCGCGCTGCGACGCGCTCCGTACGCGATCCCACGCAGCGGTCTCGATCTGCCATTGGAATTCAGCATTATACATAAAATCAGGTACTCACTGTTTGTACGGTAAGTATGAACTCCCTGTGGACAACACCCTCTGAGTCAAAAAGACGAGCAAGGATTTTACTTTTGATTAGCTCATGGGGGGCCTTTTTTGGGCAACGAAAGGTGCTCTCTCTCTCTCTCTCTCTCTCTCTCTCTCTCTGTGTGTGTGTGTGTGTGTGTGTGTGTGTGTGTGTGTGTGTGTGTGTGTGTGTGTGTGTGTGTGTGTGTGTGTGTGTGTGTGTGTGTGTGTGTGTGTGTGTGTGTGTGTGTGTGCGCGTGCGTGCGTGCGTGCGTGCGTGCGTGCGTGCGTGTGTGTGTGTGCGCGTGCGTCAGGATTGTACTCTCACACCCATGTTGCATGACCGGTTATTACACTGCGTAATGGTTCCAGTCAAATCAACGCATAGGCTTCCTTCTGCTGTCTGGACAAAACCTTTGAAACGAATTTCGCACACACTTTCCTCAGCTGCAAATAGTCTGACAGAATGGAATGCACAATTGTTCACTGTAAATCCTACATTTCCGCAATCATTCCCACACTCGCACATCGGTCAGAGTCCACAAGTTCCTTCACCTGTGTGACATTTTCATCATTTCGGATTGTTGATCCTGCATGTCGCTTGTCTTCGACATCCTTTGTTCTTTCTTTACACTTGTGACATTTGAAAACTCCAGGCGTGATCCATACTTTGCAAAGGCTCGAAGGCAACTGAGCCAGTTCGCTTCATTTATCTAAATCTTCCACCGATGTCCCTGCCTACGGAGGCCACCCTACATCACGTTCCACATTGCTAGGGAAAATCAGTCTGGATACTTTTCGGACAGACCCTGCACATGCCCACACCACAGTACAATGGCCGAGACAAAGGTGAAGCAATCGAACCAAGAATAACCTGATAAGATGTCTTTCCAACCCACCCAGCAAAACATAAAAACAACCTGCATAAAAACATTCGCACAAGTGTAAGTCAAACCAAAAGAATAAACTGCTATTTTTTTTCCTTAGCATCACTAAAGACAGCAGGTGGAAGGTTCATAAGCCCAGTCAGCTGTAGCTTGAAGCCCGCCTTTTTAACTCTTGGTAAGGAAGTTATCATCTTATGCAGCTGAAATTGCAGCATGAAGTACCACCAATATGGCCAATAATTAACACGCCAGCAGTCAATACAAAAATTTTAACCTTTTATTCAATGTCGCTCCTTTATGGGGCTTCTCACAAATGAAAATGGTTTGGTTTATTGGGGTTTAATGTCTCAAAGCGACTCAGGCTATGAGGGACGCCGTAGTGAAAGGCTCTGGAGATTTCGACCACCTAGGGTTCTTTAACGTGCACTGACATCGCACAGTACACGGCCCTCTTGAATATCGGCCGCCGCGGCCGGGATCGAACTCGCGTCTTTCGGGTCAGCAGCCGAGCGCCGTAACCACTGAGCCACAGCGGCGGGGCTCACAAATGAAAATGCTAAGCAGCTTCCGTAACACCAATGCCGGACAGGACTGACGGTAAATTGCATGAACTGCCATCAGCATGTTTAAGAGATTTAAAGCAGTGCCAAATTGGTCCTTGACTTTGAGATCTACACTAAGAGCCAGATTAGAATGTTTACTACAGTAGTCCCTGCTATGTTAGCAGGGACTATTTTTCTGCAGTAAAACAAGCTTTATTGGTCATACTACAAACACAGCACCACCTTAAAAAAACAAACAAGTATTGCAGATATAATGGAAATACACTCGATGAAGCAGGTTTGTCAAATGTCAAAGAGACCATGGCTGAAAATGTACTCTGCTCATCTAAGGCCGTTGAAGGGTTAAAAAGAAAAAAGTCCAATTTAGCTCACCTCTACGTTTCATAGTCAAGCGGCACGTAGAATTCAGGTTTGTCGAAGCCCAGCTCCTCCGGGGTGTTGATGCCCAGCTCAGTCAATGTGGGGCGGATCTCTTGGAGGATATACGGGTAGATCTCCTTCACCCTGCTGCCGCACTTGTACTGCACAAAAGAGCAATGAAATTATGACCAAGCTGTGCAACACTTTTGACAGCTACCATATTAACTGAACGATACTGCAATGCATAAAACTTGATTAACAGCAGTTCCCAGCACTTTAACCCTTTGAATCTCAATGGCCACTCATATGGCCAGCAAGTATGAGCAGATTACTGATCACAGAAAGAAGGTGAAGCTGGAATGGCATCAAATATTGCTGCAGTGTCACCGCTGGCATGGAAGCAATATTCCTGGAAGCTGTTTCACAGCTTCACTTTGCTTGTAGGACCAGTAGCCTGGTCATAATTGATAGCAACATATGTGGCCACTGGTACACAAATATTTACCAAGAGCCATAACGTCGAGTTCAAATATGCCACCCTTAAAATAGAAACTTGCAATTTTGAACACATGGGTTACAAGCATACCATGAACAGTACAGACACTGCAGTCACTTCTTTGTCTCTAGGTAGAGAAGTCTGCTTTTTCTGAGGTACGGTTGTCTAAAGGCAGGAGGCATTGATGTCGAGATTTGCACTAATATACTAACAGCAGTTCTAGGCCAAAGTTGTACTGTCACGCTCAATATAACTTGCAACGTGCATGGAGAGGTTTCTGCCTCCTAATAAATCAATGTGCTGTCACTTGGAGCCGCAAACCTGCAAAAATATTCAGTGCACCAATGTATTTGCACCAACAGCTAAATGTAAAAATTTCCAGCACGGCTGGGCTCGTACTACTTCAACTGAGCTCTCGCCACATCTTGTGCGCTGCAGCTCATATTGAGCGCGATAGTAAATACAATTCTCGTAAACGTGGAATGGGCATGCGGGCATTCTTCTTAAGCCAGAGATCTCAATCACAACTGAGCTACCCTTCTGAGTCGCATGATGAGATGACTTGAATCCCAACAAAATAACGGCAAGTTGAGTAGTGTGGTAGCAGTTTCAATTTCTATGTCTAACCTGAATGGCCTCGAGGAACCTAACAGCCAGGGCAAAGTCATTGAGGCGTCGGCAGGCTTTGAGTGCAGCAATGACAATCTTGGGCTCGGGCACCACATCGAATCCCTGCAGGTCGTTCATGGCTTTGCGGATCTCCCAGCCGTCGATGTCTTTGCGGTTGAAGTACGCCTCGTAGCGTGCGTCGAATTCCTCGTCCGTCTCCTGGCTGTGCTTGGACATCTGCCGCACAGAGGCGACTCCTGCAAATATAAGGCGCTTCCATTGAAGTGATGGAGAGTGACGGCGAGGGTTTGCGGCCAAAAGCTGCGGTGGTGAGCAGTGGCCGAATGTAGCCAACGGTTTTTAATAAGCAAACTTTTCACTGCCAGCGCCTGTTAATATAATCCAGCACTATTCAGTCGGTTACACCTCCACTAGTAAGTGAACATAACAGGCTTGGTTTCACAAGTATTACTACAGTGACACGGGGAGCTGCAGAAAAGTTGGAGTTGTAGTGTGGCAAGAGTTGAGGCCTATTTGAAGGTCAAGTCTATCTGCATACGTCAAGAAGTTGTGGTGACAGTAATAAAGCACTATCACGCACACAGAAATGCGCGAAACAAACTGCTTGCTCCTAAGGACGCATATTTAGAATAACGTAAGGTGTGCGAAAACTCCAGAAAAGCTGTACGCAAGCCGGCGGTGGCTACAAGATAAGGCGGTAATATAAGGACAAATTTGCATCCTAGCACAAATGTCGACATGACGTGGAACACAGGGCCAATGGAATTCTTGCCAGCATAATTTAAAAAATAACATAGGCTTTCTACATGTCGTCCTCACCGAAAAGATAACATGCATGGAAACCACCTCGCACACCGCGATCAGGGTTAACGCCATTCAAAGCACTAATAATCAATATGATACCACTACGTCCATACCAGCTGGGAGAAGTGCATTTTTGGGGATGGCAGCAGCTCGTAGAGCGTTGACGCCAGACCGGGCAAGCACACCAAACATTTTGCAAGGAATATTTCACTTCGACCTAGAGCTTCGCCGTATCCTCTGCTAGGACGAGTGACGTCACGCCCAGTGTGGTGTAAAACAAAATTTACAGGCGCTAAAATGTGCATTATAAAAAGTTTAAAAATAGTTGTTAAAAAACATCAATTTTTATTGCAATAATTACATAAATTACACATTACTAAAGTTTTAAATGCTAGCTGACACAAATTTTGAAACCGAAACCGAAACAATTGGTGGTGTTATTCAATGTTTCGTTTTTCTAAATATGTATCCAAAAGTTGAGTGATTGCAACAGTTGATGCAAAAACAAAGCCCAATTTCTTAACTTTCTCATTATTTTAGTAGACTTTATTTGCTCAGTTTATTATTGAAATGCAATACTTGCGTTCAACTATTGTTTCACATTAAATCCTTTTTTAAAGCGTGGCCGCAGAAAGCTTTGTGAAAAGCAAACAAATCGGTCGCAGCAGTTTTTTTTGCAAAAGCACGATAATGTCTAAAAAAACACATAAAGAAACACCGATCGCAACTCACAAAGCAATGAGCGCATTAAAATTCAGAATTCTTAACCAACAATCAAAATCAGTTTGTGTGGGCTTAGTTCGATTTATTGTCAGACACATCACACCATCGCTGTGTATTTGAGCGCACAGAAGAAAGAAGAAGACAAGTATACCAGGCCATGTGAACTCTTTTTCCTTGTAAGTATAACTACATATTCTGATCGGGCATCTTCTTTGGCAGTAACGTTTGAAACCCCATCACGTAACAGGCAGTCTTTTCGCCGATAGCATGCCAGCCAAAAGCAAAATTTTAACTTTACGCAACGCAGCAAGGGCATTTCACCTACGACACCTTAAGGGTCGGTGACTGGTGATGTATCACTGACAATCACTGTGACAAGCTGACTTGAAGGTTAATTAAGGAGAAAACACAGGGTGCCTCCTCGGTGAATGGGTCGCTATTACGCTCTTCGGGTCTCGTTGTTCTACGGGCACGACGAAGGCATGGAGGCGTCGGTGACGACTGACAGCGCTGCAGGAGTCCGCCTTTAAACTGAAGCGCTGCTAGAGAGAAAACAAAAACAAAAGCAACCACAGAATCTTTCTGAGAGTGACGCTCTGAAAGAAAAGGAGCGAGGTTGCTTGTTTGTTTCATTGGTGTCGTCACGATGGCGTCGACCAACTTGCAGCGCCCTCTGCGACCGGTCCTTACTTTTCCCATCCGCTCTGTGGGCAGGCCTGGCTATATAACCATCGTCTGCTCCAGCGCAGCGCCAAAAACGACTTACGGCGTCGAGCGACCGCGACCCAGCCGGCGCAAGCAAACACAAAACCCCGAGATCGTCGCGTGCTGAGGCCCGCGAAGATGGAGCGGTCTTCGCTAGCCGAGAAAAACGAGGAGTGGATTAAGATGGACGACCGCAAGGACAACCCGGGCAAGAAGCAGTCGCGCTTCCAGGTGGCCAAGGTGGACTTTGCCGTCGACGAGAAGCACTCGGACGGCGAGAGCGGCAATGAAGAGGACGACGACGACCAGGACCCTGACGGACAGCCGGACGGGCAATCGTGGAACGCCTGCTCTTATGACACGCACAATGTGCGCAGCCTGCGCCACTATACTCGTGAAGCCCTTCCGCGGCTCGATCACTACCGGAACATCATGTCAGTGCACGGACACATGGAGCGACCCACGCTGGACGAACTGCACAACGCGACGCTGTCGCTGCTGCCAGACCAGAAGGTGAGTCGCGGATTCTGTCACCCGCTTCACCGCGCTTGTCTTCCTGCTGCATAAAGTCACTTTCTTCCTTTTATTTTTTGCCGTACGCTCCGCGTAATCCGATACAGCAAGGAGCGCGCGCGCGCACAGGCTCACCGCCGCAACTCGTTTCAGCCGCCGCCGCGGCCGTCGGAGCCGTTCAAAATGCCGGTGCGTGCAGCGCAAGCTTCCTGGCCCTTTCCCCGGCGTCTCCCCTTGCCGGCGGCTCATTGAGCCGCCGGCCGCAGCACTGTCTGGGCCGATCAGGGGATGCGGCCGTCGCGCGCGTTTTATTATCGTCCGCGATGCCACGATGCGGGAGAGGCCCCCGCCGCGACATTTCAGTTCTCCATTTATTGTTTCTCCTTTCCTCGCGACGCGCAGTTTTTTCCGGCCACATATGCGCGACGGCGAGGAGAATTCGGCGACGCTAGCGGCGGCTGCGTATCCGATCTGTTTCTCTTTCCAACGAGACCGGGCAAGGGAGGGGATCGCGATCGCCGTTCAAGAGGCGAACGAGGAAAAGGAACGAGGTTCGCTTTGCGAAAGGTGCACGGATGCGCCAAAAGTGAGGCAACAAAAACACGGCCGCAGGGTTCCTTTCCTCAACCCGGCGGTTGGAGAGCCTCTTTCTCCGCTTATACAACGACTTTCTGAGCTCTTGTGGGGACACGTTTTGCGTGTACGCATCACACGCACACAGCTGTTGGCAGCTCGCTGGGTGCCGACTGGAAGCCGGCTACCCCGCATGCGCCGCCCCCTAGTCGTCGGCGGTCGCAGTCATGGAGGCGCGAATATTCAAGCAGGCGAAGCTGGCCGCCGACAGTAGGTTGCGAGGAGGCTGCAAATCTTCGCTTACGCCAGTGAGAGGAGGAAGAACGGGACGGCAGAGCGAGATAGTTTCTTTTTTTCTTTAGTCGTGGTTTTTACTGAAAGACGGGCTTTCAAAGGAGGCAGTGGGCTTGAGTGTTCTGCTTGCTGCCGACGCTTGCGCCGATCGGAGGGGGAAGGCACTCCGCTTTCGCTCGTTGTCGTCTGCTACCGTCGTCGTCTGCTCCTGGTGCTGCTGCTGAATGGTCGCCGCCGCGGCGAGAGCAAGCGCCTCCTTTCCGCTTTCAATTTTTTTTTTTTGCTCGTACAGCCCCGGCTACCGAGTTTTCGCATGCACAAGGCTCCCTTTTGTTGTAGTTTCCGCGGATAACGACTGGGCGGAAGTTCCATCCATTACGGCTCGCCGCAATGAGGCGAGACGTGAAGGAGGATGTAGCACTATCCATCCAGATGTTGAGGCAGGCTAGGGTGAGGCAGGCACAAGCAAGACGTCCGAGGCAAGACGTCAAGGGATAACGAAGGTAATCTTGAATGCGTTTCGGTAGACATTAATCAAAGATGGTTGGAAGATTGGTCGCTTAACTGCACGGCAGTAAGGTAATGATGGTAGCTTAGGATACATAGTGGGTACATCCTAAGAGTAAGTGAAATCTGTGGTTAAAAATGGTCAGAATTTTAGGCAGTACTTATTTGGGTTAAAGTATTGATAAAGAATATATATAGAGAGAAAAGGAAGAGAGTTTGGGGAAATCCGCCATTACACCGCACGTTAAAGAACCAGGAGTAATCCAGAGCTCTTCACCACGGCGTCCCTCATAGCTCATATGCAGCATCGGGACACTAAACCCCACATAGCAGAATTCGTTTTGGTGCGGTGAAGATGGAAAAGCATGACCGGATTTCCTTCCTGACATTTCGGAACAAATTGCACCTCCTATTGACTAACTCATAACGATAACAGCCGCCGCGCGCGGTGGCTCAGCGGTTAAGGTGGTCGGCTTCTGAAACAAAAGCCGCGGGTTCGATTTCGATGGAGGCGTAATGCTTAAGGCCCGTGTACTGTGCGATGCCAGTGCGCGTTAAGGACCCTAAGTAGTCGACATTATCCGGAGCCCTCCACTGAACCCTCCACTAACAAAAAAAAATCATAACGAAGGTTGGTTTTGGTTTGGTTTTATGGGGTTTAACGTCCCAAAGCGACTAAGGCTATGAGGGACGCCGTAGTGGAGGGCTCCGGTATGTGTGAGAGCTTTTCGCTATTGTCGTTTAATGATAAATGAAAATTATTCGGAAGCGACGCCTCTGAGGATTCTGCACGCTGTGAGAAACATTTTTACTCAGTCTTATTGCGAAAAACGCCTAAGAATCCAATAACGGCTGCGTAATTCGAGTTTCGAATCGCCTACACATTGGGATTTCGCGGGTTTCTAAACAAACTAATGGAATAAAACTTGGGGCCAGTTTCATTTCTTTCTGGCTGACAACGATGCCAGTCATTTCTTTTCCGAAATTCGTATTACAACTGATTTCACGGCCGTTTATCTTAATCGACGCGCCTGGCCAAAACGGCTGCGGAAGCAGCGGCATCAGATCATTTGCTTTAGGAATGCGACTACTTGTACACAGCAATGTATGGAACGAAACCTGGACTCTTTATACAGCGTAGATATTAGCGATAAATACTCGCCTGTCCTACTCTGTAAACATCAATAATATAAACAGTAAACAATATGTGGGATATTTTCAAAAAAACATCCTTCGGAAGTTTTTCTTTCTCTTTTTTTTTAACTGCCGTTCATAAGGGCACGCCCCGTGAAAGCTGAAAGCTGTTTATCGGCTTCGCAAAGGTGCATTGTTGCACAATAGGGCTGTCAGCTAGGCCCTAACGGTTCGATACACGAGGGGAGTACAAAACAGCATATGTGTTCGATCAGGCACAACAGAACAACTGCTTTAAGCGAACGGCTATCTTCGTTTCCTGCCATCCGCACTGTATTTGAGCAACAGTCGTGCGAGAAATTTTTTTTTTTTCCGCGAAAATGGCACTAACTTGTTGACGGTTCTAAAAAAAAAGGGGGGGGGGGGGGGGGGGGGCTCAAAACAACTTTGTTACTCGATTTATCTGTAGATGCGGTTTATACAGGGCAAAAAGGACCCCGCAAAAATCTTTTCAGCGGTAAGAATTCACTTTACTATGGCGTCCCTCATAGCCTGAGACTCAGTGGTTATGGTGCTCGGCTGCTGACCCGAAAAACGCGGGTTCGATCCCTGCCGCGGTGGTCGAATTTCAACGGAGGCGAAATTCTAGAGGTCCGTGCACTGTGTACGTTAAAGAACTCCAGGTGGTCGAAATTTCCGGAGCCCTTCACTACGGCGTCCCTCATAGCCTGAGTCGCTTCGAGACGTTAAACCATAAACCATAAACCAAACATGGAAACGTCTTTTTGCTAGAATTTGAGAAGCTATCGTTAGCGGTGAAAGAAATATGTTTCAGTTTCTAAGATCAGACGTAAAATGACCGGGATGGGCTTGGTAAGACTTCCCGCTTAACGAAGATAAAGTGATAAAAATGGTTTTGAGGAAACAAAAGGGGTCTGTAACTGTCTCACTCTCGGTGGACACCGCACCGTGATGGAGGGAGTGAAAGAAGGTAGAAAGAAAAAGGCTCCGTAGGTGCGGGGGGGGGGGGGGGGGGGGGGCTCCGGATTGATTTATGCTGTTTCATTAGTAAATAATCAACAAAGATAAATAACTTGAGGAGTTCGTTACGAACGTCGCACAACTCACTGGCGCCTTTTACTCTCTGCTGACGGGGCATCATTCTAAGAGCTGCCATTGCTTTTTTTTTGTCTGTATGCGGTGGCCTTCCTGCTTAATGAACAAAATTCAAAAAGAAAACAATGATAAGGCGTTTACGGCTCATTTCATTGCGCGCCGGTCTTGAAATCGCGTCTGGACCAACGTTGCGTGATTTTTATTGCTTTATATTATCGGGTAGCTGGCCAGTCCCCCAGGAAGACAAATATATCGTGTCCGAACTTAGTCTAACTTGCCAACATAAATAGTATAGAAACCTTATAAATTTCAACACGGGTGCTATAACGCTGCAGTTGTGCGAGTGCTGCCCGAGACTTATCTATGTCTGACTCACTGTAAACAGTTACCTGTGCTGAGGACAGATAAAACTTATTGCAAGTAGCATGTGACCCTCTAATAACATATGCGGCCTTATACGGCTCAACGTGCCGTTGGCGAAAAGCCGTTTTCAGATGACCAGTATTCTTCCGCCTTCACGGTTCTTATTTGACGTGGCGCTCACTTACACAGCGGTGGCCTAGTGCTTAGAGTCTTTCCGGGATGTGCTGGGTTCTATACCCAGTACCGTCTGGCAGCCCAGGCTTCCAGATAGGTGTAAGCACTCTTTTTTTCGTAGAAGTGTCTGTTCTAGCTTGCAGCGACGGGATTTGGGCTCCTTTCCCAAGCCATCCACCGAGGAAAGCAGAGCACAAGGCTGGAGGTAGCCTGTAATCATGTGGTGAAACCAGTGGGTATATGCGTTTCAAAAAGGAACAGCGCGACTTTTGACAGGGACGAAAAGAAAGACACAGCAATGAAAGCCTGTCCCGGTGTGTCTTTCCTTTCGTCCCTGTCGAATGTCGCGCTGTTCCTTTTTAAAATGGCATATCAACTCGCCCTAGCACCAGTTCTAAAGAAAAGCCTAGCATTTGTATGGTTTAGGAAACGGGACAAAAGTTCGCCTGTACTCGAGAGTCGATGTGCGTGCCTCAGAAGTCCACGGGAACTTGATATACAGCGACTGGGACGGTTCATTTGCCGCGTTAAAAAAGGCCCTCAGTGCCCTTCAAGCTGCGGAACCGCTCGTCTAGGTTATTCATCGTTTCTCCCACTGGCAAGACCAGCACAAGACGTTTCTCGTCCGCATTATTTACACGCACGCCTCAGCCCGAAGGTCACCGAGGTTGTCGCTCTGTAAAAGGCGTGGCCAGCGGCAGGTTGTCTCGCATGTAGGTGTTGAACGCCGGTGGACACGGTAGTGCTGTCTACGGCCTCCTCCCGTCCCCAGTCGCGCCTTGCAAGCCATGCAGTGCATGGGAAGTAGGCGCGCCTCCGTCCTGTGAAACCGGGTGCAAAGAGGGCACGCACGCCCATACTACTACGTGCCGTCGAATCGGGCAACTCCTCCGCACCGTCGCGGACAGTTTAGGGTTCCTTGTTCTCGAGTTTCGGACGATGCTACTCAGCGTAGTGCGTGCCCGACGTAGCGCCGTCCTGAAGGACTCCAGGTGCGCTGGTGCAACCTTTGCAGCGCTGCACGAGACGGAAGTGATGCGGAGGCACCCCGCGGTGGTATGCGCCGCCTCTGCCCTCTCCTCATCTTCCTCCTCAACCTCTCCCTCTCCATCCTTTCGCCGAAGCTGTCCTCCGCCGCCGCCGTGTTTTCTGGGGCTGGGCGCGACTGCGCCCGGGTCACTGTTTGTTTTGTCTCGCCACCACCCAAAGAGGTGCGCCGACCGACCGTGCACGTGACGCGAGCTGGAAGGACTGGCCTTCCCGTGACTCTATTTTTTCTCTCCTTCGTTTATTTCTCCTCCGTTCTTCGTTTCTTTTCTCCTTACCCTTTTGGGCGTTGCTTGCTCCTTTCGCGGCTCTCCCATATCCGTCCGACGGGGCGCAAATGGACCGATTCCGAAAATTTGTCTCGAAGCTTCCCCGTGGTTCCTCTTGGTTCATTATCCTCTTCGCCCGGGTTTACAGCGGTACAAGCACCGCAGCGAGAACTGGCTGTCTGCTCTGGGGCTTCGGGGGCACTGCTATTTGAAGCGGGACCTGCATAATGGGACCAGTTTTCTAATGTGTCTTCCTAGCTTTCCCGCATGCCGCCTCGTTGGACGCTGTACCCCGCAACATGTTTCTGCGGGGCCTCATAGTGAACAGGCAACAGACTCGTGGCATCGCTCCAGCCGTCCTCGCGGCTTCCAGAATGGTGCCTCCTAAATAACGCACGGGTCGAACGCAGACTATCGGGGAGATAGTGACGACGTGGAGTATTTTCGGAATGCGAAACAGATCAGCGGTGCGCGAAAAGATGGAACATCCACGTTCTTCCTGTTCCATCCGTTCGCCTGCCCTTGCGTTTTTACCCTCAGTGGCTACGTTAGTGGCTGCTGAGTATCAGGTCGCGAGTTCGACTCCTGTTCCCATTTCGATCGGAGCGTGGTCTCGATCCTGAATGCGGGATCCGAGCTCACCTACATTGTAGCCTTATGGCGCGGAAATAAGCGTGTTTCGAAGTTTGAAGCCCTCCATTGTAAGCACGAGCTTTTTTGCTCTCTTTTCTTTAATACCGACGCGAGGGGAGCCCGCTACTGCAAAGAACAAGGATGGCGGTCTGTCTTCCGGATAGCGTGCGGTGAATAATTCCATAACCGGTATTACGCTTACATTTTCTTACAGTAACCTTTACTTACCACGAGTACAAGCGAAAGAAGATGCTCCGCCTTGTTCCGTTTCATGACAGTATGTTTCATTGGTAAGTTTGGGGGCCACACGTGAGACGTGCAGGGGACACACGCAAACATTTACTGCGCGACTGCAGCATATTTCAGTACTTTTCAGTATTTCAGCATATTTCAGTAAAATAACTTTCCCGAAAATCACATTCCGCACAAGTTTCACGTCGCCTGTCCTTGTAGGGTAAAACGTCTTCTGCGCTGCTCTGTGATCTCGGGATGTTGAAAAAAAGGGGCCCAGAAGTTTGGATAACATGGAACCCTGAAGAAAGGAAAAAAATATGGTGAATATCCCTGCAGGCCAGGCACCAGACAGCATTTTTTTCTTCACTTATTTTGGGGCTGCCATGATGTCCTGAATCCTCGCGCTGTATTCTGCGGGGGGTCAAAGGAAATGCGATTGCGGCAATCCTCACGAAAATGCAAACTTTTGAAGAGCGGCCATGATCCCGGCCGCGGCGCTCGAAATTCTTTGGAGGCGAAATTCTAGAGGTCCGTGTACTGTGCGATGTCAGCGCACGTTAAAGAACCCCAGGTGGTCGAAATTAATCTGGAGCCCTCCACTACGGCGTCCCTCATAACCTGAGTCGCTTTGGGACGTTAAACCCCCATAAACCAATAAACCAATGAAGCGGCCATCGCACTTTCGGAGTGATACTTAACCACGCATGTGTTTAATCTCGCTCAACTTTCTCAACTGAAAAAAATAAATAAAAATATGAGGGGGGGGGGGGGGGGCAGAGAAGTGAGTCAGAAAGAAAAATGATACAGGCAGCGTTAAATGATGCCCTAACCAAATATCCACATGAAGAAGTGGGCTTGGATGCGTAGTACAGATAAGCTGTGGTCCATAAGAAGGACACAATAGATTCCACTCGAAGGAAGGCGTTGCAGTGGCGTGCATACAATCAGCTAGGCAGATGAAATCAGGCGCGTAGAACCGGAAAAATTGGAGATCAGTGGAACGTAGCCGGGCTCTTGCTGCTGCTGGTGATTGGTCTTCTCATCTTGCTGCTTGTGCTTCAACGGTCTCATTCGCGTTTCATTTCGCCTCTGTAGTAAGTCTCTGTGCGCACGTATCGGTCACCAGGTTCATTCATGAGTGTGGACACGTCCGCACCATTGATTTCACCTTGGAAAGCGCATCGGTCACAAAGTTTCGCTACCTGACATACTACAGGGGTTATGCCCGCACAGTGCATTCATTTGAAGCGGCACAAGAACCCCCTCCGTGGTCTGCGCGCCGGGCCATTTTCTAGGAAGCCGTGGGGGGGTAGGGGTGGGGCTTTTCCTCCTCTCCCTCCTCCTCCGCAGGTGCGTACATACGTAGTAGAACGCGCGTTCCGGACAAGGGTCCCCGGTTCGCACGGCCGGGGCAGCGAGGTTGTCGCTCCTCCTAGCTCTTTGCCTCGCCCCGTTTGGCATTTGCGAAAGGTGAAAAGACGCTGACCTTGAATATGGAGGGCGCCTTTCCTGCTCCCCCCCCCCCCCCCCCCCCCCCCCCCCTTTTCTCCCCATTCTCCGCCGAGAACTACAGCGCTAAGGGAGCGTCCATTTGGCGGGCCCCTTCACTTATCTTGCCTTGTTCGCCGTCTCGCTGTTCATTCATTTCCCTGTTTTTTGTTCTGCGGCCAGACGACCGCGCAGAAAGAAGGCGGAGGGAAATGACATCAGGGTCGTCCCGCGGCGTGATGTAATGCTCGGTTCGCGTGCCGAAATTTGTCGCGCTTCGCTCCTACTCTTTTTTTCACTCTCCCTTTCCTTGTCTGTTTCCCTCCTCTCTCTAATTTCACGCAACTTTAAGCTCGCCCACGCGGGGAAACTACGTCGGTGGCACGGCGCGGCTAGTTTTATGCGGAGGCGAGAAAGGAAGAGATAGCGCGTACGCAAAAAAGGAAAAGAAAGAGAGAAAAGGTGCCGCGAAAGACAGGAGAGCGACTGTGATTCACGGTACTGAATCAGTTTGGGCCCCTCCGCTTTTGTTGTCATTTCTTCTTTGTTTGGGAGAGGCGGAAGGGAGAGTCTTGTTATGGCATTTTGAAGTTTGCCGCCGCTGCTGATGGGTGTGGCGTCCGCGTATACCTGGAAAAGCTGTTACGCGCCTCCTTTGTTACTTCAACGTGACGCGGCATAGGCGCTTGTGCACTGCGTGCGGGCCTGAAGGCCCACGCCGTCTTTTTCGCTCTCTCCCGTCCGTTTCCGTTGATGGGGTTTTCCCTTGACGGCGCCAGCAGCTGTAACAGCGTGTATATATGCATAGTATGAGCGCACGTTGTGGAGTATGTATTCGATGCGCGAGCCGGGATCGTTGTTCTTGAAGGTCCCAGACAGCGTGACTTCATTACAGGAACCGGTGACCCATTGCCTACTGCGTCTGCGCGCACAGTTCACCGCGTCTCGTGACCTGCTGCCTTGGTTGATGATGGGCGACGCGCCGTAATCGTCTTTAAACTACAGGCTTCAAAGGAAAAACCTGGCTTTTTTGCTTTTGTTTGGTTGATGTCGGCGCGTCGAACTTGGCCAGTGGGCAGGCATTGTTTAGTGCCTGAATAGCAATTATTCAGAGATTAGGTGGTTGCTAAAGTCACGGGGCGACGGATTGCTTGGCAGTAGTTGAAGGAACTTCAACAGATGAAAGGGGCAGCCAACTTTTTCGGGTGGACGGAGACGACCTTTGCTGTCTTGTCCCAGAATCGCGTGGGAGACTGCGATTGTTGTAATTTAACATCGCGGGCTTTGTCGTCTCTCGCAGCATTGTGACCTCAACATCTCGGTTTATTAACCTCGGGGTTGGGCTCAATTTAGATTCTTGGAAACGTCAAGAAAGATGGCTACGGAACATCTCGCTATGAGTCAAGGTGTGGGCATAGAAAGTAATTGTTTCTCGTAACTTTGTGCGTCGAAGTTCTGCCTTTGGCTTCCAGCACCAAGTGGAACATGTTATGTATCTGTGCTCTAGATGGTATTGGTTAATGGTCGACTGTTACAATGGGTTTGTCAAATCGACAAAATATCATTCCCACTCCTGACAAAAGCAAATGCAAGACATATAGCTCGGAGCACGACTGGGGAAAAACCTAATAGTTTCAGCGGAAAGTGGCCAAGTGCAGTGTAGAAGTGTGCGGCGTAGTTGGAGGCCACACTTTTGGCTTGTTGCCACCTGTTTCGGAAAATCGATAAGTTGTTTGTTTCCGGAGGTTTTCGTGCAATGCTAGTCTGATTCAGAAAATATCCTTGCGGCATGCTATAACTTTCAGTTGCCCTCCATCGCGGCTATAATGTCGGAGCAGATCGAAAAAGATAGCTCTGGCTTGCTGCTTCCTGACGTCTTGGGGCGACAATTGCACAATTATATCTGGATTTCTCTCCATAAAATCCAACTGTATTCCCCTATGTATTATACAGTAGACTGTTTCCTGAATTTTTGTTTATTGTTTGCTCAAGCGGTCGATAGCAGGTAAACGAAATGCATAGTCTCGCATACGCTCCTTATAAAAGCACTTTTCTGAATGTCCCTGCTTATGCGACCATTTAAATCTTTCCTAATAATTATTACTCATCGTGAGAACATATTTTGATCTGTTTGTTGAATACATTTAGCTACAACGAAGCGCTTACGACGTGCAAGGCTACTGGGTTTTTAACGTTCCAGGGCAACTGTGTGGACTACGGGTCATGCCGTAGTGTACGGCAGCGGATAAATTTCGGCTCCGTGGGGTTCTTCAGATGTTCACAAATATCGATCCACGGGCGTTTCTCACATTCCGCCTCCGCCAATATGTAGCGTAGGCACCAATATGCAGCGCTCCGTCAATATGCATCCCTCCATCAATATGCATCCCTCCATCAATATGCAGAGGACGTTTTGACCTTTCAGGCGCATCTTCGTGCCATTTCACGTTTTCGTGGGCTATTTCGAGTGCAGGGCTGTCCGCGGCAACTCGCGGCAAACGTGGAGCAATATATGCTATGTCGTAAACGACAATCATTAGAAATGAACACCTACTCGGCGCATCACACCTGTCAGATGCCTCACGTTGACTGGCGATGTGGAGCTGTCTGAGAACGCCTTTTCTCTCAAAGCTTCGCTGAAGAACGTCCCGAAAACACTGCTAAATTTACCCCGGATACGCATTTGCCGGACCTTTTGGCTTGCAAGTGTTACAGGTTACATTTCCCCATCTATAAATTGAATCTGCATAAAAGTATGAGATCCGCCCTTTTGTTATGGTACTGTAACATCCTTTGGCCAGTCCGCTGGCCGGCATCGTGATCAAAGGCGGACTCAGTACAAAGCTTACAAACGAAACAAATCCCTCGCGGCCAGAAGCTGCCCGCACCGTTCGAGGTGTCCGTAAAGCGGGTTGTTTTTCGTGAACACCCTTCGCGTGGTTGCTCCATGCTCGTTTCCGGGTCGCAGCTATGCCCACAGTCTAGATCTATTTTTATCTTTCTTATTTGATGCTCTAAGTCTTATCAGGTATCGCAACAGGAAAGTACAAGCCAAATACGCAGTGACGTAATTATGACAACGAGTCAAGAATGAAAATGCGCGTTTATACCGTTGCCATATCGGATTACCGTCAAGAATCTAAACGATAACTACAAGAGGGTGCCCTTCACGAGAACTGTGCTTGAGTTAACGTATAATCACAAAACAAACATACGCAACCAATCGGTAACCAAAGATAACAATGACGAAATAACACGAATTTTTTTTTATTGCGATTCACGCAAGTGGTTTTCAGTACGTTAACATAAAATCTAATGGTTGGCTGTTATAGCAACGAATTTGAAATGTTCATATCGCGTGTAGGTATAGGATCGGGTTGCCGAGTGTCACTGAAAAAATAATGGGGAAATGTCTTTATTCTTTAATTTATCGGCGAGTCGTTCGTGTATGAAGTAACACTTGTTGCTGGGCTAGTCGGTGTGTAGTTCTGGTTCTACGTACAAAAGTTAGCGCAAAACACGAGACAATCACAAGAAAAGTGGACAGGACAACGCGCTTTCTGTCCACCTTTCTTGTGATTGTCTCGTGTTTTGCGCTAACTTTTGTACGTAGAACTGCGTGTAAGAACAAGGCAGCCGCCGTTCTTCATCGCCGATGCGACCTGGCGCAGCGTGCGGCGTCGACCGTCGACGACTATGCGGTGTCGATGCGGAGGAGGCTGCAGCCGGGTCGCTCACGTATCCGCTTCTGTATCCGCGTAATGAACACTGCTGGCGAATCTCATTGCCGGGCAGGCCTGTGTGGAGAGAGAGAGAGAGCCCCCTGACGGCTCTTGTTAACACCTGCCGCGTGGCCTGTCGTAGGCGTTTGTCACAGCGTGTACGACAATTGATTGCTACGCGTGCTTGGATATGAGCTGTATACTGAGGTATACGAGCACATATGGGATGCTGCCTGCGCGTCTGTACACGATCGTTCACGTGTCCCACGCGTGCACATGCAGGGCGCGGTACTGCAATGACCGGCATCTGTCACTTGCAGCAACGAAATCTCCTAGCCGTTGAAGTCACGTCGTCACGCCTACAGCTGCGCAAAACGCGTCATTATAACGTTTGTTTATGCTTTCTTTGCATGCTTTTTTCTCTCCCCCTCATATTCGTTGCGCTAGCTGCGTTGGAGCGATTAATTTTACTTCCTTCATTTGTGCACTTTTCTGACAGCTTGAGAAATGCGGCTGGGAGTAAATTTCTGTAGAAGCATTAGATGTGATGCGGAAACACTCGAATTCTGATTGCATAACAAATTAAACTGCGCTTTTGATGAATCTTTCTAAAAAAAAGAACAGGTGGTCGAAATTTATTCGAAGCACCCAACTACAGCACCTCTTTCTCTCTTCTTTTGCTCCCACCTTTCTTCCTTCCCTCACGGCGCGGTTGAGGTATCCACAAGAAGTTGGTTTGGTTTGGTTAATGGGGTTTAACGTCCCAAAGCGACTCAGGCTATGAGAGACGCCTAGTGGAGGGCTCCGGAAATTTCAACCACCTGGGATTCTTTAAAGTGCACTGACATCGCACAGTACGCCGGCCTCAAGAAGTGATGCAGTTACTGCGGCCTTTGCTTTCCTCAAAAACAATTTTCAATTGTTAGTATTGATCAAAACCTATAATCGCTAGTCGGATCTGCACGAACCATCCAGGGAAAGTCCCAGTTCAGATGACCGATGCTCTATAGGGCTTTTGACGGCAACTTAGAGGCCTACCAGACCTTTTCAATCTCGGTCGATTGATCGGCTCCAAACGCGCCTCTTCCGGGCTGCTTCGAGCGTGAGTCAGCATCGCGCGTCATATACACTAATCGGAAATTCACCAGACAAGCGCCATCGAGCGAGCTGAAACAGAACCGCCCCGGTATGCAGGGGAGGCTCGCATGGGAGCCGAGTGTAAGGATGCAGCGCCCAGATCTCGTAGACGGCGCGTCCTGCCCGAGGCGCTTGTTTTGGGGGATGCTGCGATGGGCTGCAAGGCTCCGAAAACAGGAAAGGAGAACGCTAGCTGTTCGCGCTTGTAATACAAAATCCAGTAGAGCAGCAAAAGAGACGTCAAAGAGCGACCACAGAGTATATATACATGGGACGTATAGGCGCTGCCCTTGTGTAAAACTGGTCTATAGAGAATCTATAGACTTCGTATGGACTCCCCTGCTTTCCTGTATTTCCGTTTGTCTGTTCACAGTCTAGAGACTGTCTGTAGACAGAAGTCTATTAAAAGTGTGTGGCCATAAATCTGTAGATTGTCTACACACTGTCTTTTGGATTTGTATCGCCTATACACTCTTCTCTAGGAATTGTGTTTAGAGTCTTTACTTTTTACAGACAAAAGTCTACGGATAGTCTGTAGAATGCTCCAAATAAATTTTTGTAAGGGTGAAGTGGAAGCTTTCGCGTGCATGCTTTGCAAGAGAAAAAAAAAAAGCAGACGAAAATTTACAGTGAAATGATGAATAATGCATACACATTGACTTCATAACGGCGATCACAACCTCACTCCAAGCGCATCAGAGCGCATCAGCATCACATCTGTTAACATCACATCGCGTCACCATCGTACCGGCTTTACCAATCATCAGCATCACATCGCATCAACATGATTATCGCGCCAGCCTCACATGCCATTACGTCGAATCAGCATCACACATTTTCGCGAGCAACAAGTGATATAGAAGTGTCGTTGATGCAACCGTTACCTCGCATTTTACGGTGATACGCGCCTACTGTCTCAACAGCGTGTGTTATCGAGCGCGTTCCTTTGCTCGCCAGCCTCCTCCCCTTCCGCACATCGCTTTTGTTTGCCCTCTCCGCTTTTGACAAAGAAAACAGCTGTCGCGGTCTCGCCGTCGTCGACCGCATTGTTCGAGTGCTGCCGCCCAGGAGGCACGGGCGGCCTGCGGTCGGCGGCTTGGTCAGCCGCGGCCACTCCGCGCCGCATCTGGCTCGGAGGCCGCGCGTTGCGCAAGCGCACTGTCGTTAGCACTGCTGCTGCGCGCGTTCCCGCCGCGATGACGTCACCGCGCCCCTGATGCAACGCAGCAGCTGCCACTACGTTCTCTTTCTTCCCTCCTTTTCTTCTTTTTTGCTTCCGGGCTTCATTCTCCCCCTCTGCTTTCATTCCTCCGCGCGCGCGAGAGAGATATGGAGCGAAGAAACGGTGCTCGTGGGAAAACAAGCTTTTTTTCGCAGGCGAGGGGAGGTAGATCACTATACCGTGAGAAACGGTAGTCGACAGTTACTCCTCCTCCTCCGCACTCCGCTGAGTACTAACTTCCCCTCAACTGGCGCCGCTCTTACTTGTTGTTGGGGGCGCTTATCTAGAAGCGCATGGGCACCATCCATGAACAGCAAGATGGACACAGTTGCATTCCAAAGGGGGCCGGTGGTTTCTTACTTTCTTCCCGGCGTACTATCGGTGGTGTACAGGCGCTCTTTCGCTTATTCCACATTAATCTGCCAGTCCTGCTTCTCTGGCCTTCCCTGAGATGACACCGCTCAGGAAACTAGTACATAGTCAGATGTAGTTAGTCTTCTTCTTTAAACCGTTGACTATGCAGAAGAATGTTATGCGTGCCCGGATTAAGGTTGAGGGTGAATGTTCGAATAACATACACAGTATACAACCACTTAGAATGCGACGTGTTTGTCTTGCTCGGCATTGCATGTTAGGGAGTTTTAGTATATTGTTACCGCATACATACTGCCTTCTGCTTCTACTGCTGGCCGGAGTGGCATATATACGGTAACGACGCTTGGCTGAAACTCTCCATTTCCGCCACGCGTGCTGAACGAGGACGGATGGTGGAAGCAGCCCCGCGGCCTCGCGTACGCTCGTGTGGAGTAACTGCACTCTCCCTTAACTTATCGGGTCGGGGCAGCTGAGCTGGTGTGTGCAGGGTTGTGCACTCAGCGGAAGCGCGCCGCCCCGAGTCGACGCCGAGGCGCCACCGGAACATCTTCGCTGCGCCGCGGGTTTTCCTTCCAAGCTCTCCGTTTGCAAGCGGCCGTGCTTTTCGCGCGACTGTACGCAGGCGGGTCTGGACGGGTCTTTGCGGGATTCATACCCAATTATCTACCCGTCTATACTGTCCGATGTCACTGCACACGAAAGAACCCCAGGACGTCGAAATTATTCGCAGCCCTCCACTACGGCGTCCCCCATAGATTGAGTCCCTTTGGGACGTTAAACCCATAAAAAATATAAAACCAAACCACCTTTCACCTCTGTGCTCTTACTGAGATTTTATCTTTACCGTTTTATTTACCGTCTTATGTACCTGCTCTCTTCGTACCTTTATGCCATTTCATTTTTTTTCATCGTGCATTAATTATTCACTTCCTGGCGCTCGTTATCCATATTTCGCCCTTTCTTCACCGTTAATTACCTTTCATCGTCATCAGGGTCTTGTCAGACTCTGCGAGGTGCCTGAGCCGGCCGGTGGAGAAATTAGGTGCGTGCGGCGCTTTCTGTCGCACTAGGCACCAGTATAATGCCTGGTATCTCTTGAAGAATAAGCGAATGATAGAAGTTTCCCTCCTTTCAGATAACTGCATCGATATCTATAACGACCGGATACAAGGCGCCACGCGAATGGTGTTGGGTAGAGCGCCTTCTAGGAAGAATTTTTATAGATGTATCTCGTGTTCTTCGATCTTCTGCCGCCCTCAGTGTGCAGTGTAATGGTCTTTTCCTTTCTTTTTTTGTCGTCGGTCACGGGACTCCTTTTATGGCTGTTCGTGATTTATCATTCTGGGAGTATGTTCAGGTGCCTTCGGCCACGAGGTGGGCTGTCTGTATAATCGGTGGCCATCGCATGCTTGAGTGTACACTTCCCCGAACTTGAATTAAGAAAAAAAAAAAAAGAAAGTTGCCTTCGCGCCGTCGGTAGACAGGCAAGAAGATTACAAAAGCATGTCCCGGAATACCGCCTGGCCTGGCAGGTATATGTTAGTAGTGTATTCATGCATTGCACAGGTTGGAAGCAAGCAGTTCTGCGCGACACCTTGAAGGAACGCGGTAGGGAGGGACGTCTGTTGCGAACGGACGGGCAAGCGTTTTCTGCTTTTCACAGAACGGAATTCAATAACGAAGGAAGAGACAGAAAAGAGCCAGGAAACAAAAATAAAACAAAGAAAGAAAAGCTGACGCGTAATAGACGAGCGGCCGTCGCGATCAGGCATACGGGCGCCAGTCCCCTCCTCGCAGCAGGCTTGAATAATAACTGGTGGACCCTTCTGCATGCTGCGACACGCAGATATATCTGCGAGTGTATGCAGTGAAGTCGATGACCTCTCTCTCTCTCTCTCTCTCTCTTCAGCGTTGCTTCCCTCATTCCCAAGCATATAAGCTGCCATATATATTACTGAGTTTCGATTGATTTTTGATCTCTTATGTGACGTTCTGTGAGCTGCTGGGCTGTTCTCTCTCTCTCTCTCTCCTTTTTTTTCACTCATTTTGTACTGATTCACGCGCTGATAATCCAGTAGCCAACAGTTTTTCCAAGTGAACTCTGTGTCCACTTACATATCTTGTCCAGACATTAGCGAAAGATGCAGTTTGTCGGGGAAAATCAAAACATTTTTTTAATGTCTAGCCACATTCGCCGAAAGGGTAGGCGAAAGATTTCGCAGCTTTAGGTCTAGCAGTCTTTCGCCATGATTATGTTTAGTGCTTTGTTCTCTTTTGCTACGTGGTTAAATGAGGATAAAGAATCCTGTCCCTAATAAAGAGCTACCTTCAAAGACTGCTCAGAGCTCGCTTTTCGCCTACACATGTTTTTGAGGCATTGGGTATTAGGGTAATGGATAAAGTTCGGAAGGTTGGGTAAAGAGAACGCATTTATGCTTAGAGAGTGGCGGCTATTCTGAAAAAGAAAGCAAAAGAGACGCCCAGAGTTGTTTCATTCTTACTGAGACCATGGGGTGAGAGCAACTGTTGTACAACACCATCCCCCTCCTTCTCTTTACTTAGTCCCATGAGTTCCACTTACTGCCTGTCCCGTATGACCACCCTATAGGGACCAGGCCCAGGTGGGAAACGTTTTCCTTCCTTTTTTTTGTGTGTGTGTGTGTGGGGAAGGGGGAAGCAAGTGAAGACGGGAGTATTTAGTGACCAGAAAAAACAAATGTGGACTACAGTGTTTACGCCGCGTTTGAAGGGATGCAGGTTCAGTGCGCATTGATGACAGCTCCCTTACAAAAATTTCTTTAGACATATACGTTCTATAGAAAAATCCCATAGACTATAGTCTATAAGCAATACAAATCCTATAGACAGTCATAGACAATCTATAGATTTATGACCATACACTTTTTGTGGACTTTTTTCTATAGACACTCTGTAGACAGAAGGAAAAGGAAACAGGTGGGCGCCATTGTGCTGATATACCTCCGTGCGTGTTCTTACCTAATGTTCTTACTATAGTAAGAACATTAGGTTGCGGGTCGCGGTTTGGCCAAGTTCCGCGCAGCTCTATGCTGAAGAACGCACGAGTGGAGCGTAATACGGATTCTCGGTAAAAACCACGCTAGAACACGCCGTTTCTTTTTTTTTTTTTTCGCCGGTTTTTGTGCCGGACTTGATGTCCCCGTCCGCATGTGTTCGCACCCGAAACGTTGCTTTTTTGTTTTTCCTAGCGTCGGAAAAAGTAAAACAAGATAGAGGTCCGTGGGCGGAAGAGAACGGGATCGGGCGGGGGTGGGGTGTTAAAGGCTGTGGCCTTTCTCACTTTCGCACATGCGCATCGCACGCGCGATACACGCGTTGTCTGGGCAAGTGTAACGTTCTTGTCGTTGGCCTCTCGTCGGCTATCTTGGGCGTCCGCTGCTGGTGTGTGAAGTTCCACGCGTCGTGATAGCGCTTGCCCGGCAAATGACACCAGCTGGGCATCTGCGGCATGCCTTGGAACGTGTTTTAACCTTGTTTGGGATAGAGGGAGAGAGAGAGTGAAAGACGGAAGGAAAACGAAATATAAGGAAGAAAGTGAGGTAGATGGTCATGACGACCACGTGCCTTGATAACAAAGTCACCAGTATTCATAATCGGAATAATCAGGTGTCTTCATAAGGACAGCATTGTTTCCTACTGACAGAGAATTTTAATTCCCGTATAATGAAGGCTGTAATCGATTACACGCAGATGTTATAAATGAAGAGAGAGTTTTTTGTATTTGTATTCAAATCTAACGTACATCACTCTTTGCGAATGACCATCTGAACGCTGTCAAGCCCCGAAGCAGCGGATTTTTCGTGAGTTACCACTTTTTGCTATACTTCGGGTGCGCAAATAAAAATTAATTAATAAATCAATATATTGATCTGTGCTCGCCTTATGTGTTCTATATAAAGCTGTGGATAATTACAGAGAATTGGTTTTGTCGACTCGCGCTGCAAAGATTTGTCGCCATGCTTTCGCTGCCTTGCGTCGCAGCTACTTGGGAGACGAAGTAATATCCGTTTGTCCCAGACAAAGAAAAAAAAGGGGGAAAAAAAAAACCTTAAAGCACTTTATTCGCTGTGCTGCGCGCATGCGCAACGCGTCAACTCCCGGTGCTGTTCCGTGTCACGCCGGGCCGCTAAATTGAAAGTGCATACGCAGTTATATGTACAGCGACCCGGCATCCTGCGGTGGCGGAGCAATTACGTTCAGCCCCTGTGGAGCGAGAACAGACAATTAATGCTCGGCAGGCGGTTGGCTGGATATGTAGGACAGCAGCTGTTTCGCAGCGCGCTGTACTGTTCACAGTTGACGGGTGATTCCCCCTGATGTCCCAGCATTCTTTCTCTCTCTCTTTCTCTCACCGCCTTTAGTGTGTATACTTGTTTCGTATACGTCAAGAGACAAAAAAAGAGCAGAGTGGGGGAGGGAACAAACGCGAGTTAATGATGAACGCGCTGAATTCAAGAAGTGGGCATTGGCAGTGCATGCAGTTACGATGTCAACATAGCCGATAGTCCCTTAGTGTAACTGAGTGGGTTCCAAGTACAGGTAACCGTTCCAGGGGGCGGCGCAAAATAAGGTGGTCAGATGAGATTAGGAAGTCTGCAGGCATAGGGTGGTTGCAGCTGATGCACAAAACGGTTAGTTGCATGTCGATGGTAGAGGCATGTTTCCGATGTGTTTCTACCTTTTTAACACTCGTTTTCTCAACCTAATCACTGCAGAATTTCTTCGCAAACAGAGCAAATATATATATATATATATATATATATATATATATATATATATATATATATATATATATATATATATATATATATATATATATATATATATATGAGGCTAATTAAATTCGCAGCATACACTCCTTCAGCAGTGGTTTTGTGGGTATTCGACTCAGGTTAAGCTCTGATCGAGGTTGAGCTGATCTGATCTGTTCCAGCCGCCGTGGGTTAGACATGCAGTCGGGGCAATATTTACTTTATTTCTGCACGGGCTGTTGCTATGCTAGGTTTGGCCAAGGTCACCCTTCAATTGGCTACATCTAGCGCGACGCTCCTCCGAACTATCCCGAGCTTCCTCCCATTGGCTGCAGCTTGCGCGACGCTGTTCCGAACTAACCCGAGCTTACCCGAGTTACTCCGAGGCTTCACAGAAGATTCTTGGTTGGGACCGTGTTAAGTGGTTGTTTCGCATAAAAAAGAAAATAGAGAGAGGAAGAAGTATTGCCAGGGGTGGTCCTGGGAGAATGCTGAAATGATAGAAACATAAAACAAATAATGATAAACACAGTTATTCCTGTACGTGTATCGTACTTCTCCTGGAAGGGGCAATGCACCTTTGCGAGAGTGTGCGGGGTTGCTGGTAGCCGCTGCGTCGCTTCCCCTTTAGTCGTAGGTTCGTTCCTGGAGATGAGCCGATGTGTTGAAACTGGCCGAGGAAGAAGCATGGAGTGGTAAGGGGGGAAGGGGCGGAGCCCAGTCTATTTCGGTGCCCCACGGTGCCCTTGAAATAGTCGCCGGAAAGAGCCGAACGCCGCTAGGGCGGAAGAGTAGTACGCACGCGCGAGTTTTTCCGTTCAGTGTAAATCGATTCATTTACTCTTCTTTGTTTTCGTCTACCGTCCGACTGTAATAAGTACCCGAGAGAGCAGAGCGCCAAAAGCAAGCACGCGTCTCGGCGAGCTTATTGACCCGTACATATCAGAGGTATACCTGTGGGCTCTCGCGAGCCAAGTGTGTTGGCGCGAAAACTGCGCGATGACTTAACTGCACAAACAAGTGATTAGCCAAATCCAGGCTCTGAGTTTGTGAAGTTCAGCTGTAATTGTAAGTTCGCCCATAGACCTTTCCTTTGAAAACAATCGAAATTTAAATAAGCTAGATAACTAGCACTTTAAATCACGCAACAGATTTCAGTGCGTTTCTGCGGAAAAGGAATTTGCTCCTTTCCTCGCTTTCTATCGAAGGGAATTTGGCTCATTTCGAAAGAAAAAAAAAAGAACTCCTCGTGTGACAAATGACTAAAGGCCTACAAGGCTTCCGGGGACTAATAGCGTTGCCACAACAATTACTCCTCGGAAACAGAAACTATTACTCCTTTGGAGATTAGCTGCAAAGGACCATCAGCCGCATGTGTCATCTACACGGGCTAATTAGTCGTTCGTCCCAAGTATTACGCAGTGCAGATGGTTCTGTTCGGCCTAGTTTCAGCTAAGAGCGTATAATGTGAATTAACCATTATTACGGAACGCGAATTCGATCGATCAGAAACATTTACCTCGATGAAGCATCTAAACGCACTGCTTTCAATGCGTATTCACGTCCCTTCGATTCCGGTGTGCTCCGATACGGCCTTGCTCTGTTACACTTCTCTGTACGTCCTGTAAAAGATTAACATTGTGTGTCCGCATTTAGTACCAAATATAAGTTTTATCAAAAATTCCAGAGTTAGGGAGAACGAGAGACACGGAAATTGTCACGTTATTTGCGACAATTTCCGGCATATATTTTTTTTGCGCCCATTGCACGCAGTACAGCTCACTCAAACATTGCTGAATGCCCCTTCGCTGTACAAGCTCTACGCTTCGGCGTGTACGTGGAAAAACCACTGCGCGCGGTATAGGCTTCCACTTAATTTGTGTAACTCGCCATTTTTTTTTTTCCTGTGCTCTGAGACGTACGTGGAAGGAAGAGCGGTCTTGCCCGTCGCAGCGCAGCCGGAGCTACCGGGAATCGAACTTGCTACCTTGTGGTCGGCATGTAGCCGCTTGTCCCGTTCTTAAAATTTTTCCAGTTCAGCACAGCGCGTGATCGGACTGCGGCGAAGCGCAGGCAGCCTGTAAAGCCAACGCTAAGGCGCGGCTTGATCTTCCGCTCGATTTCGTTACATCGAATATGGCACACTGTCGATTTCGTTATATCGGAGGGGACAGGATCTTCTTTTAGTCACTTTTTTCGTTACTTTTCTCGACTGCTCATGACGTAAACGGGCGAACGGCGGATGGTTCCTGGATGTCCGTACCTATACACGCCTCTATAGTGAAGCGCTTACACCCTGTCTTTCTTCTTGTATTTTTTTCTTCTCGCCCATGTAGCTAGCGGGCGCGCACACGACGACGTCGACAGCGCGGAAAAGTAAATAGAATCAAGTTGCGTGCTCTAAATATCCGCCGGAAGAACGTAGGCGCCGGATAAAGGCCGCGCTGCTAGTGTATCTACTCGAGGAAGGGCGTGTGTATCCCGTCTTGTTCTGCGGAGAACTGCCGCTCGTGACCTCGACATTTTCTTCTCCTAGGTCATCGATAAGTGGCCGAGGCTCGCTAAAGCAGCGGCGCAGGTATAGGGAGAGAACGCTCACTGCGTTACCCAACGAGACTTTAGGAAGGTGGCACAATTCGTGCGGTATGCAGTCGAACCTCGTTATAACGAAACGGTATGCAACGAAATAACGGATATAACGAAAGAATGACGAATGAGTGAACTCTTGCAACTTCGTTACAACGTTATCGAACATCTTGTAATGAAGCGGTCTATAACGAAATAATGGATATAATGAAAGCATGACGATTCTCCTTGGAATTTCGTTACAACGTTATTCAGCTTCCTTAAAACGAAGTTAAACTTTATATGCTGACGGACGTTGTATACAGGCAAGCGCATTAAAGTGCATGGAACACCATGGGAACAAGGTATAAGAACTCCGTGTTCTTCTCTGCCTTTGTCGCACAGAACATCGTAGACTGCGTCATCCTCCTCCAGACTGCGAGAAAAATTAGTATATTTTTATTGTCTTGGTTTCCGCGTCTGCCGAACATTTCGATAATAGATTGCCCTGTCTTCCGAAAACTGATCGTGATCATATATTTAGCTATTTTTCTTTAGTCAAGGCCAAGTGCGGGCTGCAGCTAAGCTTGTCTTTTTCCCGAAACCGTGAGTGATTGTACGGGATCGTTAGTGATCATTTAGTTTTTATTCAGTGCAGTCAGAACTGTACAGATGCGGGCATGCTTAGGCCATTTGTTGGCTTGCGTGGCAACGTCCGGTAGCAGCGATAGCATTTACGCACTGCGAAAGTAAAGGAAGAAGAAGACATTCGTCATTACAGTGTTCAAATTAACATAAATAAGACATCGCTGTAAGCAAAATTTATCGAAAAAGTGAGCGTACATGTTGTGCTGTTGGTCTGCTGTGATCAAGGTTCAGAATGGCCGCTCTAAGTTGACTTCTTGAATACGAGGTAACTATGGCATTCGATAGGTCATTATAATTGAATTGCTGAAATATACCATGAACGCATTATTTTTTCATACTGCATTTGATTTCTTGGTAAGATGTAGCGGCTTTTCCAACATTTTGAGTTAATGATCATTTTGATCCATCAGTAGGACGTGGCTCATGCTTTGTTTGAAATAGAATCTCCGCACAGGCTTTCTGGGCGTCACGTGACCCACTTGTTCTTGTAGTTTTTCCCAAGGAAAGATGTATGCATCTGCATGTCATTATAGTATAATTTTACTTAGTTTCGGTTTCTGGATTTGGCTCACTAAAGAAAAAAAAAAAAACTCCTCATAAATGCTATTGCATGAGCCAACATTCTTCTCATCGAAGCTTATTGCTTTGTGTGTTGTGGTTATGTGTGCAAATTACTTTATGCTGGTGCTCACCCACAAACGGTAACTGCTTCTATATTAATTAAGGGGCACTGTTTGGTAAAGTAAGAAAAGATAATACATTATAAAACAATTCAGCTTTTATTTACGATGAGCTTGGCAGGTGTGTCGGTGGCCAAATACAAAGAGAGAGAGAGAGAGAGAGAGCGAGAGAGAGAGAGACAAACACACAAAGAGACAGAGATACAAATAGAGCGAGAGGAGGAAATGACGTAACGGACTACAGGAGAGTAACAGCGCGGGATAACAATGGTTGCGTTATACTGTACTTTAATAAAACGTCAAAGCTGTGGAGAAAAGCCACGCTGTTTGACCTGCACAATGCCCTGGCTGACACATCAGCAGAAGCATGCTGACGTCAGTAAAGAACAAATATTCACACGAAAAAAAAACTTTAAAGAAAGAACTGCTCCAACTCCGGGCGGAAAACCCTCCGAGCAACGCGTTTTGTTAGGTCAGCCGCCGCGGTGTTTCCACTACCTGCTTTGAGCGCCCGTGAGGGTTCTGGGAAGCCTTGAG
The DNA here is from genome assembly GCF_055824585.1 of Amblyomma mixtum. Lineage (NCBI taxonomy): Eukaryota > Metazoa > Arthropoda > Arachnida > Ixodida > Ixodidae > Amblyomma > Amblyomma mixtum. The sequence continues at coordinate 88,560,965 of NC_143016.1, forward strand.
GCAAGTTAAGACACCCGGGTTTCCGCTGCACACACATATCCGTGCTCACGGGTTAGCAGGCGTTGCAGGAAGTTAACGCCAGTCATGCATTCTATGCCGGCATCGGAGCAACGAATTATACTGTGCGGACTGTGCGCGAGAAGTCTCGGTATTTTCCTCCTCCGAGCGCCGAAGAATGGCGGCCTCTGCTAAGCATGCTCGCTTTGACGGTTGCTTGTTTGTGTATACTTTTTCTTCTCCATACGTTTACTTCGCCAGAAAGGAAGAACAAGGTTAAAAAAAGAAGCGAGGTACTCGCATAACGTGGGGGTTTCCAAGGTCAGTGCGGCTCGAACCGACTCCGAAATTGGTTCGAATTTAGTCCCTGCGTTCCGGAACGGCGGCATTTCTGCGTAAACCGCGCGCCTCAGCTTTCCGCATCGGCGGTCCCGTTACGCAAGCGATGTAATCAGGAGTATAGTTGAGAACCGTTCCAATGTTTAAAGATCACGGCGACGCGCTTTAATTTCACTCCGCTGTATAGCGAGAAATAAAAAAAGAAAATTTAAAACAGGGACGACTCGAATAAATTTCAGCCTTTATTTAATTCGATCTATTAGCAGGCCAGTGTCGCCTTAAACAGATCTCGGGTTTATTCGTATTCTTGGGTTTTCCGCGACCCAACTTTCCGTAACGTTTATTGGACGCGCGTCAAGTTTTGCCCCCCAGCTAAACGGAACCGATGCCAAGCACTCAAGAGCCATTTCCAGACCCCTCCATAGCATATTGATTGCCAGCTTTGATATGGTTGCAAGTTTGTTTCTTTATTTTGTTTGTTTGTTTGTCTTCGTGCATCGGCTCTAAGTCGGCTCTGTATAGCTCTTCACTTTTTCTTTTCTGCAAAAAAAGCCACGCATTATTCTCTGATGGTTTCCCCTCCATTTGATGTTGGTAAGACGTGCCGTGCGCTTATGATTTCAACCAAGGTCGGCTGCTGCTTTTACCAGACCGGTTTTTACGCGTCACATGGTGCGTGAGCGTGGATGTTACCAAGTTCCGAGACGACCATTTTCTCCACCCTCTCTCTAGCTGTCTTTTTTTCTGTACTGATCTCTCCGTTTGTATTTTATTTCATGTACAGCTCCTATTCTGACAACTTTCAAAGCATCTCGCCAGCATAGGCCGACATTGGGACGACATTGGTAAACGTTGGTACCAGTGTTGCCTTTGTATTAGCATTCCTTAAAACTATTAGTTAATGCTGATAAAGTCCACTTTGCGCCTGCTAAGACTTAGGTGTTAGAGAGCACCGCAAAGGTTGTGTTTGGTCGCTCTGTTCACTATGGCAACGAGATGAAAATCGCGAGATTTAGGGGGACCATATTTGTTGTGGGGGAAGTGGGCATGCGCAGAACCGTAACGCGCCAATTTAACTAATGCATTGTTATCATGGAAACGACAAAAACAATGCTCTTATCTGCCACTCTGTCAGAGGTATAGCTACTTCCGGGACATGGAAAATGCAGTATACTGGCCCAGAACAGTTATATAAACGTGCACCGTCTCGCCTGGATTATCGCGATTTTCCAGCAACATGACAGCGACATGTGCGTAGTGTGCTGCTGAAATCCTCCCTTCAAAGCGTGGCATGCATGTCACAGACGCTCATTAGCTAGGTTAGGCATAAAAAAAAGAATACAACCGTCCGGTGCTCACGCACTGTCAGGTGGTCTGCGTGATGGCCCGAGTTGAAGCAACGCTGTGCACCGACTTCGTTTGCGGCGAGCCCTATCAATCTGTAGACTGCAGTGGTGGCATTCCTAGTGCGGCGAGGAAATCCGTTGCCTCGATGATGCCCTGGCAACGATCTCGCTCGCTGTCTAGGTTGAAGTAGAAACGCTCAACTTTTCCGCTGCTTGTGCCGTGTTCCGTCGGCGTCTCTTCCGTTTGATGAGATAATAGTTAGTTATACCTATGGGGGTTGTTCTGATCGGTTTAAACCGAAAAACACCGATAAAAGTACGCCGAATTCTTTATTTTTTGTTAAAATTCGGTATTAACCGTAAAAGGTCAGTATTTCTGGCATGCATGCCACATCTAACTGGCTATTCAGTGCCAGTTACAGTATATAGGTCACAGCAAAAAAAATTAAGAATGTGCTGGGAGCCGCCGCGGTGACTCAGTGGTTATGGCGGTCGGCTGCTGACCCGAAAGGCGCGGGTTGGATTTCGGCCGCGGCGATCGAATTTCGATGGAGGCGAAACTTTAGAGGTCCGTGTACTGTGCGATGTCAGTGCACGTTAAAGAACCCCAGGTGGTCGAAATTTCCGGAGCCCTTCACTACGGCGTCCCTCATAGCCCTGGTCGCTTTGGGGCGTTGAACTCCCATAAACCATAAACCAAACCAGTCAATGTGGGACTTGTGCCAAGTAAAAAAGAAAAAAAATGCAGAGGGTGGAATTGTTATGCAAATGTAATAAGGCGCCTGGGGGATTCCGGAGACTGCCGAGAAATCTCCGAAGGCAACGGCTTGCTCACGAAAGTCAGTAGTGGACATTTGTGCTGCAGTGAACGTGGAACGGTGCACGTCGGGCAAAGGGGAACACAGCCACAGCGGCTCCGCGTTGGGCAACGGTGCCTGCCCGCTCAAGTGCCGATGACTGCAGTCGTTATGCAATGTACAGCGAAACGCAAGCAGCCAGTCAGCGCTTGCGTTTGAGGAGACGTTGATGGGACCCAGTATGGGTATAAATGCAGGAATGCCAGGGCGAAACAACATAGATAAAAGCGGGTACGTAAACGCGGGTTGTGAGCGGCCGACCGATCGACCACACTCCTGCTTGGCGATTTCGTGCGCTCTTTTTTTGGGGTCACCGAACGATACATAACTAACAGAGAAAAAACAAACACGAAGAAAAAGCTTAAATACAACTTCCTCAAACAGCTGTTGTGAAAACACAAACTGAAGAAAGAATTTCGCTTTCTGAGAGGCAAACCTGAAGTTATACTCACGAAAAAATTCGGATGGCGAATATGACCGGCGCTGGCGTATTGTTTCGTTGCCTGTCTTGACAGCTCTGCGCCTACGAGTCACGTGATCCGGGTGGTCAAGATAGCCAGCGAGATGGTCACTCAGTAATGACAGTCAACGAGAAAGATTCTGGCCATTGGTGATCTGAGCATAGTTCAGAAGCGTGCGGTGAATCTTGTGCATTGGACCCTGATGTTTGCAAGGGCAGCAGAGGCACTCATGAGGCGGTTCAAAATAAATATAGTAAAATGTGGAGTTTACCGGTTCGAAGCAAGTGAGCTAGGGTGCAGTGGAGGTTCCCGGATTAATTCAGACCAGCGGGGGTTACAAAGCATAGCGTATGGCCTTCGCGGGCGGGATCGAACCCACGACCTCAGCATCCGCAGTCGAATGCCAAATTCACTGGGTCACCGCTGCGGGTGAAACGGTTCAAATTTACTATAAACGCCAGGGGAGGAACAAACTTCTGTGCATCCGCTTGCTGATGCACCTTTTTCGTTTACTGAACACTTTTAGATCCGCGCTTTCGGTTGTCCGAGAAAATTTCCTGCGATGGGGCTTCGATGGTGCAGGAGGAGGTAGCTAGCCGTTTGGCGCTGCTTGACCTGCGTGAGCCCAGCGGGTAATCAATGCAGGCGCAGGCTTACAGGAGTTCTGATCCCACGCTCCGAAGTTGCAGCAACAGCACTTAGTATAACTGAAATTTATGGACGGAAACTTCCACGTTCTTTTCCTTACGTTAGTCGGGAAAAATTTTATCGCTACCAGCCAGGAAGCAGCACACGCTGGCGGGTTAGGAACAAGGAGGACGGGGGTGTTTTCCCAAGCTGCGCTCTGCACTTCCGCCACGGGCGGTCGGAAGATTTTGATGAGACGTCACTCCTGATTTTCTCGTCTACGCCTACGCGGTGCCGCCGCTTTTAGCGACTGCGACGCCGGTGGGCGTATCGAAATTGATTTTTTGTTTTGCTTTTATTTTTCGCTGCGAGGCGATCGAGCTGAAGTCTGGTGCTGTTTACAAGCCACTCCAATAATGCATTTCATTTCCTGAATCCATTGTCTATAAGGAGGGATGTTATATAGTTGTCGTGCAAGCGCTGAGGTCACCATTCACCTCTTAAAACTTGCTGTCTCAGTTTTCGAGCTTCTCAGTCAAACTTATGGAGGATCGTTTGGTCTGCGCCCGCTTCTTTCAGTCGTGACAGACGCCGAGCCGAAAAACTCCCACTATGATTGGGCCACATTATATTTCACCCGTTACGGTTAGAGGCGCCATGTACGCGTGATTGGAAGGAGGACATCTGGATTCCTTGAAACCATGCAGGTATTGTGACCTTGTAAAAAAAAAAAAAAAAGGGATACTCTTTGCATGGCCTCCGCGTGCTGCCAGGTTTGCGTTCCTGGCCGGAATCGTGTTCCGAGTTGCTCAGCGGCTGGTCGTAGTCGAGCCACGGCTTCGAGGGACCAAGAATCGTTTGATCGTACGCTGCGGCCGGCGCAGACCCGATTCTAATTTCCGATCTGTTACGCGATATAAGAGAAGAAATAGGCCGCCGGCGACATATTGAGCGCTACGTTCCTAACTGCCTCGAGTCTAAATAGAGGATGAGGGAGAAAAAGCGTAGCCGGGAAAGGGAACGCATTCGTATTGTAAAAGAAAGGGGAGAGGAAATAAGCTAACCTGTAAAGAAAAAAAATTAGGTGCCGTTCGTGGAAGCAGTGTGAACGGTATTCGGAGTGAGAGCGAGGAAGGAAGTGGTGTGCGCGCGTATATCCGACCTTGAGTGAAAGCCCTGCCGGTCTGCTGCCGGCCTTGGGTGACGTGTGCCGTAGTGACGGGGCCGCCCAGACGGCAGCAGCGCCTGGCTGCTGGCGGCCTGCCATCCTCCCCCGACGCCACCACCTCGATTGGCGCGGAGGGTGCGCCACAGTGGCGCCTCGCCGCCGCTCATCTCTCTCCGCGAGAGAGAGAGACAATGAATCTCTCTCCCCTCTCACCCTTTCCACAAAAGGATCGGATGGGGGGGGGGGGGGGGGATTACACACCCCCAGAGATGACGCGGTCTGCTGAGGATGTCTCGTGGCTCAATCTCTGCTCGACGGACCCCTGAGCGGCAGGCCTGAAGGAAGTCTCCGACTCCGAGTCCTGCGCGTTTGTGTGTGTGTGTTAGTGCGTGCGACGGGCGACGTGTGTGGTGTCCTAATCGTTATTGGGCGCGACGACGAGTCGCGACTCATTTACGAACCGACCGAACAACGTCGTCTATGAAACGGGACGAGGAAGAAGGTGAAGTGGCAGCTTGCTTAAGCAAACAAAAAAAAATCTAAAAAAAAAAGAATCGGGCGTGTTCGGGAAGCTGGATAAACTGTAAAAGATGGAGTGAGGGAGAGAGCAAAGAAATAATGGAGTTGAAATGAAGAGGAGGAAAGAACAGGGCGACACACCGCCGAATCGATGGCTCTGACCTTCGCGTCTGTACACCGGCGGACTTCCTGTTGGTTAAACCGCTGCTCGGTCAATAAGCGACGGCTCGTAGCTACTTCTATCGACGAGCTGCACGGAGCTCTGAACTGTATACCATAGCTGACTCCGCCATGTTCGACTGGCCTACGGGGTTGCTATTTGCGACAATTCGAGTTTATCGACGCCAGCTGTACATACTTGCCGGGTACGTTTCCAACCGACTGGGTGGTGCACAGTAGACCTCATGATTGTTTTCCTTTCTCTACCGAATTTAACCGAATTTTCTTCAGATAAATACCAACGTATCTGGAGCAAAACGTACAAACTGAAAACGGCTCGTGTACGAGACGCTACATTTTAGCGACTGTGAGAGTCTTCTTGAGTTCTCCAGACGTGCAGTGTGTTCCTGTATACGCATATGTCAAGGCGGGTGTGTGGGAGGGTGCCTCGCATATGAAAAGCCTCATCGCCGCACCGCTTTTTGCGCTCGGTATAGGAGGGAACAATTTCGGAGCCGTCTTAGCTGGGACAACCGTTCTCGACGTCTGTCGGCATGCCGTGGCTCGCACACGTCAGACGCCGCGCTAGTGAATTACAGCGGACCCGCGGGCCGCGTATGGTAAACGCATATGTTGCGTGTAAGCGCATTTCATTCTCTGTCGCGTACATACACACACGCATATGCACGCGACGTTACATAAATCCGTCTGTCGCACTCATCTGCGTTTCCCCTCTGCGCGAGTCTGGTCGTCGCTTTCATAGTCGCGCAACACGCTCCATACCAGTGTCGTCATCGTTCTCTCCTCGCTCTCCGCATCCTTTCTTTCCCGCACAAAGGCTGGCGTTTGGGGAAGGGTTGCGGTTCTTCTCCATGGGCTAGGATGTTCACCCGAACAAAAGCGAAAGAGCCCTGGCCATATGGCCTCATGCGGAAACAAAAACTGCTGCTGTCACGTGCTTCCGAGGGTCGTTATTATATGCGAGACATGTAGCTGTGATTTCAGACGCGTTTGTGAAGAGTGCGCAGGTGTAAGTTGAATTGTACCGCGTACTCCCGAGGACTGATTACTCGGGTGTCGTTGAGTGACTGAGAGTTAATTGAATCTCCACGAATTTTCTATTTACCCGCCGCGGTGGCTTAGTGGTAGGCCGCTCGGCTACTAAACCGGAGCACCCGGGTTCGAGCCCGGCCGCGGCGGCTGCGTTTCGATGGAGGCGGAACGCAAGAGGCGCCCGTGTGCTGTGCGATGTCAGCGAACGTTAAGGATCCTCAGGTGGCCGAAATTATTCCGGAGCCCTCCACTACGGTACCTCTTCTTTCACTCCCATCTTCCTCCGTAATTCCCTTACGGCACGGTTCAGCTGTCCATCGAAATGTGATACTGCGCCATTTCCTTTCCTCAACAGCGAATTTTCAGTATTCACTTGATCTTCGAGTTTACTCTAATACCCTTGTCACACGGACGCAGTTAACCGCGGTTTTCGCTAACTACAGTTACAGCTGTTCACACGGCGAACCAAACCGCGGCTACCCCGCTAACCACGGTTATCGCGAACCGAGCTTGGCGACCTCGGTTTGCGTCGTTAATTGAAATAGCAGCTTCATGTAATCCTATGCGGTGTATGTTTCTAGAGGGCCGCTCTTATAGGCGCCTGTTCCTGCGTTCCAGTCTTTGGCGTAATCGGCGTCACGCCACCTGGCAGATGGCGTGTGTAGACGTGTGACAGGTGGCGTTTTGGCAGGTAGCAGCTGAGCGAAGCTACCGAATTTTTATTCTTCATTTCGTATCCATTTCGGTTGTAGCTTCGGCCACCCCAGCCGAAGCCCTTCACTGCCTCGGTCCGGCCGTCTCCCACGTCGCGTCCTCTTCGGCGGGCGTCTTTGTCTCGCGACTGAAGGCCGTGAAGAGAGTCATCATGGTCATCACTGCCGCATGATTACATGCTCGCACCTGAGAGTCTGGCAGCGGCGCACAAATGCTGTGATTAGAGAGCGACCCGCTGCGACTACGGCTTTGTAAAGGCGTTTCGGCAACGTCCCGAGTTCGACGAAAGGTCTGCTGACGTCACTCATTATGGTGTGCGTGTACGCAATACGTGCGGCGTTGTTCTGTAGAGTGAGCTTAGGCTGTTCAGCCGCTGTCGTTCGCGTTTATTGCTGGTCCTCCATCGCGCGGCGCACAAGTGCTTTCTCTCCCTATGTTTCGCTTCTGTAATGGCTTCGCGTCGCCATCCTCTCCCACCTCCGTCTATTCTTGCCCGGCAGCAGACCGTCACGTGGCTGTGCCTCCCTCCCTACACTTCTCCGCGTTGCTTCAATCGCTGCTCTTTTTCCCATCGCATCGCGCCCCGCTGTTTCATCTTCTTTGTGCGTTTTTTTTATGTGCGGCTTTGACTACCATGCTGTCTTTTTTTTTTTCTGCGCACGGCAGTTAACCTTGACTGCGGCAGACGAGGCGGCTTACGTACAGTGGGAAATGGTCGGTCGGTCGTAAGGGAGGCATTCGGAATGGATCGTTCGTAGGGGAGTGGTTCCTGAAAATTGAAGGACCTAGCCATCCTCTAACAACCGCTAAAAACTTCCTTTAATTGATTTGTTTTCAACTAAATAAACAATAAACACAGTACTGGTCACTACTTCACCCCCCCCCCCCCCCCCCCCCCCGCTCAAGTCTCGCTTCTGTTTTTCTCGTCTTCAGTGTTTGTAATATTTTATTTGTTCACTTCTTTCGAGTGATGAACGAGTTCGTCGTAAGCAGAAACGGAATATGTTTGCTGCTGTCGTTTCCGTAAATATGTCTTGACTCTCTTATCGGTTTGGCTGACGGCTATGAGGCTTGGAGTCACCGCGGAGGTATTGTACCCTCGTGTTTCTCATATTTTTTTTTTGTTGTCATAAATGGCTGGCTATGGGTCCGTTCCTAAAGTTATCATATTGCGTAATCAGTCCAAAGTAGGAAAGTAATATACAGCCGGAAAAATGATGATGCGTGTTATCAGGCCAGAGTCGAGCAAGCTATTTCACATTATATTGCCCAGCGGGTCCGGGATGTAACGCAGACGTAAAAGCAGTTTCACGACGTACATTAGGCATGTGTCTCATCAAAGCTTGGCCTTGAATGATGAAGTCAATTGAGGCGCTGGACAGCCTCTGCTCACGTTTTTCCAGATTTCTTTTATTTTATATCCTTTTCACTTCATTGTTAGGGACCACTTTTCACACCTAAGTATGAATCACACGAACTGTTCACGCGGCGGAACGCAGAGACCCGAAAGAAGTATGCGTTCCGCTCCATTTGAAACCGCTTCTTCTTTTTGACCTTATATGTTCAGCACGTGCTCACATTCTGAGCAACTTCTTTAGGCGGATAAGCATGCGCTGTCTTGGGGGACAAATTCCTTGCGACATCCCTGCGGGTCACACAGAGGCACTTATTCACTGGAACGGCCGGTCGTACTCCATGAGTCGCCTCTCTCATTCCGAAGTAAAATAAAAAAATAAAGGGCGCGCAGTTACGCGTCCCTTGCGAGCCGCATTAGTGACTAACCCGACGCGTAAGAAGATTCTGTGCGCTGCGGCTGTGGCAACCACGTGTCGCGTTCAGCCTTCGCTGTCTTGGCGAGATGGGTTGCTCTTTCTACTCCGTTAGCCAAGGCTAAGCGCTTACGCACATTTACACTTTGTCGTACTTCTGTGACTTGCAGGGAGAGTCAGTGACCTGAGCATGGATAAAGAAAGCGAGCTAATCTTTCTGGGGCCTTCGTCTTCTAATGTGGCTTCAAAACCGGTGCGAGTGTTGCTCAAGTTTCTCGGCATGCTATATGGACCGGCACAAAGTGTCCGTTAAATGCTCGGTCATTTCCACGCTGGTGAGGCTTAGGTCTTTGAATGTGCGCTCACTGCAGCGAGGCTTTGCAGTGCAGCCCGGCGCATTATGAAAGCCCGGCGAGGCTTGTCAATGATGGATCAAGTATCTCGGTTGATGAATCGCCATCCGAGGAGTGATTAATGCGCCCAATCCGCGGGCATAAGGGCATGGTGCGACTTCAACCGCGGCGTACCGTTTCATCCGGCCGCCTTGCATGTCTGATTCAAGAAATGGACAACCCAACCGACGAACTCTGCAACCGTTGGACCATCGCGTGTCAGTTGTCCGGATCAGAACGTCCGGCGGAGCCCCCGAAAAGTCTGTCGGTGGAGAATCGACAGATAGTGGGAGAAACAAAGAAAGAGAGAGAGAGAGAAAGGGTTTGTCGCGTGGGTAAAAGGGGTGGCGTGTCGGCGGAGGAGAAAGCATCCGCTTTTCTCCGTAACCGCCACTTCCGGTCACGAAATGTGTTGGCTTCGCCCCGGCCGCATGGCGGCGACCGAACGCTCGCTTCAGCCCGAGCTTCATCCGAGCCCTCTACGCCGTATAGTAAGTAGTCGTGGTAGTTGTGTGGGCTAGTGCGTATATGTCGCAAGACCTCCATTCTCCGGTCACAGGCGTGCACGCCCACGTGTTCTTCGGATACGCCTTGTTGCCGCTCGTAAGGAGGCGGCCGCCGAGCACGCCGTCCTCCGCTTCTTTCGGCGCCATCAAAGGAGCCGACGGCGCCGCTGAAGCCGGGGCGGCGGCTCGACTGTGCAGGCTGCCTAAACTGTAACGGTTAGGCATCCAAGGAACGCAGGCAAAGGAACGCAGGCTACAGAATCCAGACTAAGGAACGCAGATTATATACTGCTATCCCCGCATGACCCCGGTCGTCTTTTCTCGCGACTGATACTCTGTGTAGAAGCAACAAGAAAGTGGGTCCTTTAAAACCGAAACTTTAACAAACCCCGTGTCTTGTTTTTTTTTTTTTTTTTCAGCGACATGAGAACTATACAGCGACTTTCGACGAAGGGAGAGTCGGTTTAGGGCAGAATGAATCTTATCTATCTGGCTCGCTTGTTTCTTTTGGTCTGACCGTAATGCGTCTTGACACTGCAGTCCTGTGACCTTGTGGTCGGCTCCGGATATTATAATGAGCTCAGTTACCGCGGACGGCAATTGGAGATGAAGAGTCCGAGGGCTAATACACTATAGGGAAAACGAGCAGGCGAGGGCACAGCGATTAGCCACGGACCTGTCAGCGCCTTTCGAGGCGCACGATAACGTGCTCACTTCTCTTCCTGCTCAGCCCTCACTCTCCTCCGTCGTTCGCGCTGTAATTAGCAGAGCGCCGCTGCGCATTTCCTTGTTCGCTCCATTAGGACCTGACGCCGGGGAACGAATCAACAAAGGTAAATTTGGCGATGTTCCGTAAACTATACACGTTGGAGCCTGGACGTTAAACACATTGCCTCGTTATTTATTGCGCCACCACTACCACCGATGCGTAGTGTGCGCCAGAACTTCGTTTGAAACCCAGGAATTCTGGAGAAGTGCATTTATCGATGAAAAATGGTCTATGAATGCAGTTTTTTTCGTTTATCTTAAGGTTTCACTATGAAAATCAATATATCCGCTGATCCACCCTCGGCAGGCTTGGTTTTTTTTTTTTTTGCTATTAACGTTTTTGCTTCTTCAAAAACGTTCTTCGTTGGTTTTCTATGGCAGTCTTAACTAGTCGATGCAAGCGATGGAAGAACTTTAAAAGAAGGCTTTTTCTACGTACCGGAAGTATGGACCATTACCTTCACTATTTTCATTAGAGTTATTTACAATACTGAAATATTAAAACTTGAAGTCTAAGAATGCTGGATTTGTAGAGGGGCTAGATCAAAAAATGCCACCAGAATTCCTTTACCCGTCGTCCTTGCCTTTTAGGCACCGACAGGTTTCCTTCGCAGCCGTTCCGTGCGCCTTCGTTTTGGTCATTCTACAGGAACGTCCGGGGTGCACGCGGGCTCCAGCTTGAGCTCCAGCTTGAGCTTGGAGCCGTGCAGGAAGTCTGCGCAAACGCCCGGGGACACGCTGCCTTCAGTAAAAAGGGGAAAGTTCACGGCTTGGCGGTCAGCATCCGGCCCTCGCTGTCTGAATGCTATGCCACAGCTGCATCGCATATCCGCCTAGCGTAGTCCAATTGCACACAGGCCAGGTAGTAGTATTCCCCTCTGGTCGTCCCTTCCGGCTGCTCTCTGCCTGCTTACCTTCTCGAGTGCGAATTATCTATTATGTGTGGCTGCTTATCTCTGTGTACCCTGCTGCTTGCTTCAACAACGTGTTCGATATTGCGGACGGAATAAGAAACAGCGCGCAAAAGGGGCAAGAAATAAGGAGAGGAACACAGACGAGCGATGAAGTTTTCGCACCCGTTTGCGCACTCCGTCTGGTCCTGCGCGTGGTTTAAGGGCAACTGAAGAGGCTTTTTGGAATTCGACGAGTTTAAATAGGCATAACGCGTGAAATATGCAGGTTAAGCATACAAAGTCTTTCTGTGCTTGCATTTGAAATGGCTACATGCTCACCGAATAAAGCCACGTCGTCGTACGGGCTTCTCTGCAGTGTTCAGCGACGGGCGGAAGCTGCAGTGATGACGTCACGTACGGCGGCGCTAAGTTTACAACATAGAAACGGTTGCTTCAAGGAAGAAAACTAACGCCACCGACCGAAGGTGAAGCCCAGGAAGCACCGTTTGACGGCGTCGGACGACGCACGGCAGCATGTGGGCGAAGGCAGCGGTCGTTTGAAATTTCGGCAACAATGACGTCAACGCGAGTTTCTCCACACTTCTCCAACGGAGTGAGGAAAAGCCTGAACATTGTCGCGGTTTTAATCAACGATTACGTTACCAATTTACACGCAAGCCCTAAAATAATTCCATGCTTACCTAGAAGCTTCATAGATTCGAATTCTCAAATAAATATTTCAGCTTCTCATTAAACTAGTTAGTGGAATTTTGCACCACGTGGTTTTCTCACTAATGTCTATCACCCTTGCACGACGCGAAAACGACCAACACAACTCGCTGTGCGCGAGTTGTTCGCAGGTCCACAGGCTATACGTTACTTCTGTTCATTCAAATGTCAGTAAGATAGCTGTTGTCCACTGATAGGTTACGCATTTAAAACGCTCATCTACGGGTCTTGCGCGTAGATTTAAAAAGGCGAGTTACCGTAAGTCTTAGTAAATTCACGCGTGTCATCTTCAACCACGCAGTGTTCTCTTGAGTGCATCGCGCCGTATCGGTGGCTGTGCATCGATCGATATCGGAGCGTGTGTAATATCGACGTCCAGATAAGAGATCGGCTGCAGTGTCTCTCCGTGTCGAGATCGAAGATAGCCGCGCATCTGCTGGTCGAACTCGCAACACATGGCGTCATAGGTACGGGCACTGGCGCCTCTGTCGCATCAGCCAGGTGTTGGCGGTGCGCAGCGATATATCCGGGGAGACACAGGTGCATCTCCCGCGGTGTGCAGTCATTCCCTCTTCCTGCCGCCCGCAGCTGCCCTCCCGCACTGCTCTCACGTGCTTGTATTCAGCATCACGCGGCGACAAAGCGATGACCTCTCGTCTCTTGCGCGCCCTGTAATAGCCGTCCGAGTGAAGAAATGCGGGTCGCTCATATAACCTGCAATAACGCTGGCTGTGGCCATTACCGTTGTCGCGGTTGGTTACGGCCGCGCAGTAAACACGCCAGGCACGTGTATGCATACATCCACGGCGTTGTGGACGCCTTGGTTTTTAGGCCTGTCGAAAAGCCTCGCGTTCGGCCCGCGGTAGCCTTTTATATACAGGCTTCAGACTGGCGTGCCAGAAAAGCGTTAAGGTAAACGGAACAACCTGGAAACCTCTTTCGTTCTTTTAGTCTCCATAAGGAATTAGAGTCTTCTAGTCTACATGAGTTTTCTTATGTAATGACAGGACCGTAATGGATGCTCGATACATCGCCTCTTGTTCAAGCGGTAGCTTCAAGTCTGTGGTATGAGGATCCCGTCATTTTACATGTCGCATTGTTCAATATATTGCGGCTTCTTGCGCTGTTATGACATTTAAGTCAGTCTCGGTAGTTTCTGCAATATCGTAGCTGTGCAAGAATCTGTAACAAGCTAAGCAGTCTTCTCTGAAACCCATTCGTGAAGCAGCCATCGCTTATAGCCGTGCAGGTCCCCAAGCTTTGTAGGCTCCTGATTCCGAAAACAAGCGGAAAAATCACTGCCGTTTTCGGGATACCGCGAAGCACGGCGTTCATCAATTTCAGCGTATTGATAACGGTGAGGGAACTGGAGTTGGCGACCTCTTCAAAAGCAGACTTGGCAGCGCACGCGAAGATGCGGCAGTGTTACACGCAAGGTTAGAGTAACGCCCGCACAGCGGCCGTATACATAAGCACGGAAAAGTCACATCAGCAATGGCCGTAAACGCAAAGCTGTCAGAGCTCTGGCGTGCATGCACGCGATAACGGGTGGCGAAGCCGTGTCACCCGGACTACGTATGCTACGGGAATAGCCGCGGGACTGCAGGGCTCCCGGATGCCGACGCTTCTGCTGATAAACTCGGCTTATATGTAAGAACGCAAGTAAAGAAATAAGCAGCGAAGAAAAGGAGGCCGCGACAACCTCGAGCTCAAAGGCGATGGCCTCTAGCTTTGCACGATTTCTTCGTTTATCACACTTGTGAGCTCCTGTGCCAGTATAGAATTCGACCGGCTAAAGCATTTGCTGCTATGATACGCTCCTGTTCTCACGCGCCCGACTCATTCAGTTTGAGTGGAGAAGTCTTTATCAACAGCGCATCTTGTTGCGAATTCACATCTGAAACGTTGAGTCTGCTTTTGAGAAACGAATCCTCAATAATCTACTTATCGAAACTGGTGGCAATGGAAGCTGATGTACAAGTTTCGCCCCACATTATGCTTGCGGGCTGTGTAGTGGCCAAGCGGCAAGGTGCTCAGCGGTGGAGTAGTAGGCCATGGGTACGATATACGCAATCGCAGTGGCCGCATGCCGATTAGGGCAAGACGGAAAAGCACCTCCGTGTCTATGTTTCTACGCTACGTAGGCTATGTAAAAACCCAGCACGTAGGTATGTACACTCTAAACATGAATACGCTTATATGGGAGTAAAAAGGGAGTAAGGTGTCCTCTAGCGCACACCCTTTCATAACAGGGTGTGCGCTAGAAGACAGCTTACCCTTTCATAAAAGGGTGTGTAGAGGACAGTTTACTTCCTTTTTACTCCCTGCTGTTTAGAGTGATATATACAAAACCGAGCAAATGAGCGAAATTAATCCGTAGTGCCTCCCAGCGTGCAATGTAACATCAAGACGCGAAGTATACCTTATTGTAATGCGTTTGCGAAGCAGTTTCTTTCTTTCCGCGTGGAGAACATGCGGTCAGAAATCGGACACCGTGCATGTACGGCAAGCGCGTTGCAGTCATCCAGCTGTTTCCGTCGGTAGCGGAGGGCGATGAAGAAGCGAGGGCTCGGGTTGCGAGCTCTGTCGCGGGCTTACACGGAACTCGAGCGCTCGCGCTGTTTCAGCCTCGCTATGCAACGGGAACGTCACGTCACACTATAGCGGATCGTCGTCGACAGTGCGAGACGTGTTCCGGTTTCTTATCGGACACGCGCTTAGTTGCTGCCGGGCCTGCGCACAGCGAACGTCATTTAAGTAAATTCTTGGCAGTGCCGACCACATGATGTTAGCGGACAGCCAAGTGTAAGGAAGCCAACGACCCGAAGGCGTCTTTGAAGAGCAGTGACTTTGTGGAGAGTGGCTGGCCCTCCATGACTGTCTCTCATTGCCCCTGATGCGCCTTTTCAATTGGAACTCCGGCATATATATTCGAACCTCGTTATAACGAAACGGTTTGTAACGAAATAATGGATATAACGAAGAACTGACGATTCTTGGAACCTCTGTCAACACTGGCTATAACGAAGCTACGGCTATAACAAAGTAATCACCGGGCCCTTTCAACTTCATTGAAACTAGGTTCAGCTGTATTCCAATTAGGACAGCAGCGTCATCTTTGTTCCAACTTCTGCGACCTGCAGAATGCAGTAGGAAATGCTCAAGCGTGTTTTTATATTCTTGTCACTTGCCCCAAGACAAACGAAAGATAGGGCGTCAGCTAGTGCGACACTTTCCTAGAATCAGTTCGTTGTAGAATCAGCAGAGGGCCGCTTTATTGCTTCGCGTTTTCCGCAACGGTATGCGTGCAGTCCGCCAGATAGGCCTGTGTCACTGCGCGTCACGGCTATACATAGGTCTGTCGTGTAAGCTGCAAAAAATACACGGCGCTACAAAACTAGGTCCAGAAATAATATGCAATATAGCAGCAAGTACGCTGCTTCTTCTAAGCGACGATGTAGTGGTACATGCGGAACAAATTTACTGGGTTTTTCTTTTTTCAGCGCCCTCTATCTAACGTGATGACAGCTTGTTGCCTCTCTGAGCGCTAAAATAAACAGCGAAGCGCGTGAGAGGTAGTTTTTCTCGGAACAAATTGCGGCAGCAGCTCCGCTGTGCGTCGTTCAAGATTCCGCGCAGCAACTAGGCTTGGCGTCGTGAACAGGGCGCGCGGGTATTACAATCTTAACTCGCCCGTCCACTTATATAGCGTTTGCGGCAGCGACGTACGTGAGGCAAGCCTATTCCCGGGGCATGGCTCATTACGTATTCTTCGCCGTATTGATCACGCATCGGCTCGAACGTTTAATCCTTTTACTCCGACCGAACAAGGTTCGCCCGTCCTTCGCTCTTTCCTCCGCACGATTTTCTGTTTATTCCGCCGGGATGAAGCGCTGTCGGTGCGCCTTACGCGTGCGATCGTGCTTGAGAATTCATTTCGCATTTCCCGTCTGTGCTGCTGTAACACTCGCTTGTCTCGCGTGGGTTTTTATATAGTTATCTCTGTTTTATTTCGGGAATTACGACCTGTCGGGAAGCGTTCCTGACCAAGTAGAAAGAAAATGCTGCGCGTGTAACGTAGGAACTAACACGAAAGCTTCATCGAGTGTCGATCCTTATCTGATACGAGTTTTGTGAGCAGTGTTTTCAGTTGTTTTATGGTTTAGGAGACTTCACGTCCCAAAGCGACTCAGGCTATGAGGGACGCCGTAATGCAGGGTTCCGGAAATTTCGACCACCTGGGATCCTTTAGCGTGCACTGACATCGCACAGTACACGGGCCTCTAGAATTTCGCCTCCATCGAAATTCGGCCGCCGTGGCCGGGATCGAGCCCGCGTCTTTCGGGTCAGCAGCCGAGCACGCTAACCACTGAGCCACCGCGGTGGCTCCACGGTTCTGTAGTGCGGTGTGTACACGGAGTCCCTGCAACGCTTTACATTAGTAGTGCGCTAATAATAGTAATAACTGGTATTGTCATTTTAGCATCACTATAATCAGATAAGCTTTAATTTTTGTTATTTTTACTATTTGTTATTTAATTTTTGTTATTTTTCACAGTACATATCCCCTTTAACCACACGTTATACCCGACATCATCACATTTACTCATTGACACCGTATTTTGCGAAAACTGACTGTTTTAAATATTCGTTTTTTCCGCGGACAATATCCGATTGGAACCATGTTATGATATCTTAATAGTTTGCAATATTTGTCTCCTCATTTTTATGTATATTTCTTTTCATTGTGTTCTGTATCTTTTGAGTTTTAAGAATATATGCCTGTCCTGCTTGGACCCTGAAAAGGGTCTGCAGTATGTACTAAATAAATAAATAAAAATAAAATACTTTGACAATGTTCTACGAAGTGCGTACTACTCAAAATTATGCATTACACTCCAGCAAGTCGTCTGCCTTGTTTGTCTGTTGGTTCACTGAGAGAGAGAGAGAGAGAGAGAGAAAGAGAGGAACTTTATTGAACCCAGAAGTTTTGCTGGAGTCCGATGGTCGGTACTCTCTGTCCTCATATAGTTCAGCTAATGCTGAACAGTAAGGCGACCTAAGTGGAATCGTACACGAGCTAAACATACGACAAACATTTCTCAGCACACATGCTTGCCCTCTTCCTATAAAGCTTATATACTACTCGGAATTATTTTGAATTCGAAGTATTTACGGTGGTTAATCTAAGTTAGCATTTCCCTGATGTCCGCTGCAGCGTAGATGTAGAGCACGGTGTCATGTGTAGTCGTAGAAGGCGATCGTAGCCTCGCTAGAATAAAAGAGCTACAGTCGCTACCCTTTAATACACATATGCTCTTTCATGTGTTCTAGGGATACTTTTCTGTTGTACGTTAATGCCAGTGCCATAACTTTCAAAAGGCCCAGCTTCCGGAATCCCCTTAGAACGCTTCTGGGTATGTAAAAAGAGAGCCGGCCAGTTAGATCTACGTTGTAGGTACGAATTGCGCACAAAAGACACACACAGGAAAAACACGAGGGAGACTGAAAGAGTGTCTTTTGTGCACAATTCGTACCTACAACAGTATGCACCAACTCGCCAAACAAGAAGTTCTTCTTAACTTAGATCTACGTCTTGCTTATCTTGAATCACGTCCTATACGAGTGCCACGTACCATCGGCAAAATTACTAATTTCAAGCAAGGTTAAATGCATTTATGTAACCTTGAGAGACTATTGTGCCGCGCACTACAGGAGTATATGCCTCAAGTCCGTGGATTGGTGCTTGCCAATCTATGAATTATTACATCGAACGAGCTCAATAAACATTGCTACCTAAGGCAGAACGTCAGTCTTGTGTTGCACGAATTTCAAGCCTTACCTGTTTTAATCCACGGGCTGTATAGGCGCTCAAAAGAAGACTTAAGTTCTCTCTTTAGGCGCATTAACGGCGTAGTTGACTGACCAGAGTTGTTAACCTCTGATTTGCAATCTCACTAGAGCTCAGGAGAAAAGCTGCGCCCTTGTAGGCCACCTTTCGAGGAGTCAAAACATGCTTCATCTGAGACGGTTGGAGTTATTGGTCGTTATGAACTGATATAATTCGTGGAATGGTACTTGTATTTTATTTGCTCCAGTGTTATTTAATGTCAGCCTATTTTGTTCTTTGGGAAGGTCGAGCAGAAGTTGTCTGCTAGGTCATACCTGCTCGAAACTACGATCGTAAAATTCCTACCGATTCTTCTGACTTGGTTGGAGCGCCTTCTGATACTGCAAAGGGCACTTTTCGTACCAGACTCGTTCAACCTACTTGGTATTTCTGGCTGTGGATCAACTCAGAAGGTCGCGTTTGTTTGTGTACAAGTTGATCTGTCTTCCCTCAACTAATTACCCTCCGGTTTACGTTAGATCCACTACTATTTCCTCCATCTTGACGCCTTTCTAACTTTGCCTATATACATGCAGTATGTTCTCCATATCGTGCACCCAGTGGACTTTAGTACGTGGTCCTTGCCTGTTACTTGCCGTACAGTCAACATGTTGCACATTTATTTACCTACGCCGGTGCCAAGAATGCTAGGTTATGCGGGGATTTAAATAAAAAGCGAGTGTCCAATAAATTGAAATTATCGGAAGTAAGACGCAATTACAGTCTAAGCCTTGATTATACTCAGGACAACACTGAGTGTCCGAGCACAGCTCTACTGAGCTCCCTCCCAGAAGCGAACATCTTGCGGAGGCCTACTTGCCGCACAGCTGTACACGCTTGATAAGCTGCTACATACGCTTGTGAAGGCGTCTAACCTTTCACGTGGGAACATCCCTTCATGTGCACGATCTCTTCCGACCGTCGGCGCCAAAGAGCTTGCTTGTTACATCCGCCTTGCACGCGTACGCGTTATCGAAAGCTTACAAGCGTAGGTCGACATAGATGGACAAACACTTCGCATTCATCTGCGAGACAGGATGCTCACCGGGTCAGTGCGGTGGGACCTTTCTCGATATATCGTGACTGTTTGCCGAACGTCTCTAGACAGATAGGTAGCCTCCGGTCGCTTTGAAGGCCCGACCTGGATGGGAAGCTTTTTGCGATGGAATGCGATGTGTATAAAGAGTGCGTGCTTTTAAAGAGGGCGACATTGTGCTTGTGATATAGCGACTTATCCAGCAAGAATGCCGGCAACCTTGGGTCAAAGCACATGTGAACTGCTTACAGATACGACTTTGTTGCACACCGCCATCGAAATCTCGCACCTGGTACAAACAACTGGCTACGCGCATTCCCCAGCCCTCTACGTCCAAGAGTACAGCAAACTCTTTAGCATACGTCACCGATATATATCTTATGCAGAGGTGTTCTGTCTCGCCTCGGGACATTGTTAACAGATCACAGAATTTCGAGCAGCAGTGTTAGTGCAAGGTCATGATGGACTTCGTAATGAAGAACTTGAGGGTTCAACTGTATAGGTCAGATATTTTAGATCGGCTTCTCTCGGTGTCAGTATACGCTGTACCACTGTCACAGGAGAGAGAAAAAAAGAAGCGACTCTCGCACAGCATTCTATATTGTGCTAGATATGAATTTCACTTGTCTTTGACGTCGCGTTTTCAACGCAGTTTATAGTCTTAACGGGCCGCAGTCATGTCAACACAGCCCGAGGCTTGTGTATACGGAAGGACTTGTAAACAACGCAAGCGAGTGATGTCGAGTTGTTGGAGGCATCTTTAGTGATTACGATATGCTTGATATTGCTCTTCTAAGAAGTCGAACCCCCCGCCCTCTTTATCAGCATTCGTTGAGCAATGCCGCAGCTCGTACGGTGTCAGGGTGTCGTCGCCATGCCGGTCGGCAGATCTGCCCTAAACCGGTACACGTGTACCTCGTTGCTAATTCTCCGCATTGCGCATTCCTCCACGGTTGGCCCTCTGCTCACAAAAACACACGTGGCGACCTAAAAAGCCGCCGGGAAGAAGACATGCACGAAGAGCTGCTGTCTCTCCCAGCTGGCACGACGCGCTCCTGCCACCGACTGTGAAGTATCGACAGCAACGAAGAGAACCGGGCTGCGTAACCCTTTCCGTCTGAATTTGAAAATTCGCCCTCCCGCCGCGGTGGCGGCCCCGCGCATAATGAGATGGCGGCGGCGCCGTCGGCAGCTATGCACCGGGCGACCGCGCTACCTGCAGCATGAGTCGCGACGTCGTGTACGCGCGCTTCGGCTGGGCTGCTTTGGCGGATTCGCATCTCCGCGTCCGAGGATTGCCACGGTTGCGTGGCGAGACTGCTCGGAACACGGCGCGCGTCTTTTCTTCGGCGTCTTTCCCCGCAAGGACCCCGCGCCCGGTCGAGCGTGCACCGGCGCTTATCGGATCACTTCCGCAGCTCTTGGGCCCTTTTCTGATTTTTCTGATCGGCGCGGTTAAGAACGGGACGCAGCCCTTCTTTTTATCTATATTGTTCGTACTCTTGAAGCTGCCCCGGCGCACGCGGCAGTCGGCTTTGACACTGCACCGCGAGCTTTGACAACGCCGATGGCGGACGTTGACGTCAAGTGCCGATTTGGAATTGACCTCACGCTTTGATGCGACTGCGCATATAGCCCCCAAAAAGATATCATTTCAGAGTCAACTTATCTTGTCGCCTTCCTGCTTTCTTCTCTTATTTATACTTATTTATTCGATAACATTAGAAGCCTCATCGAAAAAAAAAAAAAAAGCGGCCTCACACATTTCCCAGGTGGCAGGTACCGTCACCTGCCACACGTGCAAACCTGCCAACTCTGGCAGGTGGCAGCTGGTATAGAGGAACAGCTCGGGAAGAGCATTGCGCGGTTAGAGTGACCTGGGACACACAATCGTCACCGGTCACGTCCGGCAAAGTATCAACAGCAACAGTAGTCGGGTACAACAGGAAAATTTAGCGGCAAAGGCCATTCAACGAAAATCGGCATTATGCCCCTCCGCCAGCGGCGACAACACATTTGCCGCCTCAGAGTGGATTGGAAAGCATCCTCCAGCCGATGACGGCTATACTTGTTTTCCGAAGTCACAGCGCTGTGGCGTAAGCAAATGGGTGCTTGGCGGATGTACGTTGACCTTTCAAAGGCATTTGCCGGGCTGGCAGACTGTAAGCGTAGCCCGACAGCGCGAAGGTAACACTGGACATGCTATTTTTGCTTGTTTGTTTTTCTTTTGTTTTTCTCCAAGCGTCTTGTTTGCGTGTGGGACGCGTGCATATCGAAGCCTTGGCGCCGATGCCTGTTTACACGTCCGTGTCCTGTCAGCAAGGTGTAAAGATAGGCGTCCTCCTCTTGAGTCCTTTTCACGAGAGATAAGATTCTGTTTGCAGCGGGCAAGCAGCGGTCGATAGTAAAATGTCGGCGCGCCAAAGGGCTTGCCCTAGACAGACTCCACACGGCGAGGCAAAGCGATAGACTTGTTCCCTGACTTACCTCCTCAGGACGGCCACACGTCACATGCGGCTGCAGTGGCCCAACATCAAGTTTCTAGGGTTCTACAGTACATCTCAAGCTGGGTTCTCGAAAGATTGATTACACAAATTAATTTTAAATGGCTGGAGCAGGGCCGCCGGCCGACCATGAACCAGAGTGGCGTGCTAGCAGCTTCGTGAATCGGGCCGTTGAGTCTTCCGCTTGGCTGAAATTGAATTGGTATCTGACATGCACTGCTATGATCGATCGTGCAGGAAGGGCAGTTCACACTTCGCAAATCGCATGAAGCATTCGGTTTTTACGCCTCTGGTCAGACAAGAGCCTATGCCGGCACTCATGCTTAAAGCACAGATGAAATTTCATCAGGCGGTCTTCAGATCGCCGGTGGGCGGTTTGCGTGGTGAGGCAGCTCATATACGTTTTCATGTTTGTTTCAGGCTATACACTCATCCTGTTTGAACCTGTAGACTAGTACTGTCGTACGAGAATACTCTGTTCTTATTGGTCAAAGGTGATCACATGATGCGGAAGTGATGACGCCTGTGAATTTTCTGTTACGACTTACGTGTTACTCCTACTACCGCGACGACGACGCTGACATCGTCATCGTCATCATAAGCATAATTACGTCCAGTAGAAAACGAAGGCCTCTCCCATATTCCTCCAAGTGACTCAGTCCTGGGCCAGCTCCGGCCGCCTTATCCCTGCAAAAAACCTCCTAAGCTCATCCGCACACCTGATCCTATTGCGCCCCCTGCTGCGTGTTCGCCAAATGCAGCCGGTACAGCCAGCGATGACAGCGCCGCCCACCGGCAGGTAGCCGCCACATTAAGGCTGGTTATAAATATTCACTCAGAACGACGGCAAGGGAGTGACACTCTCATAGAGCCAATGGGGACGTTTTTTTTCGAAGGCGATGGTGGCGGCACCTGGGAGAGGCGGTAAACGCAGTCAAAAATCCAATATGGCGGCGCGCGTTTAGGCGGCTGGTTGTGGCCGGTTGGTCGCGCTACAGTGCACTGTACTCGCGCGTGCCTGGTGCTGGCGGCCGCTAGCTCGATCCAAGCTTTGTAAATACTGGTGATTAACTGATCCCGCGCTGCATTCACGCTTGATTTCCTAAGTACTTCGAAATTTGCTCACTCGCTTTTGTATTTCGATGTGTCTGTTGATGTAGCATGGTGTATGGTGGCGAGCGGCGCGACTGCTTAGCAGCTGCGCTCGCTCGAGAACGAAAAGCGTAAATGGTTTTGTACAAAGAACAATTTATTAAAAGAACATCAGCAGTGACCACCGATGTTCAAAAAGTGATTTTAGGTATCAGTGACATTGCAGTATCAGAAACAGGCATCCTAAAAATCAAGATAAAAAAACGCCATTATGTAAACCTAGAAGACATGAGCGCACAGAGAATATATGGGGGATAAAAAAGGTATCAAGGTAGATACAGTATACCTAATAAAATGCTACATGACTGAATATAGGTTTGTACGCGACTTTGTAAGAGATTTAGGTAAATAGCAGGGAAGTAAAACATCTGACATTTACTGAAACGCATCAGTCTGTGGCTATGAATAAACACACGCAGAGAAAGGCAGCGAAAATTTTCAACCTTTGACTCGTGTAGAAGAAATCACAGTGCGTTGGGCTAGGGACAACATAATAGGCTGCAGTGCTAGTTCTTAGTATAAAGACTCCAAGAAAAGCTCACTGTGTGACTCGACATGACGCCAATGCCGCTGCTGCAGTGCGAATGGGTGGTGGTGGTGGTGAAAACATTTATTAATCATAAAGAGAGGTGTTGGGGGTCGTGACCTGAAGGGTCACGCCCTTACAACCACTAGGTGGGATGCCTAGTCAGGCACACCATTGGCGTTTGCCGCAGCCCGGGCGCGCTGCGTTAAGGCCCTTTGGGCCTCGAGGGTGCAGCAACCGGACAGGGTCGCCTCCCAGTCCTCTCGGGTGGGGTTCGGGATAGGGGGTAGGGATGGGTTCTGCTGGCAGGCCCACACCATGTGGTAGGTGTCAGACACCTCCCCACAGTGTGAGCACCGCCCGTCGAATTTAGGATCGAAATGCTTTAGAATTGCCGGGCACAACATCGTGTTGGTGAGCAGGCGCAGGAGTACCCGCTCGTTGTCCTTCCCCAGCCCTTTGCATGGGGTGGGAAGAGTTTGGTGCGTGGATTTGTAATAATCGCATATTTCCTTAAAAGTGTAAATCGGATTGAAATGGAAGTCCTGGTCGGCGTCGGGTCCCGTGGGAAATGCCCGGAGAGAGAGCGCGCGGGCGGCGGCGTCGGCTGCCTCATTTCCGTGGACGCCTTGGTGACCTGGAGCCCAAACGATAGATCGGTGCGCGGGATCCGAGTCTCGGCTACAATTTTGGTAAATACGATAAGCTAGGGGAGTAACCCACCCTTGCGTGACGTTTCGACAAGCCCCTCGTGAGTCGGTGATTATGTATTTGGAGGAGGTGTCAGAGGCTGCCAAAGCGATGGCAACCTCTTCTGCGTGAATTGCTGACTGGGCCTTGAAAGTAAGGGCGTCTACTGTTTTACCCTCGTGGACGACCGCGGCCGTGTACCATCCCCTAGAGTCCGGGCCGGACGCGTCCACGTAGAAGACTCCTGATTTGCTGCGAAAATGGCGGTCCAAGGCTTCCGCCCGCGCCAGGCGCCTGCCATTATGATCCTCTTTGGACATATTGGTGGGGAGAGGCCGCACGTGGAGGGCGCATCTCCAGTGTACGGGAAGGCGGCATCTCTCCTCTGTGAATTGAGTGTGCTGGATGTGTAGTCGGGCTAAAAGGCGGCGACCCGACCCTGTCTTTGTGAGACGAGTGTATTGGTTGTTGAGGTGGGCCTCCCGAAGCTCCCTAAAAGTGTTCACCATCCCCAGTGCCATAAGGCGGCTGGTAGAGGTAGAAACTGGGAGGTCCAGCGCTCGTTTCATGATTTTGCGGAGGATGACCTCGAGGGAATCCTCCTCCTGTTTCCGCAGGTGGAGGTAGGGAGTCGAATGCAAGATTCGACTGGTCACGAATGCGTTCGCCAGCCGCAAGGCGTCTTTGCATCGTAACCCACCGCGCTTGTTGGAAACCCGGCGGACCATGCGGCCCACCTGATCCCCCACCTGCCGGAGCTTGGCGAGTGTTGTGTCGCAGCGTCGCTGGTTGTGTATGAAGAGTCCAAGGACTCTGATTTCCTTGGATTCGCGAATGGGACCGCTTTGCAACGAGAGATTGATTTGGGTCGAGCATGTGCGCGAGGGACGTAAATGCACGAATTCCGATTTCTGCGGGGAGCATTGCAGACCACAGTCTCGAGCATAGCGATCCACTATGCTGGCGGCCGTTTGCAGGCTAGTCTCCATATCCCCCAGGCGTCCTTGCGTAGCCCAGATGGTGATGTCGTCGGCGTATAGCGCGTGCTGGACCCCTTCGACCGCACCAAGCAGGGCGGGTAGGCGCATCATGGCAATGTTGAATAGCAGAGGGGACAGCACCGCGCCTTGTGGAGTCCCCCTCGTTCCGAGCAAGAAAGGTCCGTGCTCTTCGTCCTGTATTCTGATGTAGGACAGTCTGTCCGTGAGAAATTGTTTAACGTAATTGAAGGTATTGGTGCCGCAGTGAGTTTGACTCAAATGTGTGAGTATGACCTCGTGAGTTACGTTATCGAACGCTCCTTTCAGGTCGAGCGCAAGGACAATTTTATCGTTGTGGGGGTGTGTAATGGGGTTCAAGATTTCGCGGTCGAGTTGGAGCAGGACATCCTGTGCGGATCTATGTGGGCGAAATCCGAACATGGTGTCCGCGAAGGTGTTGTGTTGTTCGAGGTACTCGGACAGCCGATCCCGCACCATCGTCTCCATCAATTTTCCCACACACGAGGTGAGAGAGATGGGGCGGAGGTTGTCCGTGTCGATCGGTTTGCCGGCCTTCGGGATGAAGGTGACAAGAGCCGTCTTCCAGTCAATGGGGAGCGGAGTTTCCTCCGTCCAGATCGCATTGATGTATTCTAGAAGGCACTGGTACGCTGATTCAGGAAGGTTCGCCAAAAGTTTGACGGTGACCTTGTCCCGGCCCGGCGTGGTGCCCCTCTTCATTTTGGCCAGACCCGCCCGCAGATCGTGAAGCTGGAAAGGCTTGTCCAACTCCGAGTTTTCCCTGCCGGCGTAGGAGTAGGCCGATCTGCGGGCGTCCTGCGTTGTGCACAGGTAGCGATCCCGGAGTGCCTGTGCCAACTGCGTTGTATTTCCTTGGAATGCGTGCATGGCTTTGTGTAGTTGCTTCTGCGTTTCTGTGCGGTTATGTGTTGGGTTGATGAGGGCTCGGAAGAGCCGCCAAGTGTTGCGGCTCGACATCTGCCTCGCCGCCGTGTTGCAGCGATCTACCCAGTTGGAGTCAGCGAGTTGGGCCGCGTACTCTGCTGCCTGCCGGGTGAGGTCCGCAATGCGCGCTTTGAGCTTCTTGTTGTGTTTCTGGCGCTTCCAGCGGCGCGTGAGGCCGCGGCGCGCTTCCCAGAGGTGGAGGAGGTGGTTGTCCACGTCCGTGACCACCTCTGTAAGCTGTATCTGCTTCTCGTGGGAGCGAAGGTGCGAATGCCGCCGACGTCGCCGTTTTCGCTTGCGCGGCTGACCGGGCGTCGACTGCTTGTCGTCTGCTGCCGCGTTGCCCGTGGCTTCATGTTCGCAACTAATTTCTTTGATGTCTTATTTTTAATACCTATGGCTGGTTATAATTTAGTTCATAAGCATGTTTTTATTATTGATAATGGTCGAAATATTTCACTTTTATTAGGCTTAACTGCAGCCGCGTTTACCGCCGATACCAGGATAGCTGCAATCGTTTCGACCGTGGCGCCACCCTCGGCGCGGACGTGCAACTTGCAACATGCCACAGCCCTGACGACGGCTTGACATCGCTGCTATGGCGCAGTGGATTGGAGGCTCGTTTTGCGTATGGAAGGTCGGCCGTTCGACTCCGTTCTCTGTACTGTAGTTTTATTGTTTTTTTAATTTCATTTTTTTTCAATTATTTCCCTTTTAGGTCGCAAATCGTGATGCTTAGTGGCATATAACGCCGTTTAAGAGGATTTATTATCCCTTTTAGGTAAGGCGTAGTGACAATCTTCAGTCACCGTGATCAATTCACCGTGGTTTCAAGCCTTGTGGCTGTACAGGCTGCAGTTGGCGAATACGCCCCCCTGCTATGCTTGCTCCCGCGTGGAATTCACTGCGCCCTAAGGGACCATCGCTTTTCTTGTCTTAGCATTACATGACCTGCCCGTGCTCATTTATTCTTCTTGATTTCGACCGGGATATTGTTAACGCGCATTTCCCTGCTGACCCACTCTGCCCTCTTCCTATCTCTTAGCCTTGCACCGGACGTTTTCCTGCTTATAGCTCGCTGCGCTGTGCTTAGTCTAAGTTCATCTCTTTCGTTAGCCTGCACGTTTCTACACCGTACGTTAGTACCGGCAAGATACACCTGTTATATAGTTATTTCACTCTCGTGATCCGCACATGCGTTCACTATCTGCTTTATATAGATGTATTCCGTTACTACTTCTAATGCTTCGCTGCCTATTGTACTCTCTTGTTCCCTCTGAGACTGTTGAACATTACCTAAGCTTTTTTCGTGTAAATTTCTGGATCCTTCTGCTTTGCCTCTCTAGGCCCATAGTAATGGTTTGCAATCCGTCCCCTGAATTACTTAACAAGGCAAATCCATCAGCAAACCGAAATTGCTGTGAACTCGGCTAAAAGTTATCTTCAGCTCTAGTAATTCAATCCAACCAGTGTGCGCACTACCTCTGTTAAAATCACTGCGTTGCTGCGGATGCTAACGGCTCTAATCAGAAGCTGAATTCGCATAACTGGTCGCACCTAAGAATAGTTTATGATTGGACGGTGCCTTGGCTGTCGTAACTGGCCAGTGTTCCTCTCCTATAAACCGCCAGCAACTAACGGTACATACACCAGCTCTTTCCTGATGTTCGGTTCAAAGCTGCTCCTCTCCCATAGACCGCCAGCAACTAACCGTCCATACACCAGCTTTTTCCTGATGTTCGGTTCAAAGCTGGCGCACACACTTGTGTGAGAGACCTAGCTCCAACCATACCTACCACAAAACTACCCTGCATGCGAACTACTCATTCAGTCCCCCAATCAGCAGGCATGAGCTGAACAGTTCTGCTGAAACGTGTTCCCTCTCCAGGCGTTCACGTTCTGACGACGTGTCCACGAATTCGCGTGCGTGCGTCGTTAGTCACGTGCAGTTTTTTTCGCTGACCAGCCTGTTTTCAAGGTTGCCTCCTCACCCTTCTTGTTTCGTGTCCTCCTCCCGCCCATCTCTCACTCTCCCCTTCACCATCCTAATTCATTTTGGCAGCTGACTCGCCTCGCGCGTATCGATTTGATTCCGCGCCGCTATCGACTGCTTGCGTCACCCGTAGCGGAAAGGGGAAGTCCTCTCGAGACGCCAGCCAGCCTCGAAGAGTCTTGGTTTTTATTTTTTCTTGCCTTTTTCTTACCGCGGTCGTGCCGAGCGCGCTGGCAACCTTGACACCGGCCGGTCACAAGCCGTCCCCTTTGCGTGCGCGAACCGGACACCGTCGGCGGAGAAAATGTTATTAGAAGCGGCAAAAGTAGAAAGAGAAACAAGAGGCGAGGCAGAGATGGGGAGAGAGTGTGTGACGGCGTCGGTGCGGGTGCGGTATGCATATAATATTTCGAGCCTTTTTTCTTTCATGCACGCACGCACGCTAGCGTGAAGGGCGGTTTGTCGTGGCCCGAGGCGTTGCGCTAGCCCGCGACGGGTAAACGCTTCTCCGAGAAGACAGCTGTTAGCGGCGGTTAACGAGGCCTTTCTCTTTTCTCAGTACAGCGGACAGGTAGAGGGAGTCGGCACTCTGCGCACGGCTTGGTTTCCCAGCCTGTTTCCGCTCGAAGAGCCTGTTAGAGTGTCGGGTCGTTTCTTAAGTGCGGGCTTTTTGTCGCACCTTCAGCTCGCGGTCTCATTGACCGTTGAATGCTCTCGTGCACTGGAAGAATTAGCGTGGTTCGTCACGGTTTGCCCAAACTCTCAACTGTGCTGCGTTATAGTTGTTTGCAGTTCAGTGGGGCTGGTGGGAGTAGTTTGTGTCTATACTTCGGCACGAACGGACCTCCAGTAATTTAACCACGATATATTTTATTGTACATTGATATTTAATGGCAGCCGCATTGCACAATGCAAGGGGATGCCTTTGTAATGCATGATAGGAAACATAAAACGCCACCTAGCCGTCTTAGTAGTTCTGTTGATATTGAAACGCCGGCTAAATTCTCTGTATTTCATTAAAGAGTCTCTCTCTTTGATCGCTGTAAGCCATCGAGGGGAATTAAAATATTCGTTCAACTACATCCAGCAGTGCTTTGTGACACTCACTGCGTTCCAGGCATTCGCCTCCATTTCTTTCCAGGATTCGCGTCCTCGAACAAAAGCCGCGTTCACCAGCCCGCGTGAGGCAAGCATGCTCAGAGGGAGGGCGGTCATCGAGGGCAGCAACCACAGCGGCGGCAAGAATGGATGCGCGAATTGTCGCGCAACTCCCTCGCCGGCCGAAGGAGGCCGGGTTTCTGCGCGGCTCTTACGCCGCCTAGGAGCGGACGCGTCGACGACAATCAGGCGCGATAAAGGGTTATTACTACGCCGGGTGCCCGCGCGCGTGCCCTGGCTTTCGTTCCTGTTTTACTTCGTTCCCCGTCCTCTGCTCCTTCGCCAACTCTCTTTCTTTCCCCTTCTGTCTCCTCGGCGCCGTTCCTCCTCGCGTAATCAAAATGCCTGGACGTCCGTCCTCCGGGGGCGCATGTTATAATTTGCTGCGCCCACGTTCTTTCTCTTTTCTTTTTTTGAAGTATGGCGCTCTAAGAGGTGCTATCGGGAAAAGGGGGGAGGGGGGGGGGGGGGGCGGACAGCATTTAACGCTTTATTTTTTTTCCCGCCTTGTTTTCTCCTCTCGACCGCGTGGCTGGAGAGGTGCGCGTTTTCTCTCGCTGACCGCAGCGCTGACCTCCGCGGCGGCGGCATGTTTATGTTCGCGCCGGACTAACCTGGCTGCGGGAACAACAGCGCCGCCAATGGTGCGGAGAGCGCTTTAGGAGACTGGTGTGTAGGGTGTATACAGATCGCATATGCGCTGTAGTGCCACCTTTTTCGTTCAACAAAGTGCCCCTCTGAAGTGGGCCACTTACTACTTCGACCTTGAATCCAATTCAAACTTCCCCGTTTTCCACTTTCTTGCTACTACTACTACTGCTACTACTACTACTGCTGCTACTACTACTGCTACTACTACTACTACTGCTGCTACTACTACTGCTATTACTACTACTACTGCTGCTACTACTATTTCATACTACTACTACTGCTACTACTACTACTACTACTACTACTGCTACTGCTACTACTACTACTACTACTACTACTACTACTACTACTACTACTACTACTACTACTACTACTACTACTACTACTACTACTACGGCATACTACTACTTCATACCATTGCTACTACTAATGCGTTGCAGCTACACTAGCATGATTTCAATGTGGAGTCTGGCAAGGCGGCTGCATTCTCATTGCTGTGCTCCGGTGTGCTAAATGCATGCTCATGGTGGAGATTCAAACGACTGCATAAGGGACAATTTTGCCGCTTGTAGAGTGGCCGCGAAACGCCGTATGTCCGGTGGCGCAGTGATGCAACTTTGGTCTGGACACCTCATCTATTACAGATGCGGCCTTCGACAAGAACTGTAAATTGATTGTATAGCCCTCTTTGGACAACATACTTCTTTGGGACAAAAACAAACCACTAGCTCCTCCTGCGCGTGCGCAGTTCATGTTGGCGACAGGCGCATGCGACAGGTGGCGGTAACTGTCAAGCACACACCTTTCCGCATACGCAGTACACGTCTCGTGGAGCCGGATAGCGGTTGCGTCTCCCACGTGCGTTTATTAATGCGAAATCTTTATATGTCCCATTAGCACAAAAGCTGGCGTTCGTCGCCGTCCACGGCACGAAATTTCTCGTTGACGTCACCAAGCTCTCGCATGACGTCAGCAGTATGCCATAAGATAGGGACGCCTACAGCGAAAAAGAAAAACAAATTATTAGGAAGATGCGGGGAATTAAACCAAGGGCATTCAGATTGCGAGGTGAGCATGCAACCCACAAGTCACAAAGCCGCGTTACTTCTTGGCGAATAACGGTGAACTTAGTATATGCATTTCCTTACGACTGTATGCTAATGAGCAGGCATGTCGTTAGAAAGGAAGCAATCTTTAATTAACTTCGCAACTCAGCTCGCGATGAGACAATCACGTAAACAGTCTTCCTCCGTAATTTTTTCAACCCATTTACGCCCACTCCCCAGAGGGCGCCATATCTTGAGAAAAAGACGGACTAAGGAATGTCGCCTTGTTTTCGGCGGATGATCACGAGAGCGACATCTATTATCGTGTACCGCTCGCGTCACACTATGCAACTGGGCTCGGAACAGTGTAGCGTCTAAAGGTTGAGCATGTTCGGAGGGTTCCGTGTCACCATTGTTGGGGTTGAGCAAGCGGCCTGCACTAAAATGCCGTGTATGAAGACCTTACTCAACATTGAAGCCAGAAGGGCATACTTAGGCATGGTGCACCGTAACTGGGAAGGGAACATTTACTGCGGTTTAGGGAGAGTGTATCATTGCCCGTTTCAACTTTCACTGGTGCGCGTGCAGCAAGCTGCTCTGCATGCCATCTTAGACTATTCTGCAGGGTGGCTTCTCTGCCCCGTTGCTGCGATGCCGGAAAGCGTTCATTTCGCTTAGGGTAGTACACGCAGTTCAGTTTCAGTTCAGTTCAGTTTCCCCCCTGACATTTTGTCCACCATTTGGTTGCCTTTCAGGGGAAGGTGCATTTGGAAATCACACTGGTGTTGACGTTCTGTTCTCTTGCTTGCATTTAGCATTTCCTGTGATATCCTCCGTGCGTCTTGCCTGAACTCTGGGTTGTCCTGGGTTGTCCTGGGTTGTCTGCCTGGGTTGTCCTAGCGACAGAGTTATAGAGGAACAGGGCTTGAATCATTGTGGTCATTGTGAGGCAGTGTACTCAGAGGGGCCTTGCGTTGTTATCGTGCAATGTGGTTGTTAGGTGATGGATGAGGTGGATTATCATATAAAGACGCCTTGATATATTCGTATAACTTCGGGAGCAGGAGCGACCACACTCACGACACGTGACTTGAGCGTCCGCCCATGGCCCGTTTTGAGCCAACCTGTAATAATCTGCGCAGCCCGCTTCTGCGCTGGGGGCGTGGCACAGGAAGGCGCGGCAAGGACGACAGTTCTTTTTTTTTTCGGGAACGCGGAAACTGATGAGTTTTTCAAATACTTTCTACCCGATAGTGCTCTCTGCGGGCTCCTGGTGCGCAAGGCAGTAATGTTGAGTGATCACGGACGCGGACCCCTTCTCTAAATACTACTACTACGTCTTTCGACCTTGGAGCTAGGAAAAAAACAATTTTGGCCTGCACACTTATGAGTTCCCTGACAACAATCGCGCGCGCAGCGGGATGCGTTCTCTCGCTCGTCAACGAGGAATGCGTGCGCTGCCGCCCTCAGGGTTGGCAGGTGTTTTCTGATCGCGGTTGTCGCCATTGCACGCGTACGTGTACTCTGTTGAAGTCGAAGCACTCGGACTACGAACTGCGGCCTTCGTGCGTCCAGCTTCGAGAATGTTGTGCTTCGCTCAGCTGCCGACTCGTCTCCTACGTTTGAAGCACCAGGCGCGGACGCTGTGAAATAAGCACCTTTCACACTTTACGCGGCTGGCCTGTCGTAAGGACCAAGATGCCGTTTCATTTATTTTACGACTTGTTTGGTTTGGTTTGGTTTGGTTTATGGGGGTTTAACGTTCCAAAGCGACTCAGGCTATGAGGGACGCCGTAGTGGAGGGCTCCGGAAATTTCGACCACCCGGGGTTCTTTACCGTGCACTGACATCGCACAGTACACGGGCCTCTAGAATTTCTCCTCCAAAGAAATTGTAGTACATAGGTTGGAATCATTTCATTCGAACATGACACATATTCGCGCCAAGCCTTAAGCGGCAGTCAACGTATATCACCGGTGCTGAAAATCGCCATAGGAACCAGGCTTCCGGAAGCATATAGTAGTAGGCTGGTAACGTTTTTAAAAGCGCGCAAGTGTTCCTACGTTTCTGTCCCCACCCACGAATATCGGCTATGTTGGATGCTAACGGTTCTTTCCGACAAAAGTTCGCGTTGCTTTTCTGAGAGTTTTGCACAAACAACATCCATGATTTATACAAATATTGCCCCTACCGCGTTTACCTCACAAAGTTAACTAAAATGATCACGTCTACGTAATAAAAGCCTTCTTTTAGCAGCATGCTTCTACATTCTTTGTCATTACGGCTATTGAGGAAGGCTGGGTTCAGCACTGTAGTGAATTAAAATGATGAAGCAGTGATTATATCGACGCTTTTCCATGCCTCACATGACGTATAACCGCACTTTGTCGTCACAGCCCTTAGCAAAAACTAATACGTTTGGAATATACGGTGGGCTATTTAAATTGTATTTTAAACATATTTTGTATTCATGAATGCACTAAAAATATGTAGGAAATACGTTCCTGAAATTTCATGCTTGGTATTCGAAATATATTTTTAAAATGTGCCAAAAATACCTCACTTAAAGCATACTTCGAGCACTTTTCAAATACGTGAAAAAATATGTATGCAGTTTTAGCATCTTGTCAGTGTATTAAAAGTGTATTTTCGGAAATATGAAATTAATTCATCGAAAGTATACTTCAATTCTAGAAAACGGGCAGCCCTTGTAAACGTATATGTACGCAGTTTTAGCATCTTGTCAATGTATTAAAAGTGAACTTTCGTAAATATGAAATTAATTCATCGGAAATATACTTCAATTCTAACGGGCAGTCCTTTTCCACACTTCTAGCTGCCGTTGAACAGTCGAGTGCTCGAAATCGCGTTTCGGGAAATGGCATTTGCGTGTCGTCAATGTATTTGAAGTGTACTTCTGTAAATACGCAAGTAATTCGTCCAAAGAACACTGAAATTCTAGCAAATTGGCAGTCCGCATTAGCATGTTTGCAGCGCACTACAAGCTGTCGTTGAACAATCTAATGCTCAAAATCGAGTTTCGGGACATCGCATTTTGGTGCTGGCCATCTATTTAAAGTGTACTTTCGTAAATACGCAATTAATCCGTCTGAAGTATATTTATTCTAACAAATGGATTGTCCGCGTAAACATATTTGCATTACACTTCAAGCTACCGTGGAACAATCTGGGGCTCGAAATGACGTTTCAGCGAAGAGTGAAAACTTTCCCTTTCTTGTCATCCTTTCATTTATGGTAACTTCTAGCAGGAAGGTGATCACCACTTATACCCCTGCTACACGGCCGCTTCGAATGCCTTCCAACCGAATGTCATCTAACGATGCTACACGAATTCAGTCTAGCCATCGTTAGGCTGTTGAATCCGAAACCGAAACAGAATGACAGAAAAATTCGATTATAAATTATACAGCGGTCGCAGGCGAATACCACATGGTGGTTCATGCACAGCAGTGTCTCCCGCATCACTGTAGAGAAGAAAACATGCCTCGAAAATTAGGTGTCTGCACTCCTTTAACGCGTACAGAGAAAAATTTCATAGTTGCTCTCTCGGTTGCCTATTTCGCGGTTCTCCTGATTTTTTTTTTCTTCGACGAATCTTACGGTTACGTCATTGCGAACGCATTTAGCCCCTGCATCCAAGGTGCCTCTGGCACCGCCTGTTACCGCGTATCTCGTGTGACGGGCTCTTTCGCGGAGGAAAAAGTAACCGACGGAGCAGGTTCTCGAGACGGAGGTGCACGTGGTGTTGTCGCTTCCGTATTCTTTGTGCGGCTATGGGCGCCGCCCGCGCTGCCCCGCCACGTGTAGCAGCGTGCATGCACGTGTTGCTCTTCGTCGCCTCTGCCACGGGCGTGCGCGCGTGTGTGGTCGCCGAGGGGCTCCTGCGGCGTTTCCGCGTGTTTTCCGTGCACTGGCCGCGCGGCTGCTGGCGTGGAGCCAGGCTTATCCTCTGTGAATGTCCCTCGATCGGACCCCGGCCACTGCTGCTGCTGCGGCGGCGGCTTGGGGGCAATATTAGCAAAGATCGCACGCGGACGCTTCTTCTCCTACACCCCTCCGAAAGGCGTTCTATTGCGCGTCTTGAGATGGGCTCCACGGGCTTTGTGTTCGTTCCAGACCGCGTAACGTATGATGACAGTTTTTCTTGGTGGAGGGTGTACGTATTCGCGACACTGCCGTACCGTCATTCAGTCATCGGTTTAAGCTCGGGCTGTAGATAATCCGTATTTATTCCGAGTCCTCTACTGTAGGTGCACTAAGGTGTAGTCTCACTTCCCCTTTATCGTTGGGGCCAAACCAGCGCTATTGTGTAGCCCGTCGGCTCAGCATGGGTAGGAGAATGTAATTCGGAACAGCGTTAGTCGTGCGACGGTGCGCCACGTTTGCCACCCATATGTGGCTTGCACGTCGACCGGCAACTACTGAAGAGAAACCATCATGTGCAGTGACAAAAATTGCCTTCTCGTAGCGACGTGGCGTTATACCAGTCCACCCCTATCATACAGCCGTAGTTCTCGTCGCTGCAATAGGCCTTATTCTAATTTGTTAAGCCAGCTTCACCGCTGTGCTGTATTTCAGCTTCTTTTGCGAAGAAGGAAATACATACACAGTTTGTGTCTCTTCCGACGTAGCAAATACCAACGTTGTTCGAGCAATGACATTGCTTGACACTGCTGTCAATATGTCAAGCGCTAGCACGCACACTCGGCAGGCCTGGTTTGGGTCAACGATGCCGTCAGTAGAGCAGTGTGCATAGCGGGGAAACCAACTTAACAATTTAGAACGAGATGCATAGCACTCTATACACAAAAAAGCCGCGCGAAAGCGAAGCACAACTTGGAAGTAGCACACTGTCCTGTCTGGTTTGTCTATCCGGCGTCAATTTCTTCTTTCGTTGAACATGCTGCGCTACTCCTGTTGCTCTCTCGATCCTTTGGTGGCCACCTCAGTGGCAGCGTTCATCCTCCATGCACGGGCCCATTTCGGGGGCACTCGGATAGGGGGCGCGCGTAGCCGGTTGTTGCTCTCAACAGGCGCGAATCCGACGCCACCGCTGAGCGCGCCGCAAGCCGCCAAATGCGGCCGGGACTCTGCGCTACGCGTGCGGCCGGTCTCCTCGCAGCCAGCGCGGGCGCACGTACTACAACCATTACTGCAAGTCGTTACGCGCGTCGGAAAACGGAAGAACAGAGACCCCGCCACCTTTCCGGTCTCCCGAGTTGCGTGCAGCGGGGGCGGAACACGAGGAGCCGAGGCTTAACGACCTCATCGAAACGAATGCGAACGCCTTGTAGCGACCATTGCGCTGACCGTGTCCTGTTACGTGTATTGCCGGGCAAAATGCTCGTGCTTGTATGAACCGGTTCTGAAAAACAAATGACAGAATGATGGCGCTGTCGCAAAAGTAAGAAGATGCGGCTCTGGAAAATCGCCCAGGGCTGGAGTAGGCGGTCAACACTGGTGACCTAGGTCGACTAACGACGTCAGGTTAAACTCAGCTGAGACATTGGGGCCACTTTGTTGGTTGCATCAGGTTAATAACCAAAGACGCACCGTTTATAATAGGTCATTTTAGTCGATGGTCTTAGAATGCGCAGAGACGATTTGCACAGCAGCATCGTAAAGTGTGTACTTTGTATCAGAATCTTTCCCTGCACAATGTACTTAAGCTTGTCTCGTCAGGATGCGAGTTTAACGGAGACGTCCGGCAGTCTCAGTGACTTTATTAGCGTAGTCGATAGAGTTTGATGCAAAATTATACGCGAATAACCCGGCGTTTTGAGTGTGGCCCTGGTTTCTGTATGTGCTACATGCGGGCTCTAACTGTGATAATTCCGCATAATGTCATCATTAAGCGTGGAGTCTGCAGACCTGCGCTAAATGCATACGAAGTCTTGCACGTCTTTGTTTTTTAAGCATACAACTAAGCCACCGTCATAAAGGCCGTTAAAATGTATTCTCAAAACCCTCAGGTACTTTCGAATAAATCCAGGAGTTGTTAACCATAGTACGGGCGTACCATATGAGTTAAAATCGTGCTTATAACGTCTTTGCGAATGAACTAAAGAAGCTTCGCGTACTTTGGTACGCATCCTTGGATTCATAAAAAAAAAAATTAACGGAAGGCAACCCGACCAGTAATTTATGGTAATGTTTCGTGACGCCTCTTTCCAAACATCTGTGCTAGCAACACTGCAATGCGAGACCGGCTGCTGCCATAAGCGGAGGGCCATAGCAGTGCAGTTTTGTGGTATATTGCGCTTTTGAGAAGTTAGACTTTGCATACCGCTGAACCCATAGGCGAAATGCAAAAACAGCCGTGCGTTGTGCGTTGTCAGCGCACGTTAGAGAACCTCAGGCAGTCAGAAATAATCCGTAGCTAGCCCTCCACTGCGGTGCCTGTCACAGCCTATGTGCCGCTATGGGACGTTAAACCACACAATTTACATTTTTTTTCCATAACATAGTTTATAATCAATAGCCTAGTTTTTTGGAAAAGACTGCGAAGTCTGTCTTTGTATACAGAAGATGAAATCAAACAGGTTAACCGCTTTGGACGCGGGAATCCTCTTTGACTGTGTGTCGAATTTTGGCTTTTGTTCAAAGGAGATAGAGGCCAAGCGTCCTCTTGGTTTGGTTTGGTTTATGGGGTTTAACGTCCCAAAGCGACTAAGGCTATGAGAGACGCCGTAGTGGAGGGCTCCGGAAATTTCGACCACCTGGGGTTCTTTAACGTGCACTGACATCGCACAGTACACGGGCCTCTAGAATTTCTCCCCCAAAGAAATTCAACTGCCGCGGCCGGGATCGAACCCGCGTCTTTCGGTTCAGCAGCCGAGCACCATAACCACTGAGCCACCGCGGC